>NC_091980.1:210581777-210891846 GCF_044704955.1 Pristiophorus japonicus
TCCTTCCCCCCCCCCAATCTCCTTCCCCCCCCCCCCATCTCCTTCTCCCCCCCCCCCATCTCCTTCTCCCCCCCCCCATCTCCTTCTCCCCCCCCCATCTCCTTTCTTCCCCCCCCCCCCCATCTCCTTCTCCCCCCCCCCCATCTCCTTCTCCCCCCCCCCCATCTCCTTCTCCCCCCCCCCATCTCCTTTCTTCCCCCCCCCCCATCTCCTTTCCCCCCCTTCTCCCTTTCTCTCCCCCCCCCCCCCCCTTGTCAGGCAGAGAGATAGAGACACACACAGACAGACAGAGAGATAGAGACACACACAGACAGACAGAGAGATAGAGACACACACAGACAGACAGAGAGATAGAGACACACGGTGGGGCATTCCCAGCACGCTGTTGGAGGGCTCCCGGTGCTGCAGTCGGTAAGTAGAAAATGTTTTATTTATTGATTTAAAAAAAAAATTATTTCTTATTAATTTTTTTTTGGATTTTATTGGTTGATTTATTGATGTTTTTATCATTTATTATTGATGATGGCTCTTTATTTGTAAAGCTGAAGTGTTTAATGTTTGTAAATTTCCCTTTTAACCCCCCCCACCCCCCCATTCCCTATGCCTGATTTGTAACCTACGCCTGATTTTCTAAAGTGTAGACAAGGTTTTTTCGAGCGTACAAAAATCTACACTTAATCCATTCTAAGTTAATTTGGAGTAAGTTCTCACTGACGAAACTTTGAAAGCAGGCGTAAGTAGCCGGACACGCCCCCTTTTGAAAAAAAATTCTGTTCCAAAGTGAAACTGTTCTAACTGACTAGAACTGGAGCAAACTAAATGGCGAGAATTCCGATTTCTAAGATACTCCGTTCTACACCAGTTGCTCCTAAAAATCAGGAGCAAATCATGATGAAACTTGGGGCTGATATGTCTTAAGTATGTGATTCTAATCTTTATCCAGCAGGGTAATTGGCGCATAAATATTAAAGAAGTTGGGTACTAAGTTTGTGGTGACCAAGTGATGGGCAGTGATTTACCTATCATTTTCATTCTTCTTTGCAGAAATACCTAGAATTCAAAATTATGGCTGGTCAATTGCAGAAACAAAAGTAGTGACTGAATTTACTGTGGGGAATTGCATGTTCAAACATCCCTGTTACAGCAATATTTGTTGTTTTCTGCATTTCCTGTTTTGCTACCTTAACTGATGACTGACAAACAGTTGCCATAGGGAGTTAGTTTTAGGATGTTTCTTCTTTGACAGAAGTACTTAGCTGCAGCTTGTCGCCACATTAATACAGTTTAGCCAAGAATTACCATTTAGTTAGCAACTACTCTGCTCAAGGACTGCTATCATTGATGTGTTCACTTACCCATAGATGTATTGTGAATTGTAAGTATGTAACCAGCTGTATTTGATATAAAACTTGCATTTATTTTTGCCTTTTTAAAAAGGTATGTGCATCAGCACTCAACATCTCCTAACTAGATCAGATAAATTATCCTGGCAGCTTTTCTGTTTGCGTTGCAGGCTAATGCCTACCTGACACTTGCTGCTGAGGTGGTGAAAAGACTGCCAACACCTCTTGGGTGAGCAGTGGGACCTTCCAGTCTACGGCATCCAGATCTGTTTGGAATTTCTTTTGTCGCAACTCGACGGGTTAAAGACCTGCTGTGAAGATAGCTGCTGGACCAGATTTGAACGAATCATTTATAGGTGGAACATATGATGGCTACAGAAAATGTAGTGACATTATGATCATCATACACAGAAATATCTGATTTATATCCAACATTGAGAAAACTAACTGCTGTTTGTAATGTGAAGTGAGAAGTATTTACTGACAAGTTAAACTCGTACATTTGTGTTGATAGCTAAAAGGCAGTCAAATATGCTCGGGGTGCAATTTTGCAGTGATCAAATGCAAATAATTGCTATAAATTTGCAATCATTTGTTTTCAGTTATCCATAGTTGATGAGGGATGACAGAAGTCCGTTCAACTTACTAAACCTTGCCATTTTGCTGCTCCACTCGACAAACCATAACTATTAGATATTTCCCAATGTTTATCACTGAAGACTTGAAATACAAGTTTTAAATTTAATTTTCACTTACAATTTATGATTTTTTAAAATCCTGATTTGCTTTCTGGGTTCACCTTATTTATGCTATTGAATAATTGATATACTTTTGAGGTTTCTCAATCTTTTTTTCTTGATTGTAGTGCTCGAGTTGGAATGTTGTAGGTTCAGTTCCCACTCCAGAACTTAGGCATATAATCGAGGCTGACACTTCAGTGCACTGCTGAAGGAGTGCTGCATTGTTGATAATGATCTTTCCAATGAGAAGTTAAACTGAAGCCCTTTGTGTCAGTTTAGATGAAGATAAAAGATTCCAAGGTCATATTTGAAGAAGAGCAGTGAGTTTTCAGTGTTCCGGCCACCATTCCTCCTTCAACCAATACCATGAAAAACATAATTGGTCATTCATCTCATTTACTGTTTGTAGGACCTAGCTGTGTGCAAATTGGCTGCCATATTTGCCTAAATAACAGAGCCTGCACTTCAGAAATAATTTATTGGCTACAAAATATTTTGGGGTGGCCTGAGAATGTGAAAAATTACATATAAATGCTAATTCATTCTTTATACTGGCGATTACTCGACATCCAAAAAAGGGATTGTGACATGATGAGACACTCCAGATACAGAGGATGGTATTTTTAATTAGGATTGTCCAGGAATAGAATGTTAATCTCAAACTCCTTCTCTGTTACAAACTGCCTCTTCCAACTCCTCCATCCTTGCTGCTCCATTCTCATCTGACACCTGATTTGATAGTCTGAGGGTTGTCTCTGTCTCAAAAATTGAGGCTTTTTGCTGAGCTGCATTTGCCTCAAATATCTCTCGTACTGCTCCCAGTCCAGTCCCCATTCATAAACACTGCAGTTTCTACTCAGAATTCCACAACCCCGGAATTCAGCAAACTTATTTCCTCAATGAGACTCCACCTACTCCTGGCATCATCTTGTACTTTGTAAACTATTGTCATAGAGACTCTTGACTCCTCTCAAACTGTTAGGGACCTCCCATCTCCTTTTTATCTGCAAGGCTCTTGAATATGTTATCCATCCTTGTTTTCTGGGCCTCCTTGCAGCTTTTGATACAGTAGACAATTCTGCCATAAAAAGTGAGACACTCTCTTGTTCCAACACAGCTTTCTCCTCCAATGGTTTCTCTTTGTCATTCCGTGTCCCATATTGCATTCTGTAGCATTCTCCTATTCCTTATCTCTATATAAGAACATAAGAAATAGGAACGGGAGTAGGCCATATGGCACCTCGAGCCTGATCTGCCATTTAATAAGATCATGGGTGATCTAATCATGGACTCAGCTCCACTTCCCTGCCCACTCCCCATAACCCCTTATCGTTTAAGAAACTGTCTGTTTCTGTCTTAAATTTATTCAATGTCTCAGCTTCCACAGCTCTGAGGCAGCGAATTCCACAAATTAACAACCCTCAGCAAAGAAATTTTTCCTCATCTCTGTTTTAATTGGGTGTCCCCTTATTCTAATATCATGCCCTCTAGTTCTAGTCTCCCCATCAGTGGAAACATCCTCTCTCTGTCCACCTTGTAAAGCCCGCTCATAATCTTATACGTTTCGATAAGCTCACCTCTCATACTTCTGAATTCCAATGAGTAGAGGCCCAACCTACTCACCCTTTCCTCATAAGTCAACCCCCTCATCCCCGGAATCAACCTAGTGAACCTTCTCTGAACTGCCTCCAAAGCAAGTATATCCTTTCATATCCTTCCTGATCACTTGCTGTACCTGCATACTATCCTTTTGTGTTTCATGCACAAGTACCCCCAGGTCCTGCTATACTGTGGCACTTTGCAATCTTTCTCCATTTAAATAATAACTTGCTCTTTGATTTTTTTTTTCCTGCCAAAGTGCATGACCTCACACTTTCCAACATTATACTCCATCTGCCAAATTTTTGCCCACTCACTTAGCCTGTCTATGTCCAGTCCTCAGCACCGTCATCTGCAATACGAGTCTATATGTATGCTGATGCTGAAACTAATTTCTTCACTTCCACTCTTGATTTCAAAGGATCATAGTACTGCCTGACAAAATCCTGCATGAACTAGAACGAACCAGATTAACATGAGAAGCTATAAAGCCATCCTGTACAGCTTCTACCAGAAACTGTTTCAAATGCTTATTCCATTACTGTTCCAGGCTGCTAACTTTAACTAAATTTACAAGCACACACCTGTCCTGAGCTAAGCTTCAAATCCCATATCTGGTTCACCACCAACACATTCAACTACACCACTACTTTATCCCTGTGAATGGTAACTGCCTCATCACTTCAAAGCATGACTTTCCAAAGCACTTCTGATATACTGTCCTCTGCAAATTCTAACTCGTCCAGGGGTCTGCTATCTTGTCACGTACATCTATCATCTCTGCACTCCCTTTAATGAATCGATTTCAAAATCCCCATCCTCATCAAATCCTTCCAAGATCTTGCTTCACCTACCTCAGCAAAGCCTCTCTAGTCTTGTCTGTGCATGCAGCTTTCACTCTTCTGAAGCTGGACTATTGTTTCCATCCTTTTTTTGTTTTTAGTTCTACCAAAATAAAAGCAAGTACAAATGAGCATGCCATTTGATCCATCTAGTTAATCTTTACATAGAAACAACATTTCTGCTCCCCATCACCATGGCCCCACCATCAGTGTGTCGAAACAATCCAAAGATTTTCCATATCCAGAAGAATATTAATCAGTTATGTGAAAAAATATATTTCTTAACATTGGTCCTGAACTTGTTACCCATTTGTACCTGTGTTCCCTTGTCCTGCAATTGTGGTTTAACTTGGATTTGTGCTTTGGATTGACCTTTTCTATTCTGTTCCACTTAGTATTTTACCCATATAAGATCCCCCTCTCGTCTGTCTCCTTTCCAGGCTGGAGAGCCCATATTTTCCTAACATTGCCTCATTGGACTAGGCACATGGCCCTTGGCACACATCCAGAACTTGGATGTTACCATGGATGTGCCCCAATGATGAGAACTAGAATGCTTTTCATAGAAAATCTTAAGTTCACCATCTGGAATCTCTGGTGCACGAATGCAGTTAGTTCATGGGAGCTAACTTTGCAGTAACGAGCATTAATATACAGCCATGGGAAAGTTTTTAAATGACCTGAGACTGTGTTTTGTCTGTAGCATTTAGGGGTGTGTGCAATTTGTTTTACATCAAGCCAGGTCAACTGGCTTTATGCCATTCATTATGTATGTCCCTCATAAATTATATTGTTTCCACTTCCTCCACCAGTGTGGGCACCTGAATATGCCAGGACTCATTAAAGGGTGTGGGAATGGACAGAAATGCAGTACTGGTCAAATTCCTTTCACTTTTTAAAAAAAAACATTTCTTTTCTGACTTCAATCTCTTGCATCCATCAAAGCAAAGATCTGTAGCTTTGTGTTTGGCAGGGGAGGGATGAGAAACCATGTAGCAGATTTTATTAAAGTTTGAGAATCAGTAAAATGTGCATAATGAATACTTGGTCATTTTTGTCATGGGATGCTGATGAGTGATCATTGTACCAGGATTTATCACACCCCTGTACTACATCAATAATGTAGATATTTGTAAGTGGTATTGTAGAACTATGTACAATAACACAAGTAATGCCAAATATAAGAATTGAATTAAGCATTTTCACCAGTTGCTGAAATCAAAGTGTATCAAAAAATTGCTTCTAATTTGACATTTTAAAATTATGGATGCTTTTGACTATTTAAATAAAATTTGATTTTTTTTGTTTTTATTTTTATTATGGTATACATGTATATGATTCGGTCATAAATGCCTTCTCTGGTTCAGTGGCATCAGGCATTTCCTCAGGCTTTCTGAGCCTCTTAGTTTTAAGGGAGTTAACTCGTACTGCCCTATATCTACTTGCACAATAGTATAATCCAGGATGTAAAAATTTAGCATCCCCTTATGATCCGGACTGGATATTTATATCTTTTGTACATGTATGTATTCAATCCCTGATGGTGGCCCAAGTTAACACAAGATGAGGTGAAGTTTGATTTGAATCATATGCTGCTTTCTTTCACAGTAAGACACAAGGTACAAAGCAATGGGTATTATCAGAGTCACTTAGTTCGATAGGCACAAGGTGAATTCACGCAATACAGAATGGGAACCTGCAATGCTATCCCATGTTGATCTGGATCATACTGATTTAAACAGATTAACTTCTGCCCAGCACAGAATGCCTCTCCGTCTCCTTTTTGTAAAAGCCTTTGGCAGGACTTTACTACCTGTTTGTCGCATTTTGTTTCCCAAAAGCCAGACTGCCTTTTTTGGCATGTGATCTGTTCTTAAAAGCCTCTTGTTCCATGTTAACATGTCTGTCCTTTTCAGATATCAACCAAGATCACAAGGTTTTGCAACACTGATGAGCGCTGTCTTTTTGACCACCCAGACAATCTATATATCTGTTAATCCACTTGCCTTCAACAACTGGTCCAGCCAGTATAGATAAAAACTTGTGAATACACACTGCTATTAAAAGCCAGCATTAAAGGTAACACTTTCCCAACTCGTTTCTGTGCAAAGATGGTCAAACATTTAGAAACCTGACCCATTTTGTTTTTATTTGCTTATGAAAAACATAAGCAAATGGACTCTGAAGTCAGCATGCACTGAGGAGGGAAAAATTGTAAACAGTTTTTGTGACTTAATTTTTCCACAACCCATGCTCATTTGGTTCAGATGTGCCAAGGCTGGGCTTTTGACAAGCAATAGACCTTTTTAAATAAGTTATTTAAGTTCTCTCAAGGCTACTTTGAGCATATCTTTATCAAACATTACATTACTAGTTTATTTTGAGAATACTTGTTCTCTGGATCCAATGTTTAACAAAATGCAACATAAAAATCATACAGGAAATATTTTCAGCTGTTGCATGATTGATAATGTGGTTGGTAATCTCAAAAGCATATTAATTGTTCCAAGTGGTAGTTTAAGAACAACTATTGTACCAAACATGGGATTGCTAACATTTTTTAATCTTCAACTCCTGTGAGCTGGGCTTTAATATCTTATCTATTTGTTAACTTTTATGGAACAGTCCACATGTGGATGCAGTAGGAACCACTTCCAGTCCTATCTCTACTGTATTCACTATGAATGTGTTTTGTTAGAAATGAATTATGTTATCATTATATTTTTGAAAACAGTTTACCCAAGTTTAATTGAATAAACAAAACTATACTGCAGATCTGGAATATCCTCCAGCCCAAGTAGTTTCTATATTTTTAGATGTGAATTTTACAATTCCCTAAAATATTTATAGTATACTTACAGATTATTGCTATGGGAATGATCTGAAGAACCTTGATGAGTGGGCTTTACTGATGTAGAATGGACAACAGATTTTGGTTTGAGAGCAAAATAAACAAACACACAGACAGTTCAGTTGGTCATTGTCACTGTTTGTCAAGATCAAGGTAAAACTGAATTCTGATGCACAACTAAACATTCTTGATGGCACCATTTCAAAGAATACACTTTTAAATCTATTTTGAGTTGTGCCATTTTCCATTAATACTGAGCAGGAAATCTTGAGAGGTACAGAAGCCCTAGTTGATGCTTGATTAAAGTGTGAAAGCAGAGAATGTCTATTTACTCTGGAGTAGCATAGAGTGGGAGGTGACCTGATAGAGATTTATAAAATAAAAAAGGCTGGATTGTATGCCTATTAAGATTATTCCAGTTTGACAGATTGGGGAGAACCAAGGGGCATGCGTTTAAACAATGCAAAAGTAGGAACAGACCAGATGTTGGGCAATTCTTTTCCGAGAGCGTAGTGAGCCTCGGGAATGTGTGGTTGGCTGGTTCTAACTCTGCATGCCTTCAAGAGGGAGCTGGATTGATTCTTGAATGGGGAGGAGATTGCACCATATAAAAGGGAAGTCAATGAACTCAACAAATATGTGGTCCATGTGATCACCTGGACTGGTTTTGATTGTCTTAAGGGGTCAAAGAGGAATTTCTCAAACCTGTGCAGTTGGATTATACTCTTGCCCAAAATTATTCCAAACCCGCATCAGATTTATTTATGGATCTTATTGTATCTGGATTAATTCCTGGCGTCTAATCTGGTCTCAAAAAACATGTTCCAAAGTGAGGCTTTTGAGTGCCTTTATTGTCAACAAATATCTGGTCTTTGTGGCAGGGGTGATAGGGCGATTCAAACATGGAGTTTTGTTAAAAATAGACTGATTTGGGAAGCAACACATTCAAAGAATTTGGAGAGGAAAAGTAGGTTGGAAATGGGGCAGTAGTTTCCAAGAATGGGAGTTGGCAGGGGGAGAACTTTTTTTTTTTGAGGGAGCATGACTGGAGTTTTGAAAGGAAAGGAGACAGTACTTGAGAGGAAACTATTCACAATGTCCGCTAGCATGGGGCCAAAAAGAAATTGGTCAGTCACTTAAGTGGGGATAGGGTCAAAGGAACAAAAGTGGGTCTCTGATGCAATAGGTTCAAAACATAGAAAATAGGTGCAGGAGTAGACCATTCGGCCCTTCGAGCCTGCAGCACCATTCAATAAGATCATGGCTGATCATTCCCTCAGTACCCCTTTCCTGTTTTCTCTCCATACTCCTTGATCCCTTTAGCCGTAAGGGCCATATCTAACTCCTCCTTAAATATATCCAATGAACTGGCCTCAACAACTCTCTGTGGTAGGGAATTCCACAGGTTAACAATTCTCTGAGTGAAGAAGTTTCTCCTCATATCAGTCCTAAATGGCCTACCCCTTATCCTATGACTGTGTCCCCTGGTTCTGGACCTCCCCAACATCGGGAACAATCTACCTGCATCTAACCTGTCCAGTCCTGTCAGAATCTTGTATGTTTCTATGAGATCCCCTCTCATCCTTCTAAACTCCAATGTATAAGGGCCCAGTTGATCCAGTCTCTCCTCATATGTCAGTTCTGCCATCCCGGGAATCAGTCTGGTAAACCTATGCTGCACTTCCTCAATAGCAAGAATGTCCTTCCTCAGATTAGAAGACCAAAATTGAACACACTTCCAGGTGAGGGCTCACCAAGGCCCTGTACAACTGCAGTAAGACCTCCCTGTTCCTATATTCAAATCCTCTAGCTATGAAGGCCAACATACCATTTGCCGCCTTTATCTGCCTGCTGCACCTGTATGCTAACTTTCAATGACTGATGAACCATGATACCTAGGTCTCGTTGCACCTCCCCTTTTCCTAATCTACCATTCAGATAATCTGTCTTTGCGTTTTTGCCCCCAAAGTGGATAACCTCACATTTATCCACATTATACTGCATCTGCCATGCATTTGTCCACTCACCGAACCTTTCCAAGTCACCCTGCAGCCTCTTAGCATCCTCCTCACAGCTCACACCGCCACCCAGTTTAGTGTCATCTGCAAACTTGGAGATATTACACTCAATTCCTTCATCTAAATCATTGATGTATATTGTAAAGAGCTGGGGTCCCAGCACTCAGCACTGAGCCCTGCAGCACTCCACTAGTCACAGCCTGCCATTCTGAAAAGAACCCGTTTATCCCGACTCTCTGCTTCCTGTCTGCCAACCAGTTCTCTATCCACTTTAGTATATTACCCCCAATACCATGTGCTTTGATTTTGCACACCAATCTCTTGTGTGGGACCTTGTCAAAATACACCACATCCACTGGTTCTCCCTTATCCACTCTGCTAGTGACATCCTCAAAAAATTCCAGAAGATTTGTCGAGCATGATTTCCCCTTCATAAATCCATGCTGACTTGGACCGATCCTGTCACTGCTTTGCAAATGCGCTGCTATTTCATCCTTAATAATTAATTTCAACATTTTCCCCACCACTGATGTCAGGCTAACCGGTCTATAATTACCCGCTTTCTCTCTCCCTTTTTAAAAAGTGGTGTTACATTAGCTACCCTCCAGTCCATAACAACTGATCCCGAATCGATCGACTGTTGGAAAATGATCACCAATGCATCCACTATTTCTAGGGCCACTTAAGTACTCTGGGATGCAGACTGTCAGGCCCTGGGGATTTATCGCCTTCAATCCCATCAATTTCCCTTACACAATTTCCTGCCTAATAAGGATATCCTTCAGTTCCTCCTTCTCACTTGACCCTCGGTCCCCTCGTACTTTCAGAAGGTTATTTGTGTCTTCCTTCGTGAAGACAGAACCAAAGTATTTGTTCAATTGGTCTGCCATTTCTTTGTTCACCTGAATCTGACTGCAAGGGACCTACGGTTGTCTTCACTAATCTTTTTCTCTTCACATCTTATAGAAGCTTTTGCAGTCAGTTTTTATGTTCCCAGCAAGCTGCTTCTCGTACTCTATTTTCCCCCTCTTAATTAAACCTTTTGTCCTTCTCTGCTGAATTCTAAATTTCTCCCCAGTCCTCAGGTTTGCTGCTTTTTCTGGCCAATTTATATGCCTCTTAGATTTAACACTATCCTTAATTTCCCTTGTTAGCCACAGTTGAGCCACCTTTCCCATTTTATTTTTACTCCAGAGAGGGATGTACAATTGCTGAAGTTCATCCATGTGATCTTTAAATGTTTGCAATTGCCTATCCATCGTCAACCTTTTAAGTATCATTTGCCAGTCTACTGTAGCTAATTCACGCCGACAGTAGACTGTAGGCGTGAATTAGCTACAGTAGACTAATTCACTATCTACTGAACCATCGAAGTTACCTTTCCTTAAGTTCAGGACCCAAGCCTCTGAATTAACTGTGTCACTCTCCATCCTAATAAAGAATTCTACCATGTTATGGTCACTCTTCCCCAAGGGGTCTTGCACAACAAGATTGCTAATTAGTCCTTTCTCATTACGCATCACCCAGTCTAGGATGGCCAGCTCCCTGGTTGGTTCCTTGACATATTGGTCAAGAAAACCATCCCTAATACACTCCAGGAAATCCTCCTCTACCACAGTGCTACGAGTTTGGTTAGCCCAATATGTAGATTAAAGTCACCTATGATAACTGCTGTACCTTTATTGCATGCATCCCTGTTTTCTTGTTTGATATTGTCCCCAACCTCACTACTACTGTTTGGTGGTCTGTACACAACTCCCACTAGCATTGTCTGCCCCTTCGAGATGCAGGTTCAGGCTTAAGGTGGAGAGGTCTGGCTTGGTGAGCAAGTGAAAAGGTGGATACAACAGGGACAGCTGAATGGATGGTCTCAATCTTAGTGACAAAGAACTCCTTGAGCTCATCACACTTGTTAGAGGGGGCAGAAGAGGATTTAAAGAGAAGCTTGTTAGCCAGGAGTTTATCTTTTTTCCAGTCTGATCCTGGAGTTGTAGGTGGCTTTGACCGGAGTGTGGAACCAATGGAGCTTAATGAGGTGCAACCAGATCTGGTGATGGATAGCTAAACCAGTTGTGTGCCAAATACGCTCAAGTCTGCGTCTCTTGGGCCTTGAAGCAGTGAAGATAGTGGCCATGCCAAGATGGGAGAGAGAAAAGATTTTGCTGAGATAAATGGTATCAATGGTGGTGATGAGAGCGGTTGATCAAATCGACAGCCACACACATATTGTGGCAAAGACTTGCCAGTTGTATGTAACTTGGGTGAGAATTTTCCAGGGGAGGATGCAAAAAGAAGTGAGTTTGAAAGGGGATAGAGACTGAAGTGTGTCCATCACATTTCCGGATCGTCACAAATAACCTGTCCAACATGTCGAAAATCTTGATTATTTTCATAACCTTAGTCATGTGCCCTCTCAGCCTTTGTTTGTCCAATGTAAATAGCCCTAATTCTTGTAGCCTATTCTCACAGCCAAAAGCCCTGCAAATGGGTATCATCTTGGTTGTTCTTCTTGACACCTTGGCCACTGCCTCAGATATACTGCACATTGTAAGGGGACCTAAACTGGAGACAAAACTCCAAGTGTGATCAAACCAAAGCCTTGTATATCCTAAGTATAGTGTTCTTGGTTTTAGATCAATGGTCCTTGCTATACATCCTAAACCCCTGTTTGCTTTCCCCTATGCACTATTAATCAATAATTACTGATTTCTTGATTTGATACCTGTCAACAACCCGAAATGCATATCACTGTATTTGTCAACATTAAAGTACAACAGCCATCACTGGCCCGTTCTCTTAAATTTAAAGGTAGATCTGAAACATAAGAATAGAAGAAATAGGAGCAGGAGAAGGCCATGCAGCCTCTCGAGCCTGCTCCGCCATTTAATACGATCATGGCTGATCTGATCATGGACTCAGGTCCACTTCCCTGCCCGCTCTCCATAACCCCTTATTCCCTTATCGTTTAAGAAACTCTGTCTTAAATTTATTCAATGTCCCAGCTTCCACAGCTCTCTGAGGCAGCGAATTCCACAGATCCACAACCCTCTGAGAAGAAATTTCTCCTCATCTCAGTTTTAAATGGGTGGCAACTTATTCCAAGATTATAATTTCTAGTTCTAGTCTCCCCTATCAGTGGAAACATCCTCTCTGCATCCATCTTGTCAAGCCCCCTCATAATCTTATACGTTTCGATAAGATCACACCTCATTCTCCGGAATCCAATGAGTAGAGGCCCAACCTACTCAACCTTTCCTCAAGTCAACCACCTCATCCCTGGAATCAACCTAGTGAACCTTCTCTGAACAGCCTCCAAAGCAAGTATATCCTTTTGTAAATATGGGAACCAAAACTGCACGCAGTATTCCAGGTGTGGCCTCACCAATACCCTGTACAACTGTAGCAAGACTTCCCTGCTTTTATACTCCATCCCCTTTGCAATAAAGGCCAAGATTCCATTGGCCTTCCTGATCACTTGCTGTACCTGCATACTATCCTTTTGTGTTTCATGCACAAGTACCCCCAGGTCCTGCTGTACTGCAGCACTTTGCAATCTTTCTCCATTTAAATAATAACTTGCTCTTTGATTTTTTTTGCCAAAGTGCATAACCCCACACTTTCCAACATTATACTCCATCTGCCAAATTTTTGCCCACTCACTTAGCCTGTCTATGTCCTTTTGCAGATTTTGTGTGTCCTCCTCACACACTGCTTTTCCTCCCATCTTTGTATCATCGGCAAACTTGGCTATGTTACACTCAGTCCCTTCTTCCAAGTCGTTAATATAGATTGTAAATATTTGTGGTCCCAGCACTGATCCCTGCGGCACCCCACTGATACTGATTGCCAACCTAAGAATGAACCATTTATCCCTACTTTCTGTTTTCTCTTCGTTAGCCAATCCTCTATCCATGCTAATATATTATCCCCCAACCCCGTGTACTTTTATCTTGTGCAGTAACCTTTATGTGGCACCTTGTCAAATGCTTTCTGGAAGTCCAAATACATTACATCCACTGGTTCCCCTTTATCCACCCTATTCGTTACATCCTCAAAGAATTCTAGCAAACTTGTCAAACATGACATCCCCTTCATAAATCCATGCTGACTTTGCCTGACCGAATTTTGCTTTTCCAAATGTCCTGCTACTGCTTCTTTAATAATGGACTCCAACATTTTCCCAACCACCGATGTTAGGTTAACTGGTCTATAGTTTCCTGCTTTTTGTCTGCCTCCTTTTTTTAAATAGGGGCGTTACATTTGCAGTTTTCCAATATGCTGGGATTTCCCCAGAATCCAGGGAATTTTGGTAAATTGCAACTAATGCATCCACTATCCCTGCTGCTACTTCTCTTAAGACCCTAGGATGCAAGTCATCAGGTCCCATTATCTTAGTGAGTAGCACCTCCTTAGTGATTGTGATTGTGTTAAATTCCTCCCCCTGCATAGCCCCTTGACTATCCACTGTTGGAATATTATTAGTGTCATCTACCGTAAAGACTGATACTAAATATTTGTTCAGAGTTTCTGCCATCTCCATGTTCCCCATTACTAATTCCCCAGTCTCATCCTCTAAGGGACCAATATTTACTTTAGCCACTCTTTTCCTTTTTATATACCTATAGAAACTCTTGCTATCTGTTTTTATATTTCGTGCTAGTTTACTTTCATAGTCTATCTTCCCTATCGATTTAGTTTTGAAAAACTCAGCCCTGTACATATTTTTGTGTCGTCTGCAAACTTAATACTGTTACTTATGCCCTCATCTAAAACTTAATGAAAATGAACAGCTGGGTTCACATCAAGGAGCCCTGTGGTATCCTGCTCGTGACCATGTCGCATTCAGATGCAATCCTATTAATGACCACACTCTGCCTGTAACATTTCCACCAATTACCTATCTGACCAGCATTTCCATGTGTTGTAATTTTTCCCAAAAGCCTTCTGTATGGCATAAAATAATAGACTTTTTCAGCCCACACACAGAGCCTTGTATAAATGAATGCAGAGTTTTTTGATGTGCAGATTTCACTTTCACTAAATAAAAATTAAAAAT
This sequence comes from Pristiophorus japonicus, assembly GCF_044704955.1. Taxonomy (NCBI): domain Eukaryota; kingdom Metazoa; phylum Chordata; class Chondrichthyes; family Pristiophoridae; genus Pristiophorus; species Pristiophorus japonicus. The sequence continues at coordinate 210,596,227 of NC_091980.1, forward strand.
ATTTTAAATGAAATGATTTAAATATTCTTGCTGTTAAATTGCCTTCTAACTAGAATGCAGTCCCTTGTAATAATCCCTGTAGAGCACGCTGCAAGGAAATGAGATGAACTGTAAAATGCAAATATATCTGATGGCCATCGGCTATGAAAAATGTAAATAGGTTTGCCTGCAATTGCATAATGAGCACAACAGTTAACATACTGCAGCTGTTATAACTGCTTGAGCCATGTGTCCAGGACTGCTCCAAGGTTTCTCTTTGGGATCTGATTTTTGAATAAGTTGTTTTGAAAGCTTTAATGTAGGTTTTAAGTCTACTATTTTGTGATTCCTCAGTGTTACTTTTGCCTCTGCCACACACACGCACCCACCTCCCGCCTCACCTCCATCTCTCCCTTGCCTTCCAGACCTGTGTGTTTTTGTTGCTTCTTTTCACTTTCAAAAAGAAACCATAATATTTATTTTGGTAGTCCAAACATAAGAATATTCAAATAAAGTACAACTTTTTCATTGCCACATGACCCCTCTGCAATAGTTGTTTCAGCAAATAGTATCGACAATGAGACATCGAGCTCTTGATATTGTTAAGCTAATGTATATGCGATATTCTGCCTGTGAAAAGGTTTTGGTGCGATTATAAGATAACAACTAGTACAAAGAAGGAAAAGGTTGTTGGACAGGACTAACCGATTCTCCATGTAAGAAAAGAATTAAAAAAGCCATTCACCCTATCTCTTGACTCAGTTTGTTATGTGATGCAGCATTTTGAATTTAAAAATGCAGAGTCTAGGGTCACTGCTTTCTTTTGTAATGAAAGGTAAAATTGGATGTAATTCTTGAAGATTCTGTACTGCTAACTGCATAGCAATGGGTAATCCAAGGGGCTTGGGAAATATTACCCTATCCATTTCTTTGCTAACCAGGAAGATAATTGTTCCATTTGCCTGCTGTGTGGGTAACTGTTTAGAATAGTTTCTACATGTTCACTTATTTGGTATTCTAGATTTCATGGAAAATATTTTAATGGCTCTGTGCAGATAATGTAAACGAACGGCAATATGTGTTGACGGCAAACTTTTCCAAGTGTTCTACTAGCAGGAGAAATTCTAAATATAGTTCTCAGATCTCATCAGCAACAAAGGAAAGTGTGAAGGAAATCACTGGAAAGCAAGCTTTTGAATTACATGTTGAGATTGACATGAATCCTTTGAACACTGTAATAGCATTTCTACCATTTTCTATCTCTTGCCCCCAAAATAGCCATCCCATGTTGATGCTTCCATCAGCTAGGGCGATAAAATAAATTGTGGACTCCAAGGTTCCTTTTAGAGTTGCTGTGTTAGCTGATGGGATATGTGCTTGAGTGGGATGTTGGATCCCATTGCTCATTTAATATTCGAGTAAAACTCAGTTAATGCCAGTAAGCAATAGCAAAGATAAATAGGAATTTTCTAGTTTCCAAAACCAATAGCACACATGGTCACATACCAAATTTTCATTTTGATAGCTCATTTGGTATATTTCCAGCATTTTGGACTAAACCTTACAACTCAGAATTTGGAGTACGTTTTAGTGGCAGTGGAGTAAGCTAATTTATTTTTGCAGAAGTTAAATTGTAGATTGAAAATAAATTCTGTTTTTGAAAATGGTTTCAAAAAATATTTTGTAATTGGTGAAGATTAAAACTTAAATGTGCATTAACCAGTTGTATTGTTGTAGCCATGCTTGAACTTTAGCAGAGGGATAAATTTAAACCATCTAAATCTTTACTGCTTTTATTTCCATTTTAGTTATTTGAAAGGTTAAAAACAAAAATGTAATTTTATTGACACAATCATTTACTTGTTTTCTTCCAAACCTAAAAAGAATGTGATTAGGGTACTTAAAAGCAACATGTCTGCTGGCGCATTCATTTATGGCCCTAATTAATACACTCAAAAGAATAGGGACTTAAAAGCATTAAACTGGGTATTCACCCAGTACAATTTAACAAATATTTAGCCGTATTATTAAGAACATGCAGGCCCTCTGGAACAATACCCCAGAATCCAGTCATTTTCTTCAGGAAAAGAAGGGAGACAATATGAGAAGTTACTACTGAGATTTGCCTTTATTTCACAATTTCTTCAATTGCATTTCAACTTGCTGCCAACATCCCTCTGACCCCCTTCCTTCAAGCAGCAATCATGCATTCTTCTGTACCCTGGAGAGCTGAGTGGTTCATCATGAGGTAAGAGTCTGTAGAGGTATAGAATCCCATGTAGATGTGGATTAAAGATCTGTCAAAACCTGTTCCCCCTGGCTGGTGAGTTTAGAACTAGGATTCATAGTCTCAGGATATGGGGGCAGCCACTTCGGACTGAGATGAGGAGATATTTTTTCATTCAAAGGGTTGTGAATCTTTGGAATTCTCTACCCCAGAGAGCTGTGGATGCTCAGTCATTAATGGGCTAGAAATTCAGTTTTCAGCCAAAAGTACCCCTAGGTTTTACAGCGGGAGGGGGGGCGGGGGGTTGAAAGCTGAGCCCCTGTGTCCAGGCGCGGGAGTGATTCTGCTGGCCGACACTCCGACCCTCGAGCCCGGTGAGGAGACGTTCGGTGGTGGCATGGTACTTTGAAAAAAATCAAAAATGTAAGAATTGCACTTGACTTTTTGTTTCTTAATTGAATACCTAGCTTCCTGTTACTAAGCAAGCCTATTGCGCATGCGCAGACCGGGTGTGGTCCATACTAGGACGTCCACTTTGGGGAGAGAAAGAGAGGAAAGAAGTTGTGAGTGCTTTGTCCTGCTGTTTTGAGCTTGCAAAGCTACAATTAAATTATGGGGGCAACATTGACAATGCCATACCTCATGCAAGCCTTCTGCATGATGGTGCTGTGGAGGAGAAGATTGATTAGGCATCATCACCTGAGGAACCTCAGAGCACGTAGGATGATGGGCAGGAGGCCTTGCCCACATCGGGTATATCGAGACAGGCGTTCATACCTGCACCTGAGTGATGCACACTGTGTAAGAAGGCTGTGTTTCCGCAAAGAAGTTGTAATCGAGATCTGTGAGTTAATAAAAGCAGACCTGCACCCAAGGAGCATCAGGAGGACTGCTTTGTCAATTGAACTGAAGGTTACAGCTGCACTTTATTTTTATGCATCTGGATCATTCCAGGCCACAACTGGGGATGTGTGCGCCATTTCTCAACATGCAACACATATCTGCATTCGGCAGGTGACTGCTGCACTATATGCCCGGAGGAATGACTACATTAAGTTCCCCATGACCACCCAAGCAATGCGTGACAGGGCTGTGGGCTTCTTCAGGATTGCTGGCTTCCCAAAGGTACGGGGCTGCATTGATTGTACCCACATCGCCTTGTGAGCACCTTTGGAGGATTCCGAGATGTACAGGAACAGAAAAGGCTTCCACTCCGTGAATGTGCAGCTCGTGTGTGACGACATGCATCGCATCATGGAAGTTGATGCAAGATACCCTAGGAGCACCCATGATGCATTCATCCTGCGTGAGAGCGCTATATCTGCCATGTTTCAGCAGCAGCCAGAAGGGCAGAGCAGGCTGCTGGGGGACAAAGGGTACGGCCTCGCCACCTGACTCATGACACCTCTACCTGTAACCCGGACAGAAGCTGACCGGGAATACAACATGTTGCACATTGCGATGCACAGCATAATAGAGAGGACCATTGGCATCTTGAAGCAGCGTTTCCGATGCCTGGACCATTCCAGAGGCTACATGCAATACTCCCCTGAGATTGGCGGTCAGTTCACTGTTGTCTGCTGCATGCTGCACAACTTAGCCTCATGAGGCAAGAGCAGTTGATAGTAGAAGACCCACCTGAGGTGAGAGTGGCTGATGATGAGGAGGAAGATGCAGATGACGAGGAGGTGGACGAGGAAGCCATGCAACTACCTGAACCCGGAGCACGATGGCAGAGGAGGGCAGGCCATCGTGCCCCTTTCCCGATTGCTCGAGCCTTTCGCCAGCAGCTCATCCGTGAACGCTTTGCTGCCTGAAGGCTTGGTGGCAATTATTCCAAATGGACCATATTTACTGTTTGGACCTGTCCCATAATGTGTTGTGTTAATGGGAATTATTTTTCTTTCGGGGCTAATATATTAGCATGGATAGAGGATTGGCTAACGAACAGAAAACAGAGAGTCGGGATAAATGGTTCATTCTCAGGTTGGCAATCAGTAACTAGTGGGGTGCCGCAGGGATCAGTGCTGGGACCCCAACTATTTACAATCTATATTAACGACTTGGAAGAAGGGACTGAGTGTAACGTAGCCAAGTTTGCTGACAATAAAAGATGGGAGGAAAAGCAATGTGTGAGGAGGACACAAAAAATCTGCAAAAGGACATACACAGGCTAAGTGAGTGGGCAAAAATTTTGCAGATGAGGTATAATGTTGGAAAGTGTGAGGCCATGCACTTTGGCAGAAAAAAAATCAAAGAGCAAGTTATTAAATGGAGAAAGATTGCAAAGTGCTGCAGTAAAGCGGGACTTGGGGATACTTGTGCATGAAACACAAAAGGTTAGTATGCAGGTACAGCAAGTGATCAGGGAGGCAAATGGAATCTTGGCCTTTATTGGAAAGGGGATGGAGTATAAAAGCAGGGAAGTCTTGTGACAATTATATAGGGTATTGGTGAGGCCACACCTGGAATACTGCGTGCAGTTTTGGTTTCCATATTTACGAAAGGATATACTTGCTTTGGAGGCAGTTCAGAGAAGGTTCACTAGGTTGATTCCGGAGATGAGGAGGTTGATTTATGAGGAAAGGTTGAGTAGGTTGGGCCTCTACACATTGGAATTTAGAAGAATGAGGTGTGATCTTATCGAAATGTATAAGATTATAAGGGGGCTTGACGAGGTGAATGCAGAGAGGATGTTTCCACTGATAGGGGAGACTAGAACTGGAGGGCATAATCTTAGAATAAGTTGCCGTCCATTTAAAACCGAGATGAGGAGAAATTTCTTCTCTTGGGGGTTGTGGATCTGTGGAATTCGCTGCCTCAGAGAGCTGTAGAAGCTGGTACATTGTTTATTTCTGTCTTAAATTTATTCAGTTTCTTAAACGATAAGGGAATAAGCGGGGTTATGGAGAGTGGGCAGGGAAGTGGACCTGAGTCCATGATCGGATCAGCCATGATCGTATTAAATGGTGGAGCAGGCACGAGGGGCTGCATGGCTTTCTCCTGTTCCTATTTATGTTCTTATGTGGTTCAAAAAGTTGTGTTAATAATGGAACAAATAATGTAAATGATTCAGTTATAATTTAAAATATATTTTATTCAAAAGTTTAACACTTGTTTGTACTTAACTTAACTTTAATAAAAATATTCTTGTATCAAACTTTAAAGTTTTCAGTTAAGATAATTTACAAACTTTAAGATCTCTTACAAACTTTTAAACTTGTAAATTTACATCATTTACAAAATGTTTTTAATTTGGGAACAGTTACAACAGTAACAACAATAATAAAAACAACACCAGCAGCAAACAAAGGCTCCACCTTATTCTAAGACCACCTGCTGCACTTGGTGACTCCACCCTGCCCGCAGGGGGTGGTGCAGTGTTTCTCGGGTTGGTACCAAGCTTATTCTTTCGAGCATCTCAGGTAATGCGCACTTTTTGATGGGGGGCTTGGGCAGGCGGCAATGTGGAAGGCCCGGCTTGGGCTTCTTCAGAGGTTGGTCTGGGGATTGGAGTGGGAATTGATTCCATCAATGGCCACGGGGTCTGGGCATGCTCCCTTATTGCAGCAGTTACCTCCGACATTCCCTCCCTCATGTGCTCCGATAGTGTATCAGCTGCCTGCGACATTCCATCCCTCATGTCCGGACAGTGTTCCCATTTCTCGCAAGAGTGTTGTTACTTCTCCCGACAGTCCCGATACCTCATCACCCACCCCATTGATGGTGTCCAGGAGTGATCGCGTAAGGTCATTGCACTCCCCACTCGTTGCCATCATCTGAACCACACCTGTGCATCCTGCACCTTCGGAGAGCGCTGTCAAGCTCTCCTTCCCCTCCTCACCCTGGGTGTGGCTCGCTGCATCCCACTGGGACCTGCAGTCTCTGAAGGTGGGGCTCTGGGTATGGCTTGTTGCACCCCACTGGAACCCGCAGCCTCGGATTGTGTGAAACCATGAAATGTCCCAACACTCATACCACTCAGGAAAGGGGCTTTATCTTAAGTAATATTTACAATTGAAATTCCAGTGAATAAATGAAAATATTACTTACACTAACTACTTAACCAAGGTCCTGCCACTTCTTTTTGCACTGGCCTCCGGACCTCGGGGTGGTCACCATTGCACAATAACCTTGTGCAAGTTGGTTCCAGTGTTTCTTCATTTTGTTTGATGAAACTTTTATGTGGCCTCTGCTGGTGTCCAGCTCGTGCCATCTGGCCTCAATTATAGTAACCAGTGCCTCCACTTCCTCTTGAGGAATTCTTGGTCCGTGAGCCACGTTGCATATTGCAGCTCCGATTTTTTCCACTGAAAATTAAAGTTCTCATACAGCACTCAAAGTTCTCACACACAACTGGCTCTTTAAAAATGGCCGAATGCAGACCAGGAGGTGTACTGGGCATGCGTGCCCATAGCAGTCACATAAGAAACTTAATTTGTTTCCCACGCATGTGCAGAAGGGGGGGGGGGCGGGGTATCCTTTTTTTGGCACAGACATTAGTCTCCACCCCCCAAAGCTAAAGGACAGGTTGTGTGGCGTCAATTTCAAAAATTAGAACGGGGAAACTTTAACGTTTTTTTTTGGAGTAGTTGGGGCCAAAAAAAATAGGCTTAACTCTTGAAATAAGCCAAAAAACGGCATTGGGGAAAATTGAGCCAAAATTTAACTTACTTTTTTGCAGGTCTTCATACTTACCGCTGCTGGCAGGGCTGCAACGCAGGTTTGACCTGTCGGTATTCTGGGCGCAGAATACGGGTGCGGAGAGAACCAAATTTCGGGCGAAAATTCTATTTCGAGTGTTGCAGAGTGGCGCTCCTCTCCCCGGCGGTATGTGGAAAGTGCCGCTGCAAAAGGTCACCGAAATTCCCGCTGACCGTTTTTTCGCCGCGGAGGGTGAAATGTCGGCAATAACCCGGTCGCAAAGTCGGCAAATTTCTAGCCTATTGAGTATATTAAAGACTGAAATAAAGACAGGAAATGCTGCAAATACTCAGCAGGTCAGGCAGCATCTGTGGAGAGAGAAACAGAGTTAACGTTTCAGGTCAATGACCATTCGTCTGTTTCTCTCTCCACAGATGTTTCCTGGCCTGCTGAGTATTAACAGGATTTCCTGTTTTTATTTCAGATTTCCAGCATCTGCAATATTTTGCTTTTATATTAAAGACTGAGATGGGTAGATTTTTTACACTAAGGGAATCTGGAGATAGGGCATGTCGTGTATGTACATTCTGTTTGTAGCCACCAGATGGCGTCATTGTTGGAGGCCAGTGAGCAGCACACACATGGTGCTCCTCAGGTATAAAAGGCCAGCCACTTTGAGAGTCAGGCACTTTGGGCCTAAATAAAGCAGAGCCAAGGTTGTACCTTGCTTAATTAAACCATACTCAGTTTGAACCTTTATTGCATTCATAACAGGGCAGGAAAGTGAATTTGATGTAGATCAGTCATGATATTGAATGGCGGAGCAGGCCAGAGGGGACGCATGGCCTAATCCTGCTACTATTTCTTATCTTATGTTCTTGTAAGTCTATTTTTCATCTGTTGTCTAATTACGCTGCATTTATTGCCCATTCCGAGTTGCCCAGAGAAGATGTTGGTGAGAGCTCTGCTTGAACAAATCCACTCCTTGTGATAGCACTATTAGGTAGAGAATTCTAAGATTTTGGTCCATAAAGGAGCTGCTATATATGCCCAAGTCAGGATGGTGTGTGACCTGGTGGAAAACTTGCAGGCAAGGTGTTCTCATGATATTGCTGCTCTTGTCCTGAGTGGTAGACTTCATGGAGGTGCTGGCAAAGTAAGCTAACATCCTGTAGATAGTATTTATTGCATCCACAGTGCACCAGTGATGGGTAATTCTATGGCACAGGTACTAATCAAGCAGATTTTTTTGGTCCAGGTTACTGTCAAGCTTCTTCAGTATTATTGCAACTACACCTATCCAGGCAAGTGGTGAGTATTCCGTTTCACTCCTGACTGAGCCTTGTAGATGGTAAAGAGGCATTGCGAGTTAGGTGAGTCACTTGTACCCAGCCTCTTGTGTGCGGTTGTATCCGCAGTTGTGATCTATCTGGCCCAGTTAAACTTCTGGTCAACAGTGACCCCCAGGATGTTGAAGGTAGGGTTCTCGGTGATTATGCCATTGAAGGTTGAGTGAGGGCCTTTACTTGTTGGAGATGGCCATTGCTTAGAGCATTTATATGGCACAGAAGTTACTTGCAACTTGTTGGTCTTAGCCTAGGTACTGTCCAGGATCCTGCTGTAGAATAGCATCGACTGTAAAGTCATTGTTGAAACAACTGAAGATACTACCCTGTGGAACTCCAGTGACAATGTCCTGGGGCTGTGCTTATTAGGCTCCCAACAACCAGGGTGGTCTTCTGTTTTTCAGATATGATCCAATCTTTGGTGGGTTTGCTTATTGACCTCAGTTTTGTTAGGGATCCTTGGTGCCATACTCTGTCTAATGTTCTCTTGATGCCAAGGACAGCAACTCTTGCCTGTAACATTCTATTATTTTGATGTAGGTTTAACTCCACTAATTACCCTGCCAAACCCACACCCCAAGATAAACTCCAGAATTGAGGTCAGATCTGATTTTTTTAAGATTCCATAATGTCTCTGTCAGCATACTGCAATAGTGGTGCCATATATCAACTACTTTTCTATTCAATGCATTTTCTCTTGGTACTGACGGCCTTGTATCAATGTAAAGCACACTTTCAGTTACCTGTGCCATGTACGGACAGCTGAATCAAGTTATATAGGGGAGCAGGGGCATTTGAAGTCCTTTCAGCATTACACTTTCAGCACGACAGTTCTAAGCATTTATTATTTGGAGTATTTTATTTGTTCTTCCCAAAATGACTTTGCCAATTATACTCAAGTTTTCTGATTACAAGCATTCAGTTTTATTTTTGGTTCAAAACCATGTATGTGATTTCAGTTGATTTCACTCTTTTTAGCCAAATTCTTAACCAAAAGCCTCATTATGCTTAGTGTTGTTTTTCCTCCTTAAACTTTAATAACTAACTGATTAAGCTTTTTTATATACCACTGACTGAGCAAAACTAGTTGTCTCTGAATTTTACTCTGGATTTGGACTATAATTCTCACATGCAATTTTCTGTTGTTGCATTCGCACTTGCTGCATTTACTTGGAATGGTCATTGATTAAGAAAAATGCTGCAATAAACTAAATTTGTTGAGTTTGGGCCCATAACAGCTTTGGGAACTCACCCCTAAATTTAATAAAAGCACATTTTATCTACTTTTGCTGCAGTTGGATGGTCTGTTACCAACTACTGTACTTAAAAATTGCCTTCTATTGTCCACCAGGAGGCATACTTTACAGGTTACAACCGGTTTCTTTCTCACATGAGATGGAGGCTGCCACCATAGGTACTGCATTTAGGGGGACAAATGAGAACTGTGAAAACTCATCTGGCGAGTGCAGCCAAATTTGAAATGACTTGCTTTTGCAGGGACCAAGAACTGAGGATGGCATATTTGAATGAGAGAATCCCAGATCCTGATGACCAGAAACAAAATAATTTGCATGGAAAAGAATGGGTTTTGTTTTGTAGAAATTTTCACTACTGTATTAAATAGTGTTATTAAGATTATAAACTTGTTTCTTCCCAATCAGACGGGAAAATTGAGTTTCAAAGGACTTATATACTGTTGTCACATTTATAACTGTTGGTATTTTTTGACAATTTTCACACATGCCTATTCCAATCTACTTGATGGTTGTTGAGTCAGTATGGCCTTTATCAGTTATACCAGCGAGAAAGTCAGTGTTGCGGAACATCTTTATCACCGTTTGAATTCCAAGCAGGAAGATTGCTGGCTAGTTGTAAGTTCAAAACAAAACTAAAACCCTTACTGTTTGGATATGAACAAGACAGGACTTTGACCTGAATATTTTGCTAAACAAATTGGCAATTTAAATATTTGCCTTTGAGTTGTTTGTTTGAATTAACAAACCTGCCGCTCATGACTTACCCGAGGGTAGAACTGGGTTATCCTCAACCGTTGGAGCATAACGTAGGTACATCTTTTGTCAATTGAAAGAAGAATGGATTTGTTTTGTAGAAATTTTCACTACAGTACTAGTAAAGACCAGTATTAGCATTGAAAACTGTAGTGTCCTCACTTTTACTCTTCTATAGAAAGAGATGTGGAGTCAAATGATAGTCACAAACATGAGGAGGAGATTAAAGTGAAAGGACTATGTAAATATATGAATGTGCACCTGATCTTATTTTTAAAAATGCTAGTGCATAACTTTTGCACAAACCTCCTGACCCAAGTAGGGCACTTAATTGGGTAATTCAGACCTGACAAAATCATCTCCACTTGTTTTTTACCCCAATCTTAGCACAATGCTCACAGCACCATGTGAGAAATCAAGTTTTAAGGTTTTTGATAATATTTTCTCAAAAATAGTATTTTGTCATTCAATTTATTTTCAATGGCTGAATAAATTTTTAATAAATTGAGTTGGTAACAAAAATTTGCTGTTATTGCAAGCAGTCTACAGAAAAGTTCAATGCTTGTTTGAGCATTATGTATTTATCAGCACAAATTTTAAAAAAACTTGAATTTATATATTGATTTATCACATCAAAGAATTTAGAAATTAATTTTTATATGCAATGACTGATGTGGGCAACTGTGGTAGTTAATCTGTAGCAACAATGTCCCACGAACGGCCATGAGGTAAATGAATTGTGTTTTTTATTGATGGTATTCATTTAGGGAAGTATGCTGGTCAGGAGCATGGAAAAACTTATTGTGCTTTGTTGAATGATACCATAGAATCTTAACATTACACCTGAATCACCTGAAAGATTAACTGGGTTTCCATTCTGGAATGGAATAAGATCCAATGCACATCTATTCTGGTAAAGCTATGTAAGGCAAAGGATGCAAGGAGTTACAGTTAGTAGTGATGTAGTGGGGGAATGTATAAATATGGAAGTCAAGGACGTATGTGGCAAAAACAATGTGGTTATAATGAGATTTTAATTTTCACAAAGATTGGGAGAAGCAGAACACCTCGAGGGAAAAACCAGATAACTACAAATCCTGTCAGTTTAACATTAATTGTGTGGAAGTTATTGGAATCTATCATCAGGGATAGAGTGACTAAGCACTTGGACAAGCATGAGCTGATTGAAGTGAGTCAGCATGGGTGAAGAATAAGTCATCTCTGACTAATCTAGTAATTCTGGTGATCTTCAAATTTGTCTGAGGTCTTCTTGATAACAAATTGCTGATTATAAAATTAGTTTCATTTTGTCAGCTCACAGGACTTTCCAATTTAAGACTTCACTCAACCCATTGAATTTTAACCTAACATGTAATAAATATGTGCTTATTCCATGAGTCACTTTGGTAATTTCAATCAGGTTTCACTTCCCCTCTGTCAGTCATTGCACTTGTTTTTTTGTTTCTTATTGTTATGTGTTATTAGCTGACTTCCTTTATCTTCAGATATTAAATGCGTTATTTCTGCTTGTTACCACTGCACATTTGTCACTCCTTTAATGTCAAATGTAGCTTTGCCTTGTTAGTACTGTAACACTGTTGCTCCCTTGCATGTCTGATCAGACGTTGTGTATTTCTAGATTGATGTGAGAAACACATTCATTCAATAATCTAATTTATTTTTTCAAATAAACGTATGAAAGTACATTTTTAGTGTAGAATGTGCTATCCATTATTTAATCAAATAAATGTACCTTGAATTTAAAACAAATAGTGGGGGAGAAATTTGGTTGTGCCTCTGTTGCGGCACTAATCCAGGCGGAGCGATACTTTTAGCGCCTCAAAAGTTTGCGCCTCCCGTCCAGAAATTCTTCAGAATCGGTTGAAGAGCCGACAGAGGCGATAAATCAGCCATTGCACACCGGAGCTGGGGGGGAGGGTGGGGGGGGCGATAACCAAAGTTTGGTCGGTACATTTTGCGGACACATTGCGCATGCATGAAACTCCGAATCAGATCTTGCGAAAATCCGACTCTTAAAGGCGTGGCAGATCAAGTATGTGCATACGCAGTTCAAGCTGGCCTCTCACCTGAGACTAGGAGGATGGATGCGCAGGCAGGCAGACAACGAGCACACCACTTCTCGGCCGCTGCTAGAGGCCGTGGAACAGTGCCAAAATGCCCTGCTGCCTGGAGGGGGACAAAGACCATCCCCCAGAGTGTTTAGGAGGCTGGGGAGGGAGGTGGCACAGCACGTTTCTGCCCGTGACATGGTGCAGAGGACCGCGACTCAATGTCGAAAGAAATTCAATGACCCAACTAGGATCATCAGGGTGAGTACCCATTACATTATCCTTGCAATGCCTTCATGTGAGCCTCGCTGCTTCACATTGCCGACACCACCTCCGTGTACCAGGCCATGCTCCTTGTTGCTGTAAACACCCTTAAAACTCTCTATAGCCTCCCCAGACATGCCCCGCCCATCCAAACGTCTCTCACCTTCTAGCTCCCGACTCGGCCTGAGGACACCAACTGTGAGGACACTTTTAACTCTCCATATGTGGTCACAGGCCTTCAGCCTCATACTTATTCGTACGTTCTTGTGCCCAGATCCAGCCTTTTACACATCCACTGTGTACTGCCACACAGGCTGAGATGCAGACACTCACACCTCGCGACATCAGTAGCGAATCACTTACTACAGACTCATGTTGCACACCAGTAGGTACAGACCCATTGACAACTTACTGTTCTGCTCATTGCAGGCCAAACTCGGCCACAACAGGCGAGGGCAGGAGTGGATGGGAGGACGGGAGCCAGACCTCCAGGACCTCTCCACCATAGATTAGCGAGTGTCTGCCCTCATGGGCCCACCAGCCTCCTAAACACTTTGGGAAATGGCCTTCGTCCCCCTCCAGGACACTGTCAATGAGATATCCATTTTCTGTCTCTGACAGCCTTGACCCTTGATCCCACATGCTTACAACATGTATCAGCAAAATAACAATGCCCTTCCTTCTTGCCTTCCTGCACCCTCCACAACTGCTACCCACACTTGTGTTGATTTGCGTTCACAGATGATGAACTAAATGAGCCGCAGCCTGTCCATCAACCAGCATCCTCACACAAGGGGAAGGATGAGGGATGATGTCCAGAAGTCTGTGGTGACCAACCGGGACCCGACCTCACGAATGGGAACATCAGCTCAGTGGAGGAAACCACCAGCTTCACGGATGCTGATGCTCCTGGACCCAGTGCCTGCAGCAACACACAGCACGAGAGGAAGCTCAGGGGCCAGCTCTCCAGAGGGTAAGTCGGCCCAGGAGTCCTGCTAACAGTCAGGCAGATGAGGACCTGGATTGGGAGGCTCTGTCCAGGGAGTCATCGCAGATGCACCGTGAGATTATGGGTGCATTGGAAAACGTGCCATAGAGCGTAGCTGCACTTGCTGTGTGTGGTGGAGGCCGCCTCCAGCATGGTCAATGCCTCTCAGCTGTCCACTGAGACCATCCTTGCCTGTCTAAACTGGTAGGCGGCCTCAATGAGCGAGAGTGGGGTCCTAGAAGTGATAGTGCAAGCTATGGTTGACATGGCAGCAGCCATGACATCACAGGCCAAAACCATGCAAGGTCTTTGCGATGTCATGCAGACACTGGTTGCTGGCATGCACTCTCATACTGCAGTGGTTGAAACGCAGACTGCATACGTTTCAAGCGCTCCCTGCGTCTCAGAGTGCTGCCATGCAAACAGTGTCCGCCGCTGTCCTCTCTGGCTTCTCCACAGTCGGACGGGGAACAGACGGTGCCGCAGCAGGTCAGCAATCTGTGGGGGCACATATTGCTCCTGGCGCTACTCCAGAGGTGTGTCAGTGTGCCGCAGGATATGAAAGTTGCTGTCCTTTCTCACGATGACAGCTTCTGCCACTGCCAGTCCACCTTTGTACCCACCACGGCCTGCACCCCAGCCGTCCCACACTGCTGCTGCCCATCCTGAGGCGGTGCAGTCAGCAGTCGGGCCTTCCATGGCCACAGCTGATCGAGGGTGTCCTCCTCGGCCATCTGTCCTGACACACAGCAGCCCTCAAGCGGCCTTGCTGCAGCCACTGAGAAACCATTAAGGAGGAGCGGTAGGCGAGGGAGGCGGAGGGGTGGGAAATGCCGACGGAAAACCCACCGATGAAAGGTGTCCCCATGAGTCCCAAGTATATAATGGTGTGAATATTATTCCTGTGTTGTATAATTTGAAGGGGCGGGTGCTACATTTGGTATTATTTGAGGGTGTGGGGTTTTAATGAAAATGTCCAAGGTCGGATGTTATTTTTTATTTGAAGCGGCGGGTGTTCCATGTTGATTTGTTTCAGGGTGTGGGGTTTTTGGGGATGCTACAACTGTGTGTTTAATAAAGTGTTACTTTGACTGCCTCCTTCAGCCTCTGGTGTATGACTTGTGACGGAGATGTGGCATTAACGTGGCACAATGCGCGGTCATTATTAGCTGCATCGCTCAACTCACACCATTTAAGCTAAGCGCTCCCTTATGAGCCGAATAGCCCTGCCACCGCCAACATTGGCATGCTGCCTCCTCCGTGGCTGCTCCTGGTCCTCATCATCTTGCTGCACACTCGGGGCATTGGCACGCTCCTGTTCCCTCTCCTCCTCCCCTTCCTCCTCTTCCTCCTGAGGTGGGGCTGCGATCCCCACTGGCACAGCCTGGGCACAGCACACTACAATGAATAGTGGGACCTTTTGAGGGGAATATTGAAGGCTGTCTCCAGGCATTGGAATTGCTGCTTCAGCAGCCCTATAGTCTGCTCTATGATGTTACGGGTGGCGGGATGGCTCTCATTGTAGCGTTCTTCCGGCTCTGTGGTGGGGTTGCGTAGGGGGTCAATAGCCAGGTGGCCAGACTGTACCCCTTGTTCCCGAGCAGCCAGCCTCGGCCTTCCCGTGGTGGCTGAAACAGTCGTGGCACTGCGCTCTCCCAGAGGATAAACGCGTCATGTGCGCTTCCAGGATAGCGAGCATTGACTGCGAGGATGCGCTGCGTGTAGTCGCACACCAGCTGCATATTTAGGGAGTGGTATCCCTTTCTGTTCCTGAATACCTCTGCATTTGGAGTGGTGCTCGCAAGGTCACATGCATGCAGTGAATTGCTCCTTGCACCCTCTGGAAGCCAGCTCTCCTGGCAAACCCACATGTTGTTTCTCCATGGTCATAGGGATGGTAATGAAGTCCATTCGACAGCTGTAGAGTGCCTGTGTGACGTCGCGGATGCAGTGATGTGCTGCGAATTGTGAGACGCTGCATTTGTCCCCTGACGCAGGCTGGAAGGAGCCGGAGGCATAGAAGGTGAGTGCTACCATGACCGTCACTGCGACGAGCAGCGCAGTCCTGCTGCCGATGAAAGGCTGCAGGTCTTCCTGCAGGAGGTGGCATATCTCTGTAACAACCTCCTTTCAGAAGCACAGCCTTCTGACACACTGCTCCTTGGACTGGTCCAGGTATAAGCATTGCCGCCGGTAAAGCTGTGGGGGGTAAGACCTCCAGCCCCGATGTCTAGGGGCTCTTCTCCTTTGGCTGGCGACATGGCCACCAGCCCTTCTCTCCTCACAACGCCTTGCTAGAGCATGTCGAATGCGACACTGACGAACAGGCCATTCGGCCCAACAAGTCTATGCTGGCGTTTATGTTCCATTCGCATCTCCTCCCGTCTTTCCTCATCTAAATCGGACCTAGTGCGCACACATATCACAGTGTGGGCTGGCCCATGCTGCCCCTGGGCCCCTGGCCCCAAACTCACGCCTCTCCTGGGCCCCAATCACGTCCCTCCACAGTCTCTCGCCGCTCCTGCTGTATCTGCCCATGCTCCAATCACCGACCTGGACCTTGATGACGTCACTATTGGCTGCCGTCGCCCTCCTGCACCAGCTCGCGCTGCTTCCTGAAGTAGTATGCCTCCATGCTGCTCCCGAGGCCACTCGCCGCTCCTTTTATGGCCCCGACCTGCCACTGGTGTTCTCAAGCAGGTCGGGGCTTCCTAAATAGCCTATTCCCTAGTTGGTTCCTTGATATATTGTTCTAGAAAACTGTCTCGAGTTATATTGCATTTTTCATGTCAGGATGTCCCAAAGCACCTTACAGTGAATTAAATACCCTTTGAAGTGTAGTCACTAAAAATAATGTGTTAGGATACTAGTTTGAGCCTCTAACAGGTTCCTATTTGTACTTCTGTTGTTATTGCAAGGTACTACGTCAGAGGAAGGTAACTGCATGGTGGTGGGGGAATGGAACATTATGGAGTACTTCATGTTCCACTAGCAGAGGCTTGGGAATAGGCCACTTGCACATGCTGTTGCACAGGGAATGGTGCGAGAGGGTGAAGAAAAGTGTAAATTCAAAAAGCCACAACTTGTACATTATGATGTGCACTTTTATCAGCAGTTGTTTGGTTATTTACTTGGTCATTCTGCAATCCTCAACTCCCATATCTTCTTCCTGTTCTATTTACTATTTCCTCGTCAATAGTTAATTTTAATCCATTAAAAATATGACTGGGAATTGTTAAACTTCAAAACAAAACCCATACATTCCAGAAACCTAAACAGAGGATGCAGTATTACTTTTTGTATTCAATTTTAATGACTATATTTTTTACTCTTTCCATGCATGTGAGGCTGAAAAAAATAGGGATTACAGTAATCCATTTACTTAGAGCTGAAAAATTAATTGGACTCCTTTCCCTTAAACAGAATTGTTTCTTCATGCATTAATCAGAATAACCTTCCCATATACACAAGAAAGTACAAGCACTCAATAAAGCAATTTATAGTTTTTTTTAAGTAATGAAAAATACCTTTTGTGAATTGAAGTCATTACCAGATTTCTAGGTTAAAATATGATAATATGACTAATTTCAGATGAGATAGAACTATTGTAATGTTTCCATCTAGAGAACTTGATAAACTGTTCGCAGATAATCAATCAAAGACAGCTCACAATATGTTGATCCATTGGACAACTTTAATATTGAGGCAGATTCACAAGGTCATCAGTTCTGCCCATGAGATGGGTACCACTATTCTTGAGGTTGTTGCTATCATTCACAGAGTTGATGCCACGTTCCTTTGAAGTGCTGCTTGAGTTTGTGGCAACTGCTGTGCTTTTTTGTTATCTTAATTAGCTCTCCGATTTGAGTCTGGAAGAAATTGCCTCAGCAATTCTACTGCACTCTAAGGTCAATTCCTCCTTGACGACCCTCTGGCACAGCAGTGTGAAGATGCATCATAAAGATATGCAAATTAGGAGAGTTTATTTACTTTATCAGCATGAAATCATGCTCTGTGCTACTGAAGAGAAGCACTGACAGCAACTCAAGCAATAGATTTTTAGTACTCAGCCTGAGGGACACAAAATAAAACGCAGCCAATCAATAAAACCCTCTCAGATAGCACAAGGGTGGATTTTCCTGGGGAGCAGTAGAGCTGGGACTAAATAGGGAAAGCACACCACTTGGAAACATGTAATACTGCCCAATTTTCCTGTCTGCATTTGCATCTGCATCCTTGATAACATGCAATATTCCCACCGACACCTGGGAGTCCCTGGCCAAAGACTGCCCAAAGTGGTGGAAGAGCATCCGGGAGGGCGCTGAGCACTTCGAGTCTCGTCGCCGAGAGCATGCTGAAAGCAAACGCAGGCAGCGGAAGGAACGTGCGGCAAACCAGACTCCCCACCCACCCTTTCCTTCAACTACTGTCTGTCCCACCTGTGACAGAGACTGTAATTCCCGTATTGGACTGTTCAGTCACATGAGAACTCACTTTTAGAGTGGAAGCAAGTCTTCCTCGATTTCGAGGGACTGCCTATGATGATGATGATGGGGTGGTGGGTGGGGGGAGGGTGGTTTCTGAGGCGTGCATGAGATTTATCTAATTCAGTGCAGGATTGAGAATCAGGAATCTAGGGAAATGTTAGGCCTGAAAGGCCTGCTTTGAGTCAGCTTTCTGCAGTTCAATGTTGGGAATTTGGAAGAGCTGTTCTAATTTGATATCTATTGTAAATTCAGCTTCTCTGTCTGCCAAGAATCGCCTCAAAATTGCACTCGGTTATTCATGTCGCATCCTTTTAAGGGTTGTAAGTAAGCTCTGTTTTCATCATTTGGGAGAAATGTCAATAATGCTCTGGGCAGGAAGACTTGGCAGAAGATAGCCAAGATGATCGGTGTGGCCATCACTGTCTGGAGGACATGGCTTTTGTGCCGCAAAAAGTCTGACCAGCCGTAATTGGGGATTCGATAGTTGGGGACAGACGGGCTATTCTGCTATCGTCGACATGAGTCCCGTATGGTATGCTGCCTCCCTGTGCCAGGGTAAGGGACAACACGGAGAGGGTGCAGAAGGGAAAGAGCCAGAAGTCGTAGTTCATTTCCAAACCAATGACGTAGGAAGGAAGTGGTTGGTGAGCTTTAAGCACAAATAGCCATGTGGGAATATGATGTAGTGGCAATAACGGAGACCTGGCTCAAGAAAGGGGGAATTAAATGCTTACTATTCCTGGGTACAAGGTATTCAGGAAAGACAGAGAAGGAAAAAAAGAAGGATGGGTAGCAGTTTTTGATTAAGGAAAATATTATAGCGCTAGAAAAAGAGAATGGCCCTGAAATTCCAGTAGGAGGCTTCCCCCGGGCAATTGCCTCCGACCGGAGAATTTTTACCCAATTACCTGGTGGTCCCGCGCTCCGGATTCTGGTGGGGAGGCCTTCTCTTCCCATGCTGTGAAGCACGCTCCCGGCCTTGAGGTTCCCATGCAGAAGGTGCAGTCACGTGTGACTGCTCAACCAATCAGGTACAGTATTCCGCAGCATTCTCAATTAATAGCAATGGGAACTCCGTATCTACGATTTTTTTTCTCAATTAATAGCAAACACAATAACACCAAATAAAATAAAAAATACACCTACATAATTAAAATGAATTGAAATTAAAGTTAATAAATATCTTAGAGAAATTTTTTTTTCTGAGATTTTAAAAAGTTTGTTTAATTATGATTTAAAATAAATTTAACGCAGGGTTTTTAAAAATAAAATGTGTATTTTTAATTTTATTTTTTATGTTATTAGTGTGTTTTAAGATGCTTATGCCTGTAAAAGTAGGCTATGCGCCTGCTTTTATCAGGCGCAAGAATTTTGAGGACATTTGCTGGGCAAGATAAGGGTAAATCCCACAATCTTGCCCTTGCAAATGTCCTCCTTCCTGATATGCAGATGATCTGTCAAGCTGGAGCTTGACAGATCGGAAAAGCCAGTTTTCAGTGCATTTCATTGTGCGCTGTAAACTGGCTTTTGCAATGCCTTCCCAGGTCCGTAGACACTCCGTATGGATCCAGGGAGGCCGGAATTTCTGGACCATCATTCTTGAGGGGTCAAAGACAGAATCTATTTGGTTGGAGTTAAGAAACAATAAAGGAGCTATTATGCTACTTGGTGTATTTTATAGGTCACTAAATAGTAGAAGGAGATAGAGGAGCAGAGTTACAATGAAATTACTAAGAGGTGCAAGAACGATAGAGTAGTGATAATGGGAGACTTTAACTACCCCGCTATATAATGGGGCAGAGATTGTGTTAAGGGGAGAAATTTCTGAAGTGTTTAGGGTGAAATTTCAGGAGAATTTTTTTGATCAGTATGTATCCTGCCCAACAAGGAAGATTGCTAGATCTTGTTCTGGGGAATGAAGTGGGTCAAGTGGAGAATCCCACAGTGGGGGCAGCATCTCGGAAATAGTGATCATAGTATCATAAGGTGTCGGTTAGTTATGGAGAAGGACAAGAAGCAATCTAGAATAAAAATACTTAACTGGAGGAGGACTAATTTCAGCGAATTGAGTAGGGATCTGGCCTGGTGAATTGAAGTCAAAGATTGTCAGGCAGAAATGTAATGGAGCAATGACCAGTCTTTAAAGAGGAAATGATTCGGGTACAGTCTAGGTAAATTCTTATTAGGGGGGAAAGGAAGGGCAACCAAAGCCAGAGCTCCCTGGATGATGAAGGAGTGAGAGAGCAGGATAAAGCTGATAAAGGGGGCGTGTGACAATTGTCAGCTTGATAATACAAGGAAGGATTAGGCTGAATATAAAAAATACAGAGGAGAAGTGAAAAAAGAAATACAAGGGGCAAAGCGATACTATGAGAATAGATTGGTGGCTAACATAAAAAGGAATTCAAATGTCTTCCATCGGCTTATTGTCAGAGGAGTGGTGGGGCCAAAATAGAGATCTATTGGTGGAGGCAGAAGGCATGGCGGGACTAAGTGAGGACTTTGCATCGGTGCTTACCAAGGAAGAGTACTTTGCCAAAACTATGATCAACGAGAAGGTTGCCAGAATACTGTATGAGATAAAAATAGATAAAGAGGGGGTTACTAGAAAGGCTGGTGGTACTTAAAGTGGATAAATCACCAAGTCCGGATGGGATGTGCTTTATATGTGGACTTGCATTTACTCTGTACAGACACCAGAGGGCTCATCCCCTGGAGTCCCAAGGGATCCCATAATCCCTTGGGAGCACAGGTATTTAAGGAGGCTTCACAGGTTGGAGAGGCATCTGGAGACCTGCAATAAAAGACTAAGATCACACTTTACTTTAAGCTCACAGTGTTCAGTCTGACTCTTTCTCCATACACACCAACTGGCGATGAGATACAGATACCGAAACCAAAGAAGCAGAGAACAGTGGGCATCCTGGAGAAATTTTCAAAGGGAGATGATTGGGAAACTTTTGTGGAGCGACTCGACAATGCTTCATGGCCAACGAGCTAAATGGGGAAGAGAGCGCTGCCAAATGAAGGCCGATCCTCCTCACCATCTGTGGGGCACCAACGTATGGCCTCATGAAGAATCTGCTCACTCCAGCGAAACCCATCGAGAAATCATACAACAATTTGGCACACTGGGTCCGAGAGCATTTGAACCCGAAGGAAAGCGTTCTGATGGCGAGGTACCGGTTCTACACCTACAAAAGCTCTGAAGGCCAGGAAATGGCGAGTTATGTCGCCGAGCTAAGACGCCTTGCAGGACATTGCGAATTTGAAGGACATTTGGAGCACATGCTCAGAGACTTTTTCATACTTGGCATTGGCTACAAAACCATACTTCGCAAACTTTTGACTGTAGAGACCCCAACCTTGAGTAAGGCCATAGCGATAGCCCAGGCGTTCATTGCCACCAGTGACAATACGAAGCAAATCTCTCAGCACATAAGTGCTGCTACAAGTATTGTGAACAAAGTGATGTTGTTTTCAAATCGTAGCGTACAGGGCAGGTCACACATACCTGCAGCTGCGCGTCTGCAGATGTCTCAGAGTCCACCATGAAGGGTGATGAATGCAAAGCCATTAACACCTTGTTGGCGCTGTGGGGGTGATCATCGTTTCCATTCATGCCAATTCAAAGGGTACGTTTGCAAGGGCTGTGGAACAATGGGACACCTCCAACGAGTGTGCAGGCGAACTGCAAGCCTGTTAAACCTGCAAATCACCATGTTGCAGAGGACAGATCCACGGAGGATCACGACGAACCAGAGCCTCAGAGTGAGGAGGGAAAGGCACATGGGGCGCACACATTCGCTACGAATTGTTCCCTGATAATGCTGAATGTTGAACTAAATGGACTCCCGGTGTCAATGGAGCTGGACACGGGCGCAAGCCAGTCCATCATGGGCAAAAAGACCTTCAAAAGGTTGTGGTGCAACAAGGCCTCAAGGCCAGTCTTAACTCCGGTTTGCATGAAACTAAGAACTTACACGAAAGAACTGATTCCTGTAATCGGCAGTGCTACCGTAAAGGTCTCCTACGATGGAGCGGTGCACAAGCTACCACTCTGGGCGGTACCGGGCGATGGTCCCACGCTGCTCGGGAGGACCTGGCTGGGAAAGATACGCTGGAACTGGGTCGATGTCCGAGTGCTATCGCCAGCTGACGACACTTCGTGTGCCCAGATCTTAAACAAATTGCCTCCGCTGTTCGAACCAGGCATCGGGAAATTCCAAGGAGCAAAAGTGCAGATCCACCTAATTCCGGAGGCGTGACCCATCCATCATAAGGCGAGAGCAGTACCGTACATGATGAGAGAAAAGATAGAGATCGAGCTAGACAGGCTGCAAAGAGAGGGCATCATTTCACCGATTGAGTTCAGCGAGTGGGCCAGTCCTATTGTCCCAGTCCTCAAGGGAAATGGCACCGTCAGAATCTGTGGCGATTACAAAGTAACCATCAATCATTTCTCCCTGCAGCACCAATACCCATTACCAAAGGCCGACGACCTCTTTGCAACGCTGGCGGGAGGAAAGACGTTCACGAAGCTGGATCTGACTTCAGCCTACATGACGCAGGAACTGGAGGAATCATCGAAGGCCCTCACCTGTATCAACACGCAGAAAGGTATTTTTGTTTATAACAGATGTCCGTTTGGAATCCGATCAGCGGTGGCGAAATTCCAGAGAAACATGGAAAGTTTACTGAAGTCGGTCCCTCACACTGTGGTCTTCCAGGAGGACATCTTGGTCACAGGTCAGAACACAGTCGAGCATCTGCAGAACCTGGAGGAGGTTCTTAATCGACTCAACCACGTGGGGCTCAGGTTAAAACGCTCGAAGTTCATTTTCCTGGCGCCTGAAGTGGAGTTCTTGGGAAGGAGGATTGCGGCGGACGGCATCAGGCCCACCAATGCGAAGACGGAGGCAATCGAGAATGCACCGAGGCCACAGAATGTGACGGAGCTGCGGTCGTTTCTAGGACTCTTGAACTACTTTGTTAACTTCTTACCGGGTCTCAGCACACTGTTAGAACCACTACATGTCTTACAACGAAAAAGGGACAAATGGGTTTGGGGCAAGAGCCAAGAAAATGCCTTTGTAAAAGCGAGAAAATTGTTATGCTCAAACAAATTGCTTGTGTTGTATGATCCATGTAAGCGTTTGGTGCTAGCATGTGATGTGTCGTCATGGAGTGTCGGGTGTGTATTGCAACAAGCTAATGATTTCGGGAAACTGCAACTGGTTCCTTCTGCATCCAGGAGTCTGTCTAAAGCTGAAAGAACCTACAGCATGATTGAAAAAGAAGCATTAGCGTGTGTCTATGGGGTAAAGAAAATGCATCAATACCTGTTTGGGCTAAAATTCGAATTGGAAACTGACCATAAGCCACTTATATCCCTGTTTTCCGGGAGTAAAGGAATAAATACCACGCACCAGCCCGCATCCAGAGATGGGCGCTCACGTTGTCCGCATCCAACTACGCCATCCGCCACAGGCCAAGCACAGAAAACTGCGCCGGGTGCTCTCTGTAGGCTGCCATTGCCCATCACGGGGGTGGAAATGGCGCAGCCCGCAGATCTAGGTTATGGAAGCATTTGAGAGTGAGCAATCACCCGTCACTGGCCGACAGATCAAAACCTGGACAAGCCACGACCCCTTATTATCTCTAGTCAAAAGCTGTGTGCTTCATGGGAGTTGGTCCAGTGTCCCAGTGGAAATGCAGGAAGAGATAAAGCCGTTCCAGTGGCGCAAAGATGAAATGTCTATACAGGCAGTCTGCCTTATGTGGGGCAATCGAGTAGTGGTCCCCAAGAAGGGCAGAGACACCTTCATCAATGATCTCCACAGTACCCACCCAGGCATCGTAATGATGAAAGCGATAGCCAGATCCCACATGTGGTAGCCTGGTATCAATGCGGACTTAGGCCTGCGTTCACAGATGTAATACATGCTCGCAGTTAAGCAATGTACCCTGGGAGGTGCCGCTAAGTTTATGGTCTTGGCCCTCCAAATAGTGGTCTAGGGTACACGTCGACTATTCAAGCCTGTTCTTGGGAAAAATGTTCCTTGTGGTTGTAGACGCGTACTCCAAGTAGATTGAATGTGAGGTAATGTCGGCTAGCACGTCTGCTGCCACTACCGAAAGCCTGCGGGCCATGTTTGCCACATACGGCCTACCCGATGTCCTGGTGAGCGACAACGGGCCATGTTTTATCAGTGCTGTGTTCAAAGAATTCATGACCCGTAACGGGATCAAACATGTCACATCTGCCCCGTTTAAACCAGCGTCCAATGGTCAGGCAGAGAGAGCAGTGCAAACCATCAAGCTAGGCTTGAAGAGGGTAACTGAAGGCTCACTGCAGATTCACCTATCCCAAGTCCTGCTTAGCTACCGCACGGGACCCCACTCACTCACAGGGTCCCATCTGTTGAACTGCTCATGAAAAGAGCACTTAAGACAAGGCTCTCGTTAGTTCACCCTGATCTACATGAACAGGTAGCGAGCAGGCGGCTTCAACAAAGTGCATACCATGAGAGCGCAAATGTGCCACTCGAGATTGAAATCAATGATCCTGTATTTGTATTAAATTATGGACAAGGTCCCAAGTGGCTTCCCCGGCACTGTCGTGGCCAAAGAGGGGAGCAGGGTGTTTCGGGTCAAACTTTCAAATGGACTCATTCACCGGATTCACGGACTATCCTGATCAACCCACCTTGGACCCTACCTTTTTTGATCCCCCAACATACACACCAGTGGCAGCCCAGCAAGGCAAGCTGCACAGCAGCCCAGCAAGAGCCCAACAATTGATTCAACAACACCAGCTTTCACACCGAGACGATCAACCAGGGCAAGAAGGGCCCCAGATCGACTCACATTGTAAATAGTTACACTATTGACTTTTGGGGTGAGTGTTGTTATATATGTGGACTTGTATTTACTCTGTACAGCCACCAGAAGGCTCATCCCCTGGAGTCCCAAGGGATCCCACAATCACTTCGGAGCACTGGTATTTAAGGAGGCTTCACAGGTTGGAGAGGCACTCTGGAGATCTGCAATAAAAGACTAAGGTCACACTTTACTTTGAGCTCACAGTGTTCAGTCTGACTCTTTCTCCAAACACAACAGGATGCATTCTAGTTTGCTGAGGGAAGTAAGCGTAGAAATTGTGGAGGTGCTGGCCACAATCTGCCAATCCTCCTTGGATACAGGAGAGGTGCCAGAGGACTGGAGGTTTGCAAATGTTACACCCTTGTTGAAAAAAGGGGAAAGGAATATTGGGGTAAAAAGAAGACTTCTCTTCTTCAAGGTGGATCCCCTAAAATAAGGGAACGACACCCGCCCGTATAGCGACCATGGTTTATTCAGCAAATACAGGGGAAGAGTTCCGATGAACCCTTCGAAATACAAAGGTTTCTACATGTACATTTATACAGTTTTTTGAGTGGTGTGACCGTCCTACAAAACTTCGATTGGCTTACAGCTTATCAGCGGAGCTTCATTGATTCGTAGACCCTTATTAGACTGGCTGCTGACTGGTTTCCCAACCTGTCCATCTCCCATCACATGTCAACCATTGGAATGTGTTGTTCAGCAGTGTCAACTTTGCCTCAGTTCCTCATGAAGTGTTGATTAACCTTGTTTCCCAGGGTTTGCTATCTCATTCCCATGCACCTGGTTTCTTATCCCTTTCCCAAGAATTGCAGTCAAAACTATTTTGTTCTCATGGGTGCAGCTGCTGCTACAATCTATGTTTTCAGACTGTCTACTCCCTACTGTCCTTGGTCGGTGTTGTTCTGTACTGAATATGTAAGTTTCCATTATCTAACAGTCTGTACTAAAGGTTAACACATTTGATGGTTCATTTACCATCAAGCTTTGCTTCTTAGCCTTTCTCCAAAAAAACATTTGTAAGTGAGTGTTATAAGCGAGCTTTACATACATGAGTGAGTTTTACATATAATCTGTCAATAGGCGATATATTACAATCCCTACCGTGAGGTGGAGGAACTCCTGACTCCTCACAACCTCCTAATACTGATAAGCCCTTTAATCTGGACCATTTTATGTGTCAGATCAATTCACTACCTTCAGTATCCACTTTAGTGACCATGGGCTATAATCTCCACTTTTGTGGATATCACCCAAAAATGGCTGATATTTCCGGCGTGGGTGGTAAAAAAGGTTTTTTTAGATCGCCGGCTTCTCGCCCATTCTCAAACCACCTAGTCTCCACTTTTGAAAATGGGCGTTACCGCGAGTGATATAAAATGGGTGGTAGCATTACATTTTTTTGACCTTCTGCCGTAAAGTATGGCCGTCCTTAGCAACGGCATGGCAACGCTCGATTCCTGCGATTCTGGAGGTCAAGGGTCACCATGACATGCGCAGAAGAGGAGACAGAGAGAGAGGGAGCTCAGAGGGACTGAAGGCGTGGCTGGGTGCGGTGTGACTGCTTTGAGAGGAAGGAGGGAGACTTTAGAGCTTCACAGCAAGTAGGCAAACAAAAAGTAGGTGTTACACCACATATTTGACCGAATTCAGCCTATAATGGAGAGAGAGGAGGAGGCATCGCAGCACACTGTGGAGACTGATGCTGGAGAGAGCAGTGAGGTGGGAGAGGAGCTCATTGGAGGCCGCAAAAGAGCCAGAAGGTTCTCGGACGAGGCAACTGCCTCCCTCCTGCAGGAGGTCGAGTTACGCTGGGTGATTTGACACAGGGAGGGCGTGGGAAGCCCACCCCAGAGGATATGGATCGAGATAACAGAGGTGGTCTCATTGACGACCAACGAGTTGTGTAAGGGCAACCAATGCCGCAAAAGATGGAACGACCTTGTGGGATCCGCAAGAGTAAGTATTACATTGATTTACATGTACTTGTGTATTTAGATAATTTGATTTGTAACAGTCATGAGTGACTATCAGCAAATGTGAGTTCTTGCACTTTTACCAGGAATGTTTTACACAAAGCCTGCGGTCACGGTGTACGTCTTTAGGTAAAGAATGATAATAATCATACTAATTATAATGTCTGTAAGCTTGTAATGTTTGTAGCTCCACACTGTGGATGTGGACGTATTATGTATTGTAACTGCAGATTTAATAATAAGCAGAACCAGGCTGTTTCAGAGGCTTCCGACAGAGCTGCCTGTCATGATAGGAGATGTGTGTGCTGTGCTCTGTGAATATATCACATTTGGCGATGAGAATGGGATTTTTCGGATGATTTAAAGCTTAAATTTAATGGGACATTTGGGTGACTATAGACACGACCGGGAACGTTTTAAAGCATATGTGGATCGGCTAGAAATGTATTTCACTGCAAATAACATACTCAAAGTTCCAGACAATGCAGTCCAGAACCGGGCTGTGTTGGAATGTAAGAGATCGATCTTCTTATTGGAGGCAGGTCCGGCATTGTATGAAACGCTGGTAAATCTGCTTGTGCCTGATGAGCCAAAGGACACAATGCTTAAAGAGATTTTAACGAAGCAGCACTATAACACCAAACCGTTAGAAATTGCTGAAAGCTATCGTTTTGGGATTTGGAATCAAAAGTCTGATGAAAGTATCAGTGATTACATCATAGCATTAAAAAAGCTATCGATTCACTGTAATTTTGGAAACTTTCAAAGCCGAGCATTACGGGATCGTTTTGTTTGTGGGATGAAAAATGATACGATCAGAAGGAAATTATTGACGACGGATGACTTGACTTTTGAGATTGCTTGTCAGACAGCGAGGTCGATGGGCATGGCCGAACAATATTCCTGAGAATTAAATAATAATTACAGTTGTCAGTCAACCGAGGTAAATCACCTGCAGGTTCAAAGTAAAAGACGGTGGGGGCCCAAAGTCTCAGAAACTGGAAATTCTAACAGAGCGTCGAAGTCGTGCTATAGGTGCCTGGGACAACACATTGCTCAAAGTTGTTCTTGCGTGAAGGCAGAGTGTTTCTTCTGCAGAAAGACTGGGCATCTTGCGAAGGCATGCCGACTGAAGGGTAAATCAGTGTTCAAAGCTATGAGTAGAAATCCCAAGAGACTATATAGCATGGAAGAACAACAACAGGATGAGGAGATGTTAAAGTTACACGTCATCAGAAGCACGAAGTTAACGGACAGCGATTCGGGAAGTATCAAAATCCAAATAGCTGTTGCGAGATTCAAGATACCAATGGAAATTGACATGGGTGCATCCGTGAGTGTAGTACCGGAGTCACTGTACTTCGACAAATTGCGTGATTTCCAACTGGAGAAATCCAAGATAGAGCTGCGAGGCTACTCGGGAGAGAAAATTCCTGTGGTAGGTCGTATCACCGTACCGGTGAAATATAAAGATCAATTTCAGAACTTGCCTCTAATAGTAGTGAAAGGAGACAAGCCGGCCTTACTAGGAAGAAATTGGTTGAGCTCACTGAAGCTGGATTGGAGTGATATTTTCTGTGTGGAAGCGAGATTTTCATCAACGGATGAGGTTATCAAGAAGTATCCGAAGGTGTTCTGCGAAACGGGCAGTCCGATCCAAAACTTCAAGGCGAGTGTCAGGGCACAGAAGCACGTTAGATCGGTTTACTACAAGCCACGTTCCATACCATATGCACTCAAGGAGAAAGTTGAGCAAGAACTCAAAAGACTAAAGACTGAGAATATTATTTGTAAGATAGATCGATGTAATTGGACTACACCCATTGTTGTTGTACCTAAGTCCGATGGTAAGTTAAGATTGTGTGGTGATTATAAAGTAACCGTAAACCAGGTTCTAGAAGGTAATGTCCCCAATACATTGCCAAATGTAGATGATTTGTTCACAACACTGGCAGATCTGACAGGTGGTCAGATCTTCTCAAAACTGGATCTTACGAATGACTTTGGCTTGAACTAGATGAGGAGTCCAAGTCATGTTTGACTCTAAATACTCATCTAGGCCTATATCAATTTAATAGGCTACCGTTTGGAGTGTCTTCCGCCCCTGCCATATTCCATGGGGCAATGAACCAGATTTTGCTAGGTATTGAAGGGGTAGTATGTTATTTGGATGACATACTAATTTCAGCACCAAATAGGCAAATTCATCATAACATATTGAATGAAGTCCTCAAATGGCTAGAGAAGCCCAGAGTACGAGTGTCTGCTCGTAAGTGTGAGTTATTTAAAAACTCAGTAGAGTACTTAGGGTACAGAGTAGACAACGATGGTTTACATCCAACCATGGGAAAGCTGGATGCAATCAGAAATGCACCCACTCCCAGGAATGTCATTGAACTTCGTTCATTCTTGGGTCTTTTGAACTATTATGGGAAGTTCCCACCAAATTTGGCTACAGTATTACATCCACTGAATGAACTTTTGAAAAAACAGGTCCATTGGAAATGGTCAAAAGATTGCGATACAGCATTCAAGGAGTGTAAAAGCAAATTGGTAGAGAGCACCATGTTAGTTCACTATGACATATCTAAGGAGATTAAGCTAGCATGTGATGCCTCTCCATATGGAGTTGGGGCAGTGATCTCTCATGTATCACGTAGTGGGGAGGAGAGACCAATTGCTTTTGCTTCATGCACTCTCAGTGCTAGTGAGAGTAATTATGTGCAAATTGAAAGGGAAGCTTTGGTATTAATTTTTGGGGTCAAGAAGTTTCACAAATACTTGTATGGTCGTAAGTTTACCATTGTTATGGACCATAAGCTCCAACCAGCAATCCTCCATCCAAAGTCCCCAGTTCCAACATAAGCTGCAGCTGCAGAGATGGGCTTTGATTTTGTCAGCATATACATATGATATTGAATACAGATGACCAGCTGATCACAGTAATGCTGATGCAATGTCTAGATTGCCTTCTCCATCACAAGTTACACCCGATAGGGAAGAAATGTTTTATTTTTCATACATTGATGAACTGCCAGTCACAGCTGAAGAGATTGGTAGAGGAACCAAACGTGACCCAGTGATGTTAAAGGTGTATGAGTATATTGCAAATGGATGGCCAAACCAGGTAACAGACAAAGATACACATCCATTCTTCATTCGTTGGAATAAATTATCAGTCGATAAAGATTGTATCATGTGGGGTGCAAGAGTGGTTATACCAAATAAATTCAGATCCAA
Source organism: Pristiophorus japonicus (assembly GCF_044704955.1). Lineage (NCBI taxonomy): Eukaryota > Metazoa > Chordata > Chondrichthyes > Pristiophoridae > Pristiophorus > Pristiophorus japonicus. The sequence continues at coordinate 210,626,341 of NC_091980.1, forward strand.
ATTATTAGGAGACCTCCATGACCAGCACCTGGGAAGGTGCTTGACCAAGAGTTTTGCATGTAGTTATTTATGGTGGCCAGGTCTTGATAAAGATGTAGAGTACGTCGTGAGTCAGTGTACAACATGTCAATCGGCAAGCAAGCAACCACCACCAGTACCATTACAGCCATGGAAATGGCCTCCCAGGGTGTGGCAAAGGCTACATATTGATTTTACTGAGTTAGAAGGACAACAATTGTTCATTGTGATTGATAGCCATTCAAAGTGGGTTGAGGTGTTTCCAATGTGGAAAATAACAACAAGTAAAACACTGGACATTTTACGAAGATTATTTTCTTCATTTGGCCTCCCAGAAAAAATTGTTTCGGATAATGGACCACAATTTCATTCAGAGAATTTGCACAATTTATGAGCAAAAATGGTGTGAAACATACTAAGGTTCCACCATACCACCCTGCTTCGAATGGTGCAGCAGACCACACTGTACAAATTGTAAAACGAGCCCTCATAAAACAAATGTTAGATCCAAATCCAAGGAAACGACAGTTGTCATTGGATCACAAATTGGCTAATTTTTTGATTACATATCGAAATACTCCTCATACAACTACTGGTAGAACACCAGCAGAGTTGTTTCTCAAATGACAGCCACTAACCAGATTCTCGTTGTTAAAACCAAATTTGGCACAGTCCGCAGAAGAGACACAATTAAGACAGAAAGAGAATTATGATAGAGGTAGAGTAAAAGAGAGAAGTGTGAAATTAAACCAGAAGGTGAGAGTGAAGAACCACCACTATAAATGGTTAAAGTGGTTACTAGGAAGAGTGGTGAAGATATGTGGTCCTCGCACATATTTGATAAAGATGTTTGATAATGGACAGGTTAGATTTGTTCATATTGATCATATTTTACCTACAGACATGGAAGGAGTTGAAGGTGGGAATGATTCAATTATTTCTGACTCATCAGATAGTTTTGATACACCAGTAGCAAATCTTAAATCCAATGTACTGGAAACAAATCCAGAAGAGAATAAGAATGAAAGTCTATATCCTGTGTTATGTATAAAAATGAAAGTTATGTATGATGTTTGTTATAATAACTTCTTCATTAAGGAGGGAGAAGTGTAATGTCTGTAAGCTTGTAATGTTTGTAGCTCCACACTGTGGATGTGGACGTATTGTGTACTGCAACTGCTGAGTTAATAATAAACAGAACCAGGCTATTCCAGAGGCTTCCGACAGAGCTGCTTGCCATGTTCGGAACTCTGTGTGCTGTGCTCTGTGAATATATCACACTAATCATGATTACATCTGTTGGCTATGTGTTGTATCAGTCTCTGTGACAGTACCTAGCAATGATATCACGCAATGATCGCATGCCATGTTGTCCTGTCACCTTTTACAGAAGAAGTTATCGATGATGAGGTCAGTGCAGAGGCGAACGGGTGGGGGGCCACCAGTCCCCAGCGACATCACAGAGATGGAGGAGCGAGTGTTCGCACTCGTGGGGAAGCACCCCTGGACAGCTACGGACGCATCTGCAGACCCTGAAGTGATACCATGTGAGTAAAGCTTACACCATTGCGTCATGTAAAGTCTATAGATGCCACTCCCACTCATATCCGAAAAATCATATATGATAGATGATTTCTAAAACTGTCATAGAAATAATGCTGACCTAATGAAAATCATTGCAACGCACAATATGTTGATAGTCATGAAATGTGATGTCTGTGATGATTTTGATAGCGGTGGTGCTTTTGTCATGCATATGCTGTGTGTAGCGCTGGACTCACCTTGTCACCCTAGCACCCCCTTCTCCTCTAATAACCTCATTTGTGTTTTGCAGCTCAGCCAGCAGCGCGGCCTCAGGCAAGACCACAGAGGCCAGAAGGTGGGGGCGCGGGAAGGAGTCAGCGGATGATCCTACATCTGGTGCTGAGGAGCTCCGATTCTCGCACGTCAATCTGTTGGATCTGTTCTCCACGGATGAGAGCGCGGACTTCGAAGAACCTGCATTGTCACACTCCAGAAGCCATTCCACCCCAAGGCCTCTACTCTGGAGGTACCAGCCCCAAGCACCTCTCCACAGGGCACCCCATTTGTCCCCAGGACGGCGCCGACCCCGCAGAAGCCTCGTGGACGCGGCAGGTCTGTTCCATGAGCGCGACATGACAGCGGAGAGATGGTACTGGTGTCCAGGAGGACTGTAGACATTGGTGACCAGCTCATCCAAGTATTGGGGGGGCATATCCTGACAGCTGGCCACCATGATGTAAGGGGGTGGTCTCTATGAGAGGGTCAGGTTCCCTTCTGACCAACTTGAGCGGTTCGAATCGCTCCCACTCCCTTGGGTACTGTACTGTGTGTTGTATCGAGCCCTTTGCCGGGTCCATCAGGAAGGATGCGGGCATTAGAGGGGTGATGATCCCAGGCAGCGGAGGCGCTCAGGTCAAGACCTCCCTGTACATGGACGACATAGCCATCTTTTGCTCGAATCCGCAGTCGGTCCGCAGATTGCTCACAATCTGCGACCAGTTTGAACTGGCCTCGGGAGCGAAGGTCAATCGCAGCAAAAGTGAGGCCATGTTCTTTGGCAACTGGGCTGACCGATCCTTTATTCCCTTCACCATTAAGTCAGATTACCTGAAGGTGTTGGGAATATGGTTCGGAGCGGACGGGGCGTGCGCCAAAAACTGGGAAGAGCGTATCGCCAAAGTGAAGCAAAAACTAGGATGGTGGAAGCTGCGCTTCCTCTCCATGGCAGGAAGGAACCTGGTCATCAGGAGTGAGGTGCTCTCGGGGTTGCTGCACGTGGCACAGGTCTGGCCCATCTCTTGCTCCTGTGCCGCGGCAGCCACCCGGGCCGTCTTCCACTTTGTCTGGAGGTCTAAAATGGACTGTGTCCGCAGAGTACAAATCTCTGGACAGTGGAGGAAAGGGTGGCCATCATCCTGATGGCCACCTTTGTACGCGGCTGCATCAAGCTGTGCACAGACCCCCGGTACGCAAACACCAAGTGTCACTACGTGCTGAGGTTCTACCTGTCCCCGGTGTTGCGAAGGATGGGCCTGGCCATGCTGCTGCGAAATGGCCCCACTAGCTGGACCATGCCTGTACACCTGTCCTTCGTGGAAAAATTTTCCAGAAAAAACACGTTTGACCACAAAGCCATAAAACAGTGGTCAGCATATAAGGTCCTGGACGCCCTACGAAAGAAGGAGAGGGTGAACCCTGTCGGGTGGTTCCCTGAGCAGACTGTCGAACTCATTTGGCAGAACGTCTCATCACCAGAGCTTTCACACAAGCACCAAGATGTAGCTTGGTTGGCAGTGAGGAGGGCCCTACCCGTCAGAGCGTTCATGCACAGCCGGCGTCTCAACAGCACGGCACGGTGCCCCCGAGTCAGCTGCGGGGCGGACAAGACTGTCACCCACCTCCTTCAAGATTGCGCCTTTGCAAGGCAGGTCTGGAAAGAGATGCAGTGGTTGCTGTCGAGGTTCATCCCAAGCAGCTCCGTAACACAGGACTCTGTGCTCTACGGGCTGTTCCCAGGGACACACACTGAGACAGACATCACCTGCTGCTGGAGGGCCATCAACTCGGTGAAAGATGCTCTTTGGTCTTGCCAAAACTTGCTGGCCTTCCAGAGCAAGGAGATGTCCACGTCTGCGTGTTGCAGACTGGCGCAATCCAATATCCAGGACTACGTGCTGAAGGATGCACTAAAAATTGGTGCAGCCGCCGCTAAGACACGGTGGAGAAGAGCCACAGTTTAAAGCCCTTCCGCCACGGTAACCTCAGGGGATGGAATCAGTACAAAACTCCCCTCGGGCTGCAATGGTAAACCTTTTGTATACATAGAGCATCATGATCTGCAAACACCTATGTAGTGCCATGTATAATGCAAGTTCTGTTGCGTAATGCATTGTAGGAAACAAATGTAACTGTACCCTTACTGTGTACTGTATGGTGACACATGTAATGTAACTTGATGAACGTACCACAATGTATCCTGGATTGTATGAATCGCACCTTGAAATGTAAAGTAAAGAAATGTATTGAACGGAACTGCCGTCAGCATCCAAATGTAAAGTATGGAATTGCTGACCGCATCCAAATGTACTGAACTGCTTTCGAATGTATGGTGCAAATGTTTACATGAATAAAGTATATTTTGAAATTTAAAAAAACTCTGGATTTATTTGGGGGGTGTGACAAAAGTGCAAAGGACACTGGTTTGATGCAAAAGAACTTTGGTTTTATTACAGTCAAGGAAATACAAGCTTATTACTCTAGTGAGAGAATACAAGGCCAAACTTACAATCACTCTAATAAAGAACCATGTACTACATATTCAAAGGGGGTTACGGTAAAATTATACCTCCCACCTCCCAATATCTAATTCTAGCTAGGTTAGACTCCAGGGCATGCAGGGACTATGCTTACCAATCCTTTTGACAGTTAACAGTCGATCGTGGTTGTTATTCCGTTGATACCACGTTGACTGTGGTCAGTCGCTGCCGCGATGGTGATGTTCTTCCTTCTTTCAGGACTTCAGGATTTCGAGGCTGGAGAAGTTAGTTTACAACTGTCGCGTTGGTTTCTTTCCTTGTCATGATGACACAGCGTAGTGTGGTACTAGTCTGTCAGTCAAAGTGTCATCTGAGGTAGTAGCAGCCTTGTAGCTACCTCGCAACCAGGTGTAATATGGCATACCCTCTGTTGAAACAGGGGGCCAGTTATACGATTTCAGTGTTCTAATCTTGGCGCCAAATCTGTTCACAATCCTTTGTATAATTTTGGTGGGCTTGGTTCTTGTTTGTATAATTTTGGTGGGCTCGTTAAAAGTTGATATGTTTTGGGCGAGTTGATGTTCGAAAACTGTTTCCTGATGAAAATATTAGTTTTGTAATTGCAATGTCCTTTTGTGCTTAGTCTTTCACATACAGGCTGGATTGGGCCTCTTTGTGATTTATATGCTGAAATGGTTGTCCAGACCATGTTGATGGTAGCTACCTCTGGGTGATTTTGTGATGTTAATATCTCTTGTGGGGGAAGGATTTTCGAATACGCATCCCTCCAGGCAGGTTAACTTAGTCCTCACACCTAGGCAGCTTCACTTAATTAGACTGTCTCCTGCTAGTTCCTTAGGTCCGCCCACAGCCTTGAGTCTGTCTTTTAAAATCGAAAATTCTATTAACGTTCATAATTTCTTCCATAAGCACTTTAGAGTTCCAAACTTTTTGGTAGATAGTCCCAAATTAAATTTCCTTTCGAATGAGCCCAAACACAGGGGGGGGGGGGGGGGGGAAGAGGGGGGGGGGAAGAGGGGAGGGGGTGTTTCTTGTGAATTTGGCAATAGCCAGGAACACTGCTGCCACAGGCCTCCCAGTGGTCCCTGAACGCGGCACTCCACCCCTAGGTTCCGCACCACCACTGCAAGAACCAAGATTCTGCTTCTGCATCAGAGAATGTTGCCCCCTTGGCAACCCCCGCTCCTGTACCCGTACAACGACCGCATCTGCCTTCATCCCCCCCCCCGAATGAGGCACCGCCCGAGGAACTCCTCGGCCAGGTGCAGTGGAGCGAGGAGGGGAAGGGGTAGAGGTGGGGAGAGGGTGGAAGGAAAGTGAGGTGCATGTCCGCAGGAGATGGCTGTGTTATATCTCCATCTGGGTGTATGCAATTTGTTGCAATGTATGGGGGCTGGGGACCACGCTCCTGCTTTGCCTTTGTATTCTGTGTTGCTGGACATGTTGACCATGTGATTTATGTCAATGGTGGAAAAAGTGGGGTGTGGGCAGGGGTTGGGTGTTACTGGCTGTGATACTTATGATTTCAGACCAATGTTGGTATTAAATTTTTGTTATTGAACATTATCTTGTAGTGCATTGTCTCAGATAGCTGGACCGTTTTGCACTGGTGATTCATAGAAACATACAAACATAGAAAAATAGGAGCAGGAGTAGGCCATTCGGCCCTTCGCGCTTGCACCACCATTAAATAAGATCATGGCTGATCATTCCCTCAGTACCCCTTTCCTGCTTTCTCGCCATACCCCTTGATCTCCTTGGCCGTAAGGGCCATATCTAACTCCCTCTTGAATATATCTAATGAACTGGCATCAACAACTCTCTGCAGCAGGGAATTCCACAGGTTAACAACTCTCTGAGTGAAGAAGTTTCTCCTCATCTCAGTCCTAAATGGCCTACCCCTTATCCTAAGACTGTGTCCCCTGGTTCTGGACTTCACCAACATCGGGAACATTCTTCCCGCATCTAACATGTCCAGTCCCGTCAGAATCTTATATGTTTCCATGAGATCCCCTCTCATCCTTCTAAACTCCAGTGAATAAAGGCCCAGTTGGTCCAGTCTCTCCTCATATGTCAGTCCTGCCATCCCGGAAATCAGTCTGGTGAACCTTCACTGCACTCCCTCAATAGCAAGAACGTCCTTCCTCAGATTAGGAGACCAAAACTGAACACAATATTCCAGGTAAGGTCTCACCAAGGCCCTGTACAACTGCAGTAAGATCTCCCTCCTCCTATACTCAAATCCCCTAGCGATGAAGGCCAACATACCATTTGCCTTCTTCACCGCCTACTGTACCTGCATGCCAACTTTCAATGACTGATGAAACATGACACCCAGGTCTCGTTGCACCTCCCCTTTTCCTAATTTGCCGCCATTCAGATAATATTCTGCCTTCGTGTTTTTGCCACCAAAGTGGATAACCTCACATTTATCCACATTATACTACATCTGCCATGCATTTGCCCACTCAACTAACCTGTCCAAGTCACCCTGCAGCCTCTTAGCGTCCTCCTCACAGCTCACACTGCCACCCAGTTTAGTGTCATCTGCAAACTTGGAGATATTACACTCAATTCCTTCATCTAAATCATTAATGTATATTGTAAAGAGCTGGGGTCCCAGCATTGAGCCCTGCAACACTCCACTAGTCACTGTCTGCCATTCTGAAAAGGACCCGTTTATCTCGACTCTCTGCTTCCTATCTGCCAACCAGTTCTCTATCCACATCAGTACATTACCCCCAATACCATGTGCTTTAATTTTGCACACAAATCTCTTGTGTGGGACCTTGTCAAAAGCCTTTTGAAAGTCCAAATACACCACATCCACTGGTTCTTCCTTGTCCACTCTACTAGTTACATCCTCAAAAAATTCCAGAAAATTTATCAAGCATGATTTCCCTTTCATGAATCCATGCTGACTTGGACCGATCCTGTCACTGCTTTCCAAATGTGCTGCTATTTCAGCTTTAATAATTGATTCCAATATTTTCCCCACCACTGATGTCAGGCTAACCAGTCTATAATTACCCATTTTCTCTCTCCCTCCCTTTTTAAAAAGTGGTGGTACATTAGCTACCCTCCAGTCCATAGGAACTGATCCAGAGTTGATAGACTGTTGGAAAATGATCACGAATGCATCCACCATTTCTAGGGCCACTTCCTTAAGTACTCTGGGATGCAGACTATCAGACCCCGGGGATTTATTGGCCTTCAATCCCATCAATTTACCGAACACAATTTCCCGCCTAATAAGGATATCCTTTAGTTTCTCTTTCTCACTAGACCCTCGGTCCCCTAGTACTTCCGAAAGGTTATTTATGTCTTCCTTCGTGAAGACAGAACCAAAGTATTTGTTCAATTGGTCTGCCATTTCTTTGTTCCACATTATAAATTCACCTGAATCCGACTGCAAAGCACCTACATTTGTCTTCACTAATCTTTTTCTCTTCACATATCTCTCGAAGCTTTTGCAGTCAGTTTTTATGTTCCCTGCAAGCTTCCTCTCGTACCCTATTTTCCCCCTCTTAATTAAACCCTTTGTCCTCCTGTGTTGAATTCTAAATTTCTCACAGTCTTCAGGTTTGCTGCTTTTTCTGGCCAATTTATATGCCTCTTCCTTGGATTTAACACTATCTTTAATTTCCCTTGTTAGCCACGGTTGAGCCATCTTCCTCGTTTTATTTTTACTCCAGACATGGATGTTCAATTGTTGAAGTTCATCCATGTGATCTTTAAATGTTTGCCATTGCCTAACCACCGTCAACCCTTTAAGTATCATTTGCAAGTCTATTCTAGCCAATTCACGCCTCATACCATCGAAGTTACCTTTCCTTAAGTTCAGGACCCTAGTTTCTGAATTAACTGTGTCACTCTCCATCTTAATAAAGAATTCTACCATATTATGGTCTCTCTTCCCCAAGGGGCCTCGCACAACAAGATTGCTAATTAGTCCTTTCTCATTACACATCACCCAGTCTAGGATGGCCAGCTCTCTAGTTGGTTCCTCGACATATTGGTCCAGAAAACCATCCCTAATGCACTCCAGGAAATCCTCCTCCACCGCATTGCTACCAGTTTGGTTAGCCCAATCAATATGTAGATTAAAGTCACCAATGATAACTGCTGTACCTTTATTGCACGCATCCCTAATTTCTTGTTTGATGCTGTCCCCAACCTCACTACTACTGTTTGGTGGTCTGTACATATCTCTGCGTTTTCTGCCCTTTGGTATTCCGTAGCTCCACCCATACCGATTCCACATCAACCAAGCTAATGTCCTTCCTTACTATTGCATTCATTTCCTCTTTAACCAGCAATGCCACCCCTCCTCCTTTTCCTTCCTATCTGCGCAGTTAATTTATCCACCTTATTCCGAATATTCCTCGCATTGAGGCACAGAGCCTTCAGGCTTGTCTTTCTAACACACTTTGCCCCTTTAAAATTTTGCTGTAATGTGGCCCTTTTTGCTTTTTGCCTTAAGTTTCTCTGCCCTCCACTTTTACGTTTCTTCTTTCTATCTTTTGCTTCTGCCCCCATTCTACTTCCCTCTGTCTCCCTGCATAGTTTTCCCATCCCCCTGCCATATTAGTTTAACTCCTCCCCAACAGCACCAACAACCACTTCCCCGAGGACATTGATTCCGGTCCTGTCGAGGTGCAGACCATCCGGTTTATACTGGTCCCACCTCCCCAGAACTGGTTCCAATGTCCCAGGAATTTAAATCCCTCCCTTCTGCACCACTCCTCAAGCCACGTATTCATCTGAGCTATCCTGCGATTCCTACTCTGACTAGCACGTGGCACTGGTAGCAATCCTGAGATTACTACTTTTGAGGTCCTACTTTTTAATTTAGCTCCTAGCTCCCTAAATTTGTCTCGTAGGACATCATCCCGGTTTTTACCTATATCGTTGGTACCTATATGCACCACGACAACTGTCTGTTCACCCTCCCTTTTCAAAATGTCCTGCACCCACTCCGAGACATCCTTGACCCTCGCACCAGGGAGGAAAAATACCATCCTGGAGTCTTGGTTGCGACCGCAGAAACGTCTATCTATTCCCCTTAGAATCCCCTACCACTATAGCTCTTCCACTCTTTTTCCTGCCCTCCTGTGCAGCAGAGCCACCCACAGTGCCATGAACTTGGCATACTGCTGCTCTCCCCTGATGCGTCATCCCCCCCCAACAGTACCCAAAGCGGTGTGTCTGTTTTGCAGGGGAATGACCGCAGGGGACCCCTGCACTACCTTCCTTGCACTGCTCTTCCTGTTGGTCGCCCATTCTCTATCTGGCTGTGTACCCTTCACCTGTGGTAAAACCAACTCACTAAACGTGCTATTCACATCATCCTCAGCATTGTGAATGCTCCAGAGTGAATCCACCCACAGCTCCAGTGCCGCAATGTGGTCTGTCAGGAGTTGCAGGTGGATACACTTCCCGCACACATAGTCATCAGGGACACCGGAAGCGTCCCTGACTTCCCACATATTACAGGAGGAGCATAACACATGCCCGAGCTCTCCAGCCATGATTTAACCCTTAGATTAATTTAATTTAGCAACAACAATGATAAAAGGTTACTTACTGATAAAGAAAAGAAAAAGAAAAACTACTCACCAATCACTTACCCCATTGGCTGTGATTTCACCTTTTGATTTCTTTCTACTTCTTTTTTGCCTTCTCTCCCAGCTGCAGCTGCACCAACTAGCCTTTCGTAGGCCTCCCGACATTGCTCCTCGATCTCCTGCCTCTCTGACTGCCTCACGAGCTTCCCACTGGCCTTTTGTAGGCCCCCCGATGTTGCTCCTCGATCTCCCGCCTCTACCATGAAAGGATTAAATGCAGCTTAACATCAATCAACGTAAACTTTAACTGGCACCAAAGTGATGGGCACCATTGATGTCTGAGCTGCACACACACACAGCAGTGTGTCAGCGTTGTCACTCACATCAGCACTCTTTCAGGCAACTCTTTCAGATATCAGCTCCTCACGTAAGAGTGGGATTTAACAAATGCCAGCCAGACCGCTGTTCGTTCCGGTTAGTTCCACTTTTTGTGGGCCGCATTTTGAGCGAGCGATATTGTGGGCGAAATGTGTGCGAGGTGGTGAAATTGATGATGGGCGATCTCCATGGCTGCTAGTTTGGGTAAATATGCTCTTTACGACAAAAAACAGTGGGCGGGCGTTAATATTGAATCTTGGCGTTAATTCCGCGCGGAGGGTAACGCTGGGCGATATTATGGACGTTGATTCCGCCCCAAAAAAGTGGGCGGGCGGTAATATTTTTTCCCGCCGTTAAGCACATGGTGAAAGTAACGCTCGCCGCTAAGTTTCCTAAAAATGCCGTCAGTTTCCATTTTGTGCCAAAATGGGCGATATATGGGCATTATACGTCATTTCAGCGGAAAAATGGGCGTTAAGCAGGCAGAAAAAGTGGAGGTTCTAGCCCCATCTGTCTGTCTACTTCCACTTTGGTGACATCTTTATCCCCTTACAATACTCTACCCCCTTACAGATAAACCTGACAATTACAGGCCAGTCAGTTTAATGTCAGGGGTGGGTAAGTTTTTAGAAACAATAATCCGAGAGAAAAGTAACAGCCACTTTGACAAGCATGGACTAATAAAGAAAAGCAAGCACAGATTTGATAAGAGCAAACCATGTTTGACTAATTTGATTCAGTTTTTTGATGAGGCAATAGAGAGGGTGGATGATGGAAGTGCAGTTGTGTTTATGGACTATCAAAGGCATTTGATAAAATACCACATATTGGGCTTGTACAGTATTAGGACCACTGCAGTTTTTGATATACATTAACTGTTTGTGTATGGAGAAAGAGTCAGACTGAACACTGTGAGCTCAAAGTAAAGTGTGACCTTAGTCTTTTATTGCAGGTCTCCAGAGTGCCTCTCCAACCTGTGAAGCCTCCTCAAATACCTCTGCTGCCAAGGGATTATGGGATCCCTTGGGACTCCAGGGGATGAGCCATCTGGTGGCTGTACAGAGTAAATACAAGTTTATATATATAACAACACTCCCCTCCACCCACCCAAAGTCAATAGTGTAACTATTTACAATGTGAGTTTATCTGGGGCCTTTCTTGCCCTGGTTGATCGCCTCCCTTGGTACATTGCTTAACTGAGAGCATGTATTACATTTGTGAACGCAGGACTCTAAGCCCGCATCGATACCGGGCCATCACACGTGGGATCTGACTATCGCTTTCATCATTACGATGCCTGGGTGGGTACTGTGGAGGTCATTGATGAAGGTGTCTCTGTCCTTCTTGGGGACTACTACTCGATTGCCCCACAGAAGGCAGTCTGCCTGTATAGACAATTCATCTTTGAGCCGCTGGAACGGTTTTATCTCTTTCTGCATTTCCACTGGGATACTGGACCAGCTCCCGTGAAGCACACAGCTTTTGACTAGAGATAATAAGGGGTCCTGGCTTGTCCAGGTTTTGATCTGCCGGGCAGTAACGGGTGATTGCTCACTCTCAAATGCTTCCATAACCATGGCTAGCCATTTCCATCCCCGTGGTGGGCAATGGCAGCCTACTGAGAGCATTGGCGCAGTTTTCTGTTGCAGATGGCGTAGTTGTATATGGACAACGTGAGTGCCCATCTCTGGATGCGGGCCGATGCGTTGGTATATATCCTTTTACTCTCGGAGAACAGGGTTATAAGTGGCTTATGGTCAGTTTCCAATTCGAATTTTTGCCCAAACAGGTATTGATGCATTTTCCTTACCCCATAAACACATGTTAACGCTTCTTTTTCAATCCTGCTGTAGGCTCTCTCAGTCTTAGACAGACTCCTGGATGCATAAGCAACCGGTTGCAGTTTCCCAAAAGCATTAGCTTGTTGCAATACACACCCGACACCATATGACGACACATCACATGCTAGTACCAAACGCTTACATGGATCATACAACACAAGCAATTTGTTTGAGCATAACAATTTTCTCGCTTTTACAAAGGCATTTTCTTGGCTTTTGCCCCAAACCCATTTGTCCCCTTTTCGTAGTAAGACATGTAGTGGTTCTAACAGTGTGCTGAGACCCGGTAAGAAGTTACCAAAGTAGTTCAGGAGTCCTAGAAACTACCGCAGCTCCGTCACGTTCTGTGGCCTTGGTGCGTTCTCAATTACCTCTGTCCTCGCGTTGGTGGGCCTGATGCCATCCGCCACAATCCTCCTTCCCAGGAACTCCATTTCAGTCACCAGGAAAATGCACTTCGAGCGTTTTAACCTGAGCCCCACGCAGTTGAGTCGACTAAGAACCTCCTCCAGGTTCTGCAGATGCTCAACGGTGTTCCGACCTGTGACCAAGATGTCGTCCTGGAAGACCACGGTGTACGAGACCGACTTCAGTAGGCTTTCCATGTTTCTCTGGAATATCGGCGCTGCCGATCAGATTCCAAACGGGCATCTGTTATAAACAAAAATACCTTTCTGCGTGTTGATGCAGGTGAGGGCCTTCAATGATTCCTCTAGTTCCTGCGTCATGTAGGCTGAAGTCAGATCCAGCTTCATGAACGTCTTTCCTCCCACCAGTGTTGCATAGAGATCGTCATCCTTTGGTAGTGGTTATTGGTCCTGCAGGGAGATATGATTGATAGTTACTTTGTAATCACCACAGATTCTGACGGTGCCGTCTCCCTTGAGGACTGGGACGATAGGACTGGCCCATTCGTTGAACTCGATCGGGGGAATGATGCCCTCTCTTTGCAGCGGTCTAGCTCAATCTCTACCCATTCTCTCATCATGTACGGTACTGCTCTCGCCTTGTGATGGATGGTCGCGCCCCGGGAATTAGGTGGATCTGCAATTTTGTTCCTTGGAATTTCCTGATACCTGGTTCGAACAGTGAAGGAAATTTGTTTAAGACCTGGGCACACGAAGTGTCGTCAGCGGGCAATCGTGCTCGGACATCGTCCCAGTTCCAGCATATCTTTCCCAGCCAGCTACTGCCGAGCAGCGTGGTACCATCGCCCGGTACCGCCCAGAGTGGTAGCTTGTGCACCGCTCCATCGTAGGAGACCTTTACAGTAGCACTGCCGATGGAGATGTCCCATTGTTCCACAGCCCTTGCAAACGTACTCTTTGAATCGGCATGAATGGAAACGATGATCACCCCCGCAGCGCCAACAAGGTGTTAATGGCCTTTCATTCATCACCCTTGATGGTGGACTCTGAGACATCTGCAGACATGTAGCTGCAGGTATGTGTGACCTGTCCTGTACGTTACGATTTGAAAACAACATCACTTTGTTCACAGTACTTGTAGGAGCACTTGTGTGCTGAGAGATTTGCTTTGCATTGTCACTGGTGGCAATGAACGCCTGGGTTATCGCTATGGCCTTACTCAAGGTTGGGGTCTCTACAGTCAAAAGTTTGCGAAGTATGGTTTTGTAGCCAATGCCAAGTATGAAAAAGTCTCTGAGCATGTGCTCCAAATGTCCTTCAAATTCGCAATGTCCTGCAAGGCGTCTTAGCTCGGCGACATAACTCACCACTTCCTGGCCTTCAGACCTTTTGTAGGTGTAGAACCGATACCTCACCATCAGAACACTTTCCTTTGGGTACAAATGCTCTCGGACCAGTGTGCACAAATCGTCGCATGATTTCTCTGTGGGTTTCGCTGGAGTGAGCAGATTCTTCATGAGGCCATACGTTGGTGCCCCACAGATGGTGAGGAGGGTCGCCCTTCATTTGGCAGCGTTCTCTTCCCCATCTAGCTTGTTGGCCACAAAGTATTGGTCGAGTTGCTCCACAAAAGTTTCCCAATCATCTCCCTCCGAGAATTTCTCCAGGATGCCCACTGTCCTCTGCGTCTTTGTATTTGCTATCTGTATCTCGTCACCAGTTGTTGTGTATGGAGAAAGAGTCAGACTGAACACTGTGAGCTTAAAGTAAAGTGTGACCTTAGTCTTTTATTGCAGGTTTCCAGAGTGCCTTTCCAACCTGTGAAGTCTTCTTAAATACCTGTGCTCCCAATTATGGGATCCCTTGGGACTCCAGGGGATGAGCCCTCTGGTGGCTGTACAGAGTAAATACAAGTCCACATATATAACATTAACGACTTGGACTTGGGGTATAGGGCACAATTTCAAAATTTATAGATGACACAGAACCTGGAAGTTTTTTTTTCTTTATTCATTCAAGGCTAGCATTTATTGCCCATCCCTAATCTGGCCATTTCAGAGAGCTATTGAGAGTCAACCACATTGCTGTGGGTCTGGAGTCACATATAGACCTCACTGGGTTAAGGAAGGCAGATTTGGGTTGGGTTTTTCCTGACAATCATGTCAAACAGTAGTTACATGGTCATCATCACTGATACAAGCTTTTTAATTCCAGACTTCTTTAACTCATTAAAATTCCCCAGCTGCTCTGGTGGGATTTAAACTCCCATTGCCAAATTATTAGTCAAGGCCTCTGGGTCACTTGTCCAGTAACTATTCCACCGTTTCCCCTGTAGTAAAGTGTAGTAAACAGTGAGGAAGATAGGAATAGACTTCAAGAGGACGTAGACTGGCTGGTGGAATGGGTGCGCACATGGCAGTTGAAATTTAATGCAGAAAAGTGTGAGGTGATACATTTTGATAGGAAGAATGAGGAGAGATCATACATACTAAATGGTACAATTTTAAAGGGGGTGCAAGAAGAAGGAGACCCGGGGGTGTTTGTGCACAAATCTTTAAAGGTGGCTGCACAGGTTAACAAAGCATGATACAATAGCATTATTTATTAACATGTCTGCTGGATTTCAAAATGTCTTCAGGTTTCATAACACATTTTGGTCCAGTGGCTCACTGCCTTTTCATAATGTTAGAATGTTCCATCAATTTTTAGCTTCATTTTCCAACTCAGGAGCTGCCGAGCAAAGGTTGGGCGCTTCCCCAGAGGGAGAAAAGCAAAATCAGAGGGAGCGTCACCCTGGACTGGATTCAAACTGCCTGGGGCTAGCAGTGAATCAGTATTTCCACCCGACCCTCTAAATCTCTTCACTGAGGTGTGGGAGATGTAGCAAGGAAACGGGAACAAAATAAGGACCTATTGGCAATGATGATCGACACAAAGAATGTGCCTTGTAACTTTGCGAATGAATAGATGGATTCAGTATGTAGCAGCAGAGTATACTTTGTTTATCATGTCATTTGGAACCATTTGCTGTTGACTGTTGTGCATCTAGTGCTTATTTGTTTATTTAATGAAGGTGGTCTTGATTTTCATCATTTAAATAAAAACAGCACATGTGACCAGTGCAGTGTATCAGTCTATGACTGTGTTGCTTCTATATCTTAGGATAGGGTAGGTTAGGTTAAGAACAGTAGTAGAACATACAGTCCTTCAAGCCTGTTCCAACATTCAGTTAGATCATGGCTGATCTGTATCTCAACTCCATTTACCTACCTGTGCTCCATATCCCTTGATACTCTTACCTAACAGACATCTCCTGATATCTCTGTTTCTCTCTCTCAAATTTCAATTGACTCAGCATCCACAGCATTTTGCAGAGAGTTTTCTAGATTTCCACTAATCTTTGTGTGAAAAAGTGTTCCTGATTTCACACATAAATGGTCTGGCTCTCATTTTAAGGTTATGCCCCTTTATTTGGCATTCCGCCACTAGATGAAATAGTTTCTCCGTATATATCAAATTTCTTTACCATTTTGAAGATCTCGATTAGATCATCCATCAACCTTCTAAACTCAAGGGAATATAAACCAAGTTTATGCAATCTCCTGATAATTTAACCTTTCAAGCCCTGGTATAATTCTGATGAATCTGCGCTGTACACCTCCAAGGTCATTATGTCTTTCCTGAGATTGGGAGCCCTGAGATTGAGTACTCCAGATGGAGTCTGACCAAGGCTCTGCACAACTGAAGCATCACTTCTTCACTTTTGAATTAAAGCTCCCTTGAGAAAAAGGCCAACATTTCACTATCCATTTGATTATTTTTGTACCTGCACACTAGCTTTTACTGAATTTTGTATCGGGACACCCAAATCCCAAATTTTATTTGTATTACTTTGTTGCTTTTTATAGCTCTCCCAGTCTGCTAGATTTCCACTTTTCCTTGTGTAATTTGTTGACCATAGCGCTGAACTACAAAGTGGAGCCTTTTCTTTTTAGGGGTATGTACTGATTTTGTCCCGTCCAAAATACATCTTTGAATACTTCCCACTGTTTGTCTGTAGGTTTACTCATTAACAGTTCAGCCCCATTTACTGTGGTTAATTTGTTTCTTATCCCTTCGAAGTTTGCTGTATTTAAATTTTAAAACTTGGTTTGCGGTTATCCCTTCTCCCTCTCAAACCTAATATCAAATACAGCCATATTAGGAACATTATTTGCAAATGGGCCCTGAACCAAATATTTTGTTGTTACTCGTCACTAAATCTAGTATGGCCTGTTCTCTTGTTGGTTCTAAAATATATTGGCTCGGAATTTGTGGTGGGTAATAATGGCGAACGACCAGTGTAAGTTGTTAATCCCCTCTGAAACATCAGGATTTAGTGCATGCACATCTAAACGCGGGAATCCTGAAGTTGTGGTCAGTCATTCACTGCTCCGACACTGGCTGCGCTGTGGACCCCCCCAATACCTGGCAATCAGCGAAACTAATGAAAACTTGGGCTTTTCCGCGGTACTATCACTGTTAAATACCCCATTGAATGTTACGTCTTGTAGGTGTAACTGGAGTTTTAACAGAGTATTGACTGTTAAAAATGTTATGGCCCTGAAAAACTAATTTTTAGATTTGGGAATGTCAAATTTCTCTGTTATGATAAAACAATTACAATTTTTAAAAAACTTGAAAAACATTTGTTTGTTCATGATATTTCAGGTTCTACCTTATCCCCATGTGAGAGTCCCCCTTTGTTTCACTCTCTAACAATTTTAGAAAGTCTGGATAAAAGCAGCTTCTCATTTCCTGGTTCGCTGTCTGTGAGAATTTTGCAATTTGTTTACGTCATAGTAGCATCGCATTAGTCATTCCGACTTTAGAGCGCTGAATTCAAATGAACACCGAAAAAGGCAAACTTCTCGCCACAGAAATTTGGGACCAATGGCGAGTGTCTTTGCTTTGCCGCTGATCTTAAATTTCCTTGTTCTAAAAACCTATCCCAAATACTCTCTAGAAATTAATTGGCATTACTACTTGAGCTGCTCTGCTTCTTGCAGTCTGTGAAAATTAAAATCTCCCATTTAACCATATTATTTTTGTTACATGCTTCCCTGATCTCCGTATTTATACATCACCCACTACATCAATGCTATCAGGAGATCTGTAGACAACTCCTACGAGTGTCTTGCATTCTCTAACTGTACCTTAATTCTATGCACAGTGTTTCCACTCTCTAATCATCTTTATTGCAATTCCTTCTTTCTACTGCTGTAATTGTATGTCTTATCAGTATTGCTATTCCCCCTCCTTACCTAATTTCCCTGCCCTTTCTAAAGATCCTATAGCCTGGGATACTTCACTTCCAATCATGCTCAGCTTGTAGACTGGTCTCTGTAATGTCTACTGCATCGTACGCTTGAATTTGTGCTTCATCTCACTTGTTTTATTTCTTATGCTCTGTCCATTTGTGTACAGAAAAGTGTTACACTTTCAAAATCAGTGACAGTATGTAGTTTGATTTACACATACACTTTAATGAAAAAGAGAGAGGTATTAGAGGGGAGAGAACCAGAGTGTGAGATTGAAAGCAAAAATCAACAGCAAAAAGGTAAAATATAAGAGAATCAACTTGACAGTCTGGTAGAAATAGAAATGTTCAAATTAATCAGGTTCGTATCACATGAAAGAAAAACCACTTCATCGAATCCACATTTGTCATGGTGATTTTAAAACTGCGCACGTATACACAAAGCAAAGATGAAATACAAGGGAAAGATTGTGCTCAGATCATGATGTGTGAGCACTCTTAAAAGCTTGTGTATCAGAGACTGTTTTAACCGTGAGAGGTTTTGTAGAAAAAAGGAATTTTGATCTTGGGCTGCCATTTGTGCATCATTGAATATTTGAGTACAGGTACTTGTATTAAACCAGATTCTCTAGCTTCTGCCTTGTGCTGCTTCAATCATGCAAATCCTTGTGTAGAGCTAAACAAATTAACGCAAATGTAATATTTCTCTTTTTACTGCATAATATTAACAGTTTTACATAAAATAAGCAGCATCTGTTTGTAGGATAAAGGTTGTAAATCAGAGGTGCTTTAGACCTCAGAACTCACTTTTAGAGCGGAAGCAAGTCTGCCTTGATTTCGAGCGACTGCCTATGATGATGATGATGATTTAGAAACAGCTGAATTGTCCCTCACTGGTACTTTAAATGTTACCTCAATCCTCACACCGATGTTGTAAATCAGTCTTTGTTTATCATTGGCTTTAACTTCTTGTAAATTAGCTTTTTCAGCATGCTCTGGTCTGATGTGCATCTGCTCCAATTCAGAGTTCTTTCAGAGTTTGTGGAATGTGGCCCTTTGACTGCTATATTCATCTCAGACTCACTTTCCTCTACTCATTAGTGAAGTTCTTTACTTTTTCAACTTTTTTTTATTTTGCCGCTCTACCCTTCATTCCTGCTGCTGGCCTCACTGGATTGGGAAAGGACCAATGTTCAACAAATTTTGATACCATTAAAATAATACTTACTTTAAAAAGCTATTCTTTTCTGAATGACTTCAGGATCAATTCAGTTATTCAAACTAACAGCGATCATTTATTTCCCTAAATCCATGAATCTTAGTGCAGCAAACAATAAGCTGTAATAATGCATTATAACTGCTTATTTCTGGTTGAAATATGAATAAATTAGTGTAAAAGTGCAATTAAACGCATGTGAACTGTACCAAGTGGTGCCATAGGTCTCCCAGGTTCATTAATCTAAGAGATTCTGAGAAAAATATCAAAAAAGACCTTGGGGGAGAAATTGGGTGCACCTGGGGGTGCTAACGGGGCACAAATGACTTTGCGACCGGGCGCTAACAACTCTCGCTAAATCCAGCGGGAGTTTAGCGCTGGTGCCCCGGTCTCCTGTGCCCGGAGATCATGGCGTGTCATCGCCGTGCGCATCGCCCTGTTAGCACCCTGGCCCCATATTGGGATTTATCCCCTGAAGTTGCGCCGAGCGCTAACAGCGACAGCTTCAGGGGACATGTAGTGGGTGGCCGACCGCTCGAGATGAAATTTAATGGGCAGGTGGCCAGCTGCGAAGAAAAAAAATGTGCCGTTTTCATTGCCGCTCCAGTTGCGCTTTGGTTGTGGGGTCGGTGCCGCGATCGCTCAGCCTGGCACCCTGAGTGCTGGGCTGATCGTGCGGCACCTCCGCTCCCTGGTGGTCCAGGTAGGTGGCTTCTTCTTTGGCAGACTATGCAGCTTGGGCCCTTCCCTTTAATTGAGGGAAGAACCCCTTGTACGCAGTAGCGCTACGTGGCCCAGTGCGTCGCGCTGCCGGGATCTGCGCCCCATTAATTGAAAAGGCTAATCTCCGGTCCATAATCTTTCACAGCCTCTTCAGGATATTCCTCCACAGCTTCACACAAAATATCATGAAGGTCCTTAACTTCATTTTTCATGAACAGCTTTGATTTATTTTTATTACTGCCTGATGCCAACTGTGAGGGGACAGTATGAAGTTACGTTTTTACAACTCATGGGCTGACCAGGTCTAACACAGCTGTGACTGTTCGAGCATTACGCAGTCAGATCGACAAATTGCACAAACATTATATCATGCTGAGGCCTACATAACATCCTTGATATGCGACATCGCACTAATTAATTTCACCTGCAGAGGAAATAAAATTATGGATCATAATTTATGGTTCAGATTTTAAGTCAATGTGACAGTTCAAGGGATTTTAGGCAGATTTTAATTAGAGTTGATGCTTAGGTGCCAGGATGTAATCGTGGTGCAATGTCTCATGAGTGCAATCGTTTTCATTGGGTCAAGTCATTGGATTACATCATACTGCAGGATGGTTTGCACCTGAAAACTAATGAAGTACTGCTTATCTGAAATGGTCTCAAACATACAAGTAGTTGTTCATTTAGAGCTGGACAATGTAAAACTACCAGACGAAAAGTGGGCAATGCATTAGTCCCTGATTTATAATACTAAAGATCTTGCTGCATCAATCGATTAATCTTCACCATTAATGTCAGCATATTATCGAGCAACATTAATCTGCAGTGAATTTCTGTAAAGGCAACAGAATTAGTCCCATTCTATTGTGTTGCTTTTTGGATGGATTAAATTTTTATAGAATCAATTCAGTTTGGAATGGTTTCAATTTTAATGGATTAATGTCCATATACTCCAGCGTAGCAGGCATATCAACAAAATGCTCAAGGTTTTTAAAATCAGTATTGCTGCTCAGATTACTGGCCTCCAACAATAAGGATTATGCAATCATCTCTCAGCATCCTGGTTTTCAATTTTCACTGCAGTATTCTTTTCTGATATATTTTAATTTTCCTCCTTCTTTCAATTTCTCTTCCACTGCTGGGACATTCCTTATCCAAAATGGAAAAAAATTACATATGAAAAATGGACAAAATTACATAATGTAATTCCCCAAAGCACAGTTTAAAATTCCTGAAATTCCAAATATTAAAAATAAAGTTTGGCTTATTCACTGGACCTGTATAGATCAGACCTTTCCTCAATTGACATTAATATCCTTTTGTGAGTGTCAGACAGGATCTGTTGGTGTAAAATTTGGATCCGTAGCTCCCGTTCTTTGAGCGCTATAAATGCCCTTAGAGGTCCAAAATGGTGTCCACAGCGAGCACACACACTTGTGGGGCCAATTGCACTGAACGCCATATTGGTGAGGGTGTTAGCGTGTGCGCATGCGCAGTGAACACCCCTCCGGAAGCATGCACAGCAGACTGATCGTGACGTCAATCAGCCTTTTAATGCTAATTTGATGCCAACACTGCCATTTTGGAGCTCAACGCTCCAGTTAATGCCCTCTCTTAACCTTGCACAGCTGAACATGCGTTCCACAGCAGAAAGCACCCCTCGCCTGAGCTATTTAAAGGGATCATCAACTAATTACAGGTTAGTTGCTGATTGATTTCTTCTGGCTGGTGGTACACGTCTACAGTTGTTTAAAGTTATTAAAGTCTACAGGGAGTGGTGTGGCAGGTGCTGAATGACTTTTTCCTGAGTTCAAGGCTTCTACACAAATCATTTGCTGCCGACATGGGTGCAGTAGTAGGAATTCCCTTTGGAATACAGTATGATTTTGAGAATGAGCAGACGGCATGCAGAGCAGGACAAGCTGCTGGAAGAGGGAGGAGCAGGGTGGGGAGAAGGATTTTCAGCAGGAGGCCATACCCACCCAAGGTTTTTAGGGAGGAATTCTCCATCTGAACCTCAGCGAGGAACAATGTGTGAGGCGTCTGCGCTTCAGTAATGATGTCCTCACTGAAATCTGTTTCCTCCTTCAGCCACAACTCCAACCTCAGAGCACAGCAAGGACTGCATTGCCAGTGACTGTGAAGGTGACCGTGGTGATGAACTTTTATGCGTTGAGTTCCCTCCAGGCTGGAACTCATCTCGCAGCTTGCCCTCTAAGGGAGCTGACTGCATTTCATTCTCTCTTGGCAGACAGCAGCAGGCGGAGCGAATAAGAGGCTTTGCAAAGATTGCAGGCTTCCCCATGGTGCAGGGTGCCATTGACTGCATGCACATTGCTTTGATGGGCACTGCAAGTCAACTCTGCCATGTAACGGAACCGAAAGGGATTCCACTTCCTCAAAGTCCAGCTGCTGTGTGATCATCGCCAGCGAATCATATAGGTCGCCTCCCGTGCCCACTTCTTCGGCCAGGAGTCTTCTGACCCTTTCTCCTGTTTTCAGAATTTTCGCTCTACCTGGGCCACTCCCTTTGGCCTCATACCCTAACTAGACCTCTTCATTGCAAACTGCTGATGGGACATCGACAGTCTCAATTTCTCTGCTCCCTCACTCACTTGAACCTACCTCCCTCTGAACTTGCAGCACTCCGCTCACTCAGATCCAACCCTAACCTTGTCATCAAACCTGTTGACAAGAGTGGCGCTGTTGTTGTTTGGCAAGCCAAACACTACCTTGCACAGGCTGATCGGCAACTCTCTGACACCTCCTCTTACCTCCTCCTGGACCATGACCCCACTATTGAACACCAAACCATCAATTCCCAGACCGTCACTAACCTCATCTCCTCTGGAGATCTTCCCTTGACAGCCACCAACCTCATAGTTCCCCAACCCCTCCTTCCCAAGATCCACAAACAGGACTGCCCCGGTAGACCCATCGTTTCAGCCTGTTAATGCGCCACAGGACTTATTTCCTCCTATTTCGACTCTATTTTTTCTCCCGTTGTCCACTCTCTTCCCATCTACATCCACGACTCCTCCGACGCCCTCCGTCACTTTAACAGTTTCCAGTTTCCCGGCCCCAACCGTCTCATTTTCACCATGGACGTCCAATCCCTCTACACTTCCATCCCCCACCAGGATTGCCTGAGGGTGCTCTGCTTCTTCCTCGAGCAATGGCTCAACCAGTCCCCATCCACCACCACGCTCCTCCACCTGGCTGAACTTGTTCTCACATTGAACAACTTCTCCTTTAACTCCACTCACTTCCTCCAAATTAAAGGTGTTGCTATGGGAACCTGCATGGGTCCTAGCTATGCCTGCCTTTTCGTGGGATATGTGGAACATTCTGTGTTCCAGTCCTACACAGGTCCCCTCCTTCACCTCTTTTTCTGGTACATTGATGACTGCATCTGTTATACTCATAATAAATGGTCAGACCGAGTTATGTGTATAATGAGCAAATGTGACCTTAGCTCCTTTATTGTAGCTCCAGAGTGCAGGTACCTCGTGGGTGGCCTGCTTATATACTGTACTCCCAAGAGATGCTGGGATCCCTTGGGACTCCAACAGGTAGGCCTCTGGTGGACAGGTGTGATGCAGGTTACAAGGTTACAAGGGGTTAAATACATAACATTACTCCCCTGTGAAGTCAACAATACACTTATTTACAAGGTGAGACGATCTGGGACTTTGCGCTCCCTTGTTCAATCGTCTCGGTACAAATGTTGGTGTGGTTGGGTTGGTCAGTTCTTCATTGGGCTGTTGGGCAGCCGGCCTTGCCGGGCTGCTGGGGATGATGAGTTCTGTTTCATGGTCAACTGTGATGTCAGTTGCCACTTGTGTGTGTATTGGAAGGTCAAAGTTGGTGGTGTCCTCTTCAGGTTGTACGTAGCTGTTGGTGAACTGCAGTTTAATGGGTTATACTGCAGGCCCTTTCGGCCTTGGACAAGCTCCTGGATGCATACGCAACTGGTTGCAAAATTCCCGATTCATTAGTCTGTTATAACACACACCCAACCCTGTATGACGATGCATTGCAAGCTAAGACTAGTTGTTTACATGGGTTATACAGGACAAACAGTTTGTTAGAACACAGTAAATTTCTGGCTTTCTTAAAGGCAGCTTCTTGTGAATTCCCCCATACCCAGTCGTCTCCCTTGCGCAATAGCGCATGCAGGGGTTCTAGCAGGGTGCTTAACCCAGGTAAGAAATTACCGAAGTAGTTAAGGAGTCCCAGAAACGACTGCAGCTCCGTCACGTTCCGTGGTCGCTGCGCGTTCTTGATGGCCTCCGTCTTGGCGTCGGTGGGTCTGAAGCTGTCTGCTGTGATCCTCCTTCCGAAGAATTCGACGTCCTGTGCCAGGAAAACACACTTCGAGCGTTTCAATCTGAGCCCCACATGATCCAACCGACTAAGAACCTCCTCCAGGTTCTTCAAGTGCTCCATGGTGCCCCGACCTGTAACCATTATGTCATCCTGGAAGACCACTGTACAAGGAGCCGACTTTAGCAGGCTTTTCATGTTCCGCTGGAAGATCGCTGCAGCCGAACGAAACCTGAACGGGCATCGGTTGTAAATAAACAGACCTCTGTGCGTTGTAAAACTCGAGTTTTCTCAAAATTCAAAGATTCTCCCTCGGTATAAAGAAACCCATAAGGAAGGATCATTTGGATTCACTTAAAATGAACTTTGGAATTTTAAAGGATGCATGGGTCTGCAAGGGAAAAGGACGGCAAAAACCAGGTGAACATTAACCTCTGAAAAGACCAGTTTTTGGGTATTGGAGCTGTCTGGGATATTCAAGCTAAAACAAATTGTCTGAGGAATTGTGTAATCTCCAAAACTCTGCTCCCCAGGAGACATTAACATAGCAACAATTGATCCAGAGATAGCCCGCCATATCTCCAAGCATGAAACCCATCCAGCGCATGCATAATGTCAATCACCCAGCTGGCCTGCATGGAAAACCCAGGTCTAGGCAGACAATGTAAACACCGAATATAATTCGTATAATCACGACTTGAGTTCAACCGATCGACACATCCTAAAACAAGTGACCATTAATGAGCCCGCCAAAATCCAACAAAGATGTACCAAGCCCGCCAAAATTAAGACAAAGAATTGGGTTTGATTTGGCGCGTAGATTAGCAAGGCTCTCAAGGTATAATTTGGCCCTGTTTTACAGTGAAATGGCCACCTTTGCTCCCACACCAGCTTCGTATGCTTCGGATCTGGCAGACTTCAAGATCAGCACACCAGTTTTCGTTAACCTGGTTTCTTCAGAACATCGACCAAGATTGCATCGCAAACGACCAGGACACCAAGCACGCCACGGCAGCAAGAGGCTCATGAAGCAACCACCAAGATATTACCAGCAACCAAATTGGTAATATTGAGCCACCGCGACCAACGATTTCCCAACTGAAGTCAACTAAACGAAAACCCGAAGATTCGCAAGCTGTTTCCACTCTACAAGCAACCCCTGAGCTACCAACGGGTAAAACATTACCTAAAAAACCTTAAAACCTACTCCTACCAGAAGAAAGTGGGTACTCACCCCATAAATCCAATACACGCCCTACCGCATCAGCGGACACCACCCAACTGAAGACTACGCAGTGAGAAGTCTTCCACGATGTTCGGGGTACGGCAAGCAGAACCTACAGAGTCTAGCGAACCCCGAAATCGCGAATCACTGCTAACTGTGAATAAGAGGATTGGTGAACATTATCCCTGTTGCCCTAGAGTTTAACCTAGTCAGATTTAGGTATTGGGAGGTGGGAGGTGTATTATCTTCTGTAACCTCTTTTGTATGTGTAATGAAGTGTTCCTTATTCTAGAGATTGTAAGTTTTGACATTGTATTTTCTTTCTCAAATAAAATCAAAGTTTCTTGCACCAAAACCAGTTGTCTGCTGTACTTTGTCACATCCCCAAATAAATGCAAAGTCTAGAACCCAGGGAGTGGGAGCGATTCGAACCACTCAAAAGGTCAGAAGTTAACCTGACCCCCGAAACCACCCCATACAGTGTGTTGATGCAGGTGAGGCCTTTCGAAGACTCCTCCAGCTCCTGTGTCATGTAGTCCGAGGTCAGGTCCAGCTTGGTGAATGTCTTTCCTCCAGCCAGGGTTGCAAATAGGTCGTCTGTCTTGGGTAGCGGATACTGGTCCTGCAGCGAAAGACGGTTAATCATTACTTTATAATCACCGCAAATTCTAACTGTACCATCCTCCTTGAGTACCGGAACAATCGGACTGGCCCAGTCATTGAACTCCACCGGCGCGATGATGCTTTCACGTTGCAGCCTGACCAGCTCGATTTCCACTTTTTCACGCATCATGTATGGTACGGCCTGAGCCTTGTGGTGGATGGGTCGTGTACTGGCAATCAAATGGATCTGCACTTTCACCCTCGAGAAACTTTAAATGCCTGGCTCAAATAACAAAGGGAATTTGCTCAGAACCTGGTTGCATGCGGTGTCGTCAACTGACGAGAGCGCTCGGATGTCATCCCAGTTCCAGCAGATTTTCCCCAGCCAGCTTCTGCCAAACAACGTGGGGCCATCCCCTGGCACAATCCACAGCGGGAGTTCATGTACTGCTCCATCATAGGAAACTTTAACTTCAGCACTGCCAATTGCAGGCATTAGTTCCTTTGCGTAAGTCCTTAGTTTGGTGTGAATGGGGCTGAGCTTGGGCCTGTGTGTTTTCTTCCTCCACAGCCTGTTGAAGGCCGTTTTACTCATTATGGACTGACTTGCCCCCGTGTCCAGCTCCATAAACACTGGAATACCGTTCAGTTCAACTTTCAACATTATTGGTGGGCATTTCGTCGTGAACGTGTGTACCCCGTACCCCTCTGCCTCCTCTGTACGAGTTTCCAATTCCGTCTGATCCACTGTGGATCGATCTTCCTCTGCAACATGGTGGTTTGCAGGATTTGCAGGGTTTGCAGCTCGCCTACACATTCGTTGGAGGTGTCCCATTATTCTGCAACCATTGCACGCATAGCGCTTAAAGCGGCATTGATGGGGCCGATGATCACCCCCACAGCGGCAACAGGGTGTTAACTGCCTCACATTAACAGATGATGGTGAACTCTGGGTCAATTGAGGTCGGGCCACAACAGCCGGCATGTACAATCTTCCCTGTACATTTCTGCTCAAAACCGACGTTACTTTATGCACAGTACTGGCCGAAACTTCTTGGTTTTGCAAAATCTGCTTAGTGTTGTTGCTGGTGGACATAAATGTCTGGGCTTTCGATATGGCTTTACTCAGATTCGGAGTTTCTACAGTCAACAGTTTGCGAAGGATTGTCTCATGTCCGATGCCCAGTACAAAAAGTCTCTGAGCATTTGTTCTAGGAAGAGTGGATAAGGGAGAACCAGTAGATGTGGTGTATTTGGACTTTCAAAAGACTTTTGACAAGGTCCCACACAAGAAATTAGTGTGCAAAATTAAGGCACATGGTATTGGGGGTAATGTATTGACGTGGATAGAGAAAGAGTTAGCAGACAGGAAGCAAAGAGTGGGAATAAACGGGTCCTTTTCAGAATGGCAGGCAGCGACTAGTGGGGTGCCACAGGTTTCAGTGCTGGGACCCCAGCTACTTACAAGATACATTAATGATTTAGACGAAGGAATTGAATGTAATATCTCCAAAGTTGCAGATGACACGAAGCTGGGTGGCAGTGTGAGCTACGAGGAGGATGCTAAGAAGCTGCAGGGGGACTTGGACAGGTTGGGTGAATGGGCAAATGCATGGCAAATGCAGTATAATGTGGATAAATGTGAGGTTATCCACTTTGGTGGCAAAAACAGGAAGACAGATTATTATCTGAATGGTGACAGATTAGAAAAAAGGGAGGTGCAACGAAACCTGGGTGTCGTGGTACATCAGTCATTGAAGGTAGGCATGCAGGTACAGCAGGCAGTAAAGAAAGCAAATTGTTATATATGTGGACTTGTATTTACTCTGTACAGCCACCAGAGGGCTCATCCCCTGGAGTCCCAAGGGATCCCATAATCCCTTGGGAGCACAGGTATTTTGGAAGGCTTCACAGGTTTGAGAGGCACTCTGGAGACCTGCAATAAAAGACTAAGGTCACACTTTACTTTGAGCTCACAGTGTTCAGTCTGACTCTTTCTCCATACACAACTGGCGACGAGATACAGATACTGAACACAAAGATGCAAAGAACAGTGGGCATCCTGGAGAAATTTTCTGAGGGAGATGATTGGGAAGCTTTTGTGGAGCGACTTGACCAATACTTCGTGGCCAATGAGCTAGATGGGGAAGAGAGCGCTGCCAAACGAAGGCCGATCCTCCTCTTTGTCTGTGGGGCACTACTATATGGCCTCATGAAGAATCTGCTCACTCCAGCGAAGCCCACGAAGAAATTGTATGATGATTTGTGCACACTGGTCCGAGAGCATTTGAACCCGGAGGAAAGTGTTCTGATGGCGAGGTATCGGTTCTACACCTACAAAAAGTCTGAAGGGCAGGAAGCGGCGAGTTATGTCGCCGAGCTAAGACGCCTTGCAGGACATTGCGAATTTGAAGGACATTTGGAGCACATGCTCAGAGACTTTTTCGTACTTGGCATTGAACACGAAACCATACTTCGCAAACTTTTGACTGTGGAGACCCCAACCTTGAGTAAGGCCATAGCGATAGCCCAGGCGTTCATTGCCACCAGTGACAATACGAAGCAAATCTCTCAGCACACAAGTGCTGCTACAAGTACTGTGAACAAAGTGACGATGTTTTCAAATCATAACGTACAGCGCAGGTCACACATACCTGCAGCTGTACATCCGCAGATGACTCAGAGTCCACTATCAAGGGTAATGAATGCAAGGCCTTTAACACCTTGTTGGCGCTGCGGGGGTGATCATCGTTTCCATTCATGCCGATTCAAAGAGTACGTTTGCAAGGGCTGTGGAACAATGGGACACCTCCAACGAGCTGCTAAGCCTATTAAACCTGCAAACCACCATGTTGCAGAGGAGGACAGATCCACGGAGGATCACGATGAACCAGAGCCTCAGATAGAGGAAGCAGAGGTACATGGGGTACACACATTCACCACGAATTGTCCCCCGATAATGCTGAATGTTGAACTAAATGGACTCCCGGTGTCAATGGAACTGGACACGGGTGCGAGCCAGTCCATCATGGGCAAAAAGACTTTGAAAGGTTGTGGTGCAACAAGGCCTCAAGACCAGTCTTAACTCCAGTTCGCACGAAACTAAGAACTTACACTAAAGAACTGATTCCTGTCATCGGCCGAGCTACAGTAAAGTTCCCCTACGATGGAGCGGTGCACAAGCTACCACTTTGGGTGATACCGGGCGATGGTCCCATGCTGCTCGGCAGGAGCTGCCTGGGAAAGATACGCTGGAACTGGGACGACGTCTGAGTGCTTTCGCCGGCTGACGACACTTCGTGTGCCCAGGTCTTAAACAAATTTCCTTCGCTGTTCGAACCAGGCATCGAGAAATTCCAAGGAGCAAAAGTGCAGATCCATCTAATTCTGGGGGCACGACCCATCCATCACAAGGCGAGAGCAGTACAGTACATGATGAGAGAAAGGGTAGAGATCGAGCTTGGCTGGCTGCAAAGAGAGGGCATCATTTCACCGATTGAGTTCAGCGAGTGGGCCAGTCCTATTGTCCCAGTCCTCAAGGGAGACGGCACCGTCAGAATCTGTGGCGATTACAAAGTAACTATCCATTGTTTCTCCCTGCAGCACCAATACCCATTATCAAAGGTCGACGACCTCTTTGCAACGCTGGCGGGTGGAAAGATGTTTACGAAGCTGGATCTGACTTCATCCTACATGACGCAGGAACTGGAGGAATCATCGAAGGCTCTCACCTGCATCAACACGCACAAGGGCCTTTTTGCTTATAACAGATGCCCGTTTGGAATCCGATCAGCGGCGGCGAAATTCCAGAGAAACATGGAAAGTTTACTGAAATCGGTCCCGCACACCGTGGTCTTCCAGGACGACATCTTGATCACAGGTTGGAACACAGTCGAGCACCTGCAGAACCTGGAGGAGGTTCTTAATCGACTCAACCGCGTGGGGCTCAGGTTAAAACGCTCGAAGTGTGTTTTCCTGGCGCCTGAAGTGGAGTTCCTGGGAAGGAGGATTGCGGTGGACGGCATCAGTCCCACCAACGCGAAGACGGAGGCAATCGAGAACGCACCGAGGCCACAGAACGTGACGGAGCTGCGGTCGTTTCTGGGACTCCCTGAACTACCTTGGTAACTTCTTACCGGATCTCAGTGCACTGCTAGAACCACTACATATCTTACTACGAAAAGAGGGCGAATAGGTTTGGGGCAAAAACCCAGAAAATGCTTTTGTAAAAGAGAGAAAATTGTTATGCTCAAACAAATTGCTTGTGTTGTATGATCCATGTAAGCGTTTGGTACTAGCATGTGATGCGTAGTTATATGGCGTTGGGTGCGTATTGCAACAAGCTAATGATTTCGGGAAACTGCAATCGGTTGCTTATGCATCCAGGAGTCTGTCTAAGGCTGAGAGAGCCTACAGCATGATTGAAAAAGAAGCGTTAGCGTGTGTCTATAGGATAAAGAAAATGCATCAATACCTGTTTGGGCTAAAATTCGAATTGGAAACTGACCATAAGCCACTTATATCCCTGTTTTCCGAGAGTAAAGAGATAAATACTAATGCATCGGCCCGCATCCAGAGATGGGCGCTCACGTTGTCCGCATACAACTACGCCATCCACCATAGGCCAGGCACAGAAAACTGCGCTGATGCTCTCAGTAGGCTGCCATTGCCCACCACGGGGGTGGAAATGGTGCAGCCCGCAGATCTAGCCATGGTTATGGAACCATTTGAGAGTGAGCAATCACCCGTCACTGCCCGGCAGATCAAAACCTGGACAAGCCAGGACACCTTATTATCTCTCGTCAAAAGCTGTGTGCTTCTCGGGAGCTGGTCCAGTGTCCCAGTGGAAAAGCAGGAAGAGATAAAGCCGTTCTAGCGGCGCAAAGATGAAATATCTATCGAGGCAGATTGCCTTCTGTGAGGCAATCGAGTAGTGGTCCTCAAGAAGGACAGAGACACCTTCATCAATGACCTCCACGGTACCCACCCAGGAAAGCGATAGCCAGATCCCACGTGTGGGTGGACCGGTATCGATGCCGACTTAGAGTCCTGTATTCACAGATGTAATACATGCTCGCAGTTAAGCAATGTACCCAGGGAGACGCCGCTAAGTTTATGGTCTTGGCCCTGCAAACAGTGGTCAGGGATACACGTTGATTATGCAGGCCCGTTCTTGGGTTAAAATGTTCCTTGTGGTTGTAGACGCGTACTCCAAGTGGATTGAATGTGAGATAATGTCGGCTGGCATGTCCGCTGCCACCACTGAAAGCCTGCAGGCCATGTTTGCCGCACACGGCTTACCCGATGTCCTGGTGAGCGAAAACGGGCCATGTTTTACAAGTGCTGAGTTCAAAAAATTCATGACCCGTAACGGGATCAAATATGTCACATTTGCCCCGTTTAAACCAGCGTCCAATGGTCAGGCAGAGAGAGCAGTGCAAACCATCAAGCAAGGCTTGAAGAGGGTAACTGAAGGCTCACTGCAGACTCGCCTATCCCGAGTCCTGCTTAGCTACCGCACGAGACCCCACTCACTCACTGGGATCCCACCTGCTGAACTGCTCATGAAAAGAGCACTTAAGACAAGGCTCTCGCTCGTTCACCCTGATCTACATGAACAGGTAGAGACCAGGCGGCTTCAACAAAGTGCATACCATGATAGTGCAAATGTGTCACGCGAGATTGAAATCAATGATCCTGTATTTGTATTAAATTATGGACAAGGTCCCAAGTGGCTTCCCCGGCACTGTCATGGCCAAAGAGGAGAGCAGGGTGTTTCGGGTCAAACTTTCAAATGGACTCATTCACCGACCAAATCAAACTCAGGTTCATGGACTATCCTGAGCAACCCACCTTGGACCCTACCTTTTTTGATTCCCCAACACACACACCAGTGACAACCGGCACCACGGTTGAACATGAAGCAGAACCCATCATCCACCGCAGCCCTGCAGGGCCCAACACACCAGGCAGTCCAGCAAGGCCAGCTGCACAGCAGCCCAGCGAGGGCCCAACAAATGATTCAACAACACCAGCTTTCATACCGAGACGATCAACCAGGGCAAGAAGGGCCCCAGATTGACTCACATTGTAAATAGTTACACTATTGTCTTTGGGGTGAGTGTTGTTATATATGTGGACTTGTATTTACTCTGTACAGCCACCAGAGGGTTCATCCCTTGGAGTCCCAAGGGATCCCATAATTACTTGGTAGCACAGGTATTTAAGGAGGCTTCACAGGTTGGAGAGGCACTCTGGAGACCTGCAATAAAAGACTAAGGTCACACTTTACTTTGAGCTCACAGTGTTCAGTCTGACTCTTTTTCCATACACAAAACAAATGGCATGCTGGTCTTCATAGCGAGGGGATTTGAGTATAGGAGCAGGGAGGTCTTGCTGCATTTGTATAGGGCTTTGGTAAGACCTCACCTTGAGTATTGTTTGATCTCCTAATCTGAGGAAGGACGTGCTTGCTATTGAGGGAGTGAAGTGAAGGTTCACCAGACTGATTCTCGGGATGGCAGGACTGACATATGAAGAAAGACTTGATCAACTAGGCTTATACTCACTGGAATTTAGAAGAATGAGAGGGGATCTCATAGAAACGTATAAAATTCTGATGGGACTGGACAGGTTAGATGCAGGAAGAATGTTCCCGATGTTGGGGAAGTCCAGAGCCAGGGGACACAGTCTAAGGATAAAAGGTAAGCCATATAGGACCAAGATGAGGAGAAACTTTTTCACCCAGAGAGTTGTGAACCTGTGGAATTCTCTTCCACAGAAAGTTGTTGAATCCAGTTCGTTGGACATATTTAAGAGGGAGTTAGATGTGGCCCTTATGGCTAAAGGGATCAGGGGTATGGAGAGAAGGCTGGGGTGGGGTACTGAGGTTGAATGATTTAGCCATGATCATATTGAATGGCAGTGCAGGCTCGAAGGGCCGAATGGCCTGCTCTTGCATCTATTTTCTATGTTTCTGTGTTTCTATGAATCCCTCAAACTCACAATGTCCTGCAAGGTGCCTTAGTTCGGCAACGTAGCTCACCACTTCCTGGCCCTCTGATCGTTGACACGTGTAGAACCGATATCTCGCCATCAAAACACTTTCCTTAGCATTTAGGTGCTCCCGGACCATCGTACACAGTTCATCATAGGATTTCTCTGTTGGTTTAGCTGGTGCCAGGAGATTCTTCATGAGGCCATAGGTTGCTGCCCCACAGACAGTTAGGAGTATCACCCTTCGTTTGGTCGCGTTCTCGTCCCCTTCCAGCTCATTGGCTACGAAGTATTGGTCGAGGCTCTCCATGAAGGCCTCCCAATCATCCCCCTCTGAAAATTTCTCCAGGATGCCGACTATTCTTTGCATTTTTGCGCGGTTTGTTACCTCGTCGCCAGTTGTTATACTCATAATAAATGGTCAGACCGAGTACTGTGTATAATGAGCAAGTGTGACCTTAGCTCCTTTATTGTCGTTCCAGAGTGCAGGTACCTCGTGGGTATATACTGTACTCCCAAGGGATGCTGGGATCCCTTGGGACTCCAACAGGTAGGCCCTCTAGTGGACAGCTGTGATGCAGGTTACAAGGTTACAAAGGGTTAAATACATAACTGTATCGGTGCCTTTTTCTGCTCTTGCCCTGAACTATAAAATTTCATTCACTTTGCATCCAATTTCCACCCTTCCCTCACCTTCACATGGTCCATCTCCGAATCTTCCCTTCCTCGACTTTTCTGTCGCCATTTCTGGGGATAGGCTTTCGACCAGTATCCACTCCATCATCATCATCATCATAGGTGGTCCCTCGAACGAGGATGACTTGCTTCCACATGAGTTCACAGATGTTTCAATGAAGGACCCGATGTTCCAATCCTGAACTCCAATTGAGGGGGTGGAAGATGTTTGTGCGTGGATTTAAAAAAAAACGTGTGGTAACCGTTGCACATCAGCCACCACACAGGCTTGACAGAACTCGGCCTTTATCCAGTGTTAAGGTTAACCAGGACGACTGGAGACCTGCTCTGCTGCATGGACCTAGTGCAGTGTGGGTAGGTCCGTGCTGCCCCTGGGCCCTCGGCTCTTCTGGGCCCCGTGCCCTCATTCGTCGCATCTCTGCCATGATTTTTCACCGCTCCTCCGCCACAAACATTTGCTGCACGTCCACCACGATCCCTCACCGTTCCTCCACCACAAAAAACACTCGCCGCATCTCCACCACGAATTGCTGCCGCACCTCCGCACCACATATTCGCAGAACCTCCGCCACAATCATCCACCAAATCTCAGCCACGATCTCTCATCGCTCCTACGCCCCGATCACTCGTCGCAAGTCCACCACGACCTTCCCTCTCCTCTGCTGTACCAGGGCCCCGCCGATGCTCCTGCCCATGCTCCAAACGGCGATCTGGTATAAGCCCACTAACTCCCACAGCTACCTGGACTACAATTCCTCCCACCCTGAATCCTGTAAGGACTCCACTCCATTCTCCCAATTTCTCCAGCTCTGTCGCATCTGCTCTGACGACGCCACCTTTCACACAAATGCCTCTAACATGTCTTCCTTTCTCCTCAACAGAGGATTCCCCTCCGCCGTGGTTAACATGGCCCTCGACTGTGTCCGTTCTATTTCCCGCACCTCTGCTTTCAGCCCTTCTCCACCTTCTCAGAACCACAACAGTGTTCCCCTTGTCCTCACCTTTCACCCCACCAGCCTCCATGTTCAACGGATCATCCTCCGCCATTTCCACCACCTGCAGCGTGATCCCACGACCAATCACATCTTTCCCTCCCCTCCCCTCCCAGCATTCCGAAGGGACTGCTCCCTCGGCGAGTGTAAACGCAGAGAGCTGGCTCATGGATGCTGGTCTCCCGGAGTGTTACTGTTAAAGTGACTTCCTGAAGCAGCTTTGCCTCTGGCTTCCCATTTATTATTTAAACAAGTTAAAAATATGCAGCCTTCACTGCAGCATATTACACAAAGACAGGCATAGTAATCATCTGCTTTCAGGCCCATGGTCTATGTGGATAGCTGCCAAAAAAACAAAGAATTTGCATTTATAAAGTACCTTTCACAATCTCAGGACATTGCAAAGTGCTTCATTGGAACAGGAATAGGCTATTCAGCTCATTCAGTCAGTTCCCCCACTCAATGAGATCATGGCTGATTTGTATCCTAACTTCATTTACCCACCTTGGCTTCATCTCTCTTGGCTGGCAAAAATGTATTGATCTCAGGTTTAAAATCATTAATTGAGATCGCATTTATTCGTTTTGTGAGAGAAAATTCCACACTTCTACCACCCTTTGTGTGAAGCAGTGTTTCCGAACTTCTTGTGATGTCTTTAGATGCTCTGATAATGACTCCACGAGGCAAAGTATTGTACTTGAACTGTAGTGACCTTAGTCCATTTAATATAACTCCAGAGTGAGGATACCACATGGTGGACTCCCTTTTATACCTGGGTACCTGTGGTGTACAGGTAACCCCTGGGCCTCCACCAGTTGCACTCTCTGGTGGTGCCAGCATAGTGTATATAGTGTGAACCCTGTTGATGGTTCCTCCGGTAAACAAGTCTCCATCTTATGCAACTATATTGTGACTACACAGAGAGTATATCTATAGTATACATATTTAACATCACTCTCCCCCAAGTCTTTTGTGCCAATACCTTTGCACTATATGCTCTGGCTGAACTCTCCCCAGACTTAAGTGCCAATAGCCCTTGCACTTTGGCTGTGCTTTGGCTTGGCTCTCTCCCTGTTAACCTCCAAGTCCTTTTGCCACAACGTTGGGTGGTGGTTACCAGTTGGGATGTTTCGATGATGCAGTGGGGCTTCAGTGGGTTCTGGGTGTGATCCATGTGTGTGTTCATGGCTACATACATCCATTTTCCCCCCAACATGTAGATCAAGCCAGTGGCTCATCACATTCATATTCATTCATATACATTCAAGTCCAGAATTTGCATTTACATCATTGCAATTGTGGTACTGTTGTGAAGCAAGTACATTTGACTGGTGAGATACATTGATGGTACATCTTCGGGATTAGTGCTGGGGTCAGCACTGGTGCTTGAGGACAAGCTAGTTCCAGAGCTGCTGGATGGTGAGAGGCGGGAGCGGCCTATAAAAGGCCCAGCGGGAGATCGAGAGCCAGCGGCAGTTGGTGAGAGGCGGGAGCGGCCTATAAAAGGCCCAGCGGGAGATCGAGAGCCAGCGGCAGTTGGTGAGAGGCGGGAGCGGCCTATAAAAGGCCCAGCGGGAGATCGAGAGCCAGCGGCAGTTGGTGAGAGGCGGGAGCGGCCTATAAAAGGCCCAGCGGGAGATCGAGAGCCAGCGGCAGTTGG
The DNA here is from genome assembly GCF_044704955.1 of Pristiophorus japonicus. NCBI lineage: Eukaryota > Metazoa > Chordata > Chondrichthyes > Pristiophoridae > Pristiophorus > Pristiophorus japonicus. The sequence continues at coordinate 210,662,553 of NC_091980.1, forward strand.
TGAGAGGCGGGAGCGGCCTATAAAAGGCCCAGCGGGAGATCGAGAGCCAACGGCAGTTGGTGAGAGGCGGGAGCGGCCTATAAAAAGCCCAGCGGGAGATCGAGAGCCAGCGGCAGTTGGTGAGAGGCGGGAGCGGCCTATAAAAGGCCCAGCGGGAGATCGAGAGCCAGCGGCAGTTGGTGAGATGCGGGAGCGGCCTATGAAAGGCGTCCCGGTGCAGCTACAGCGGGAGAGAAAGCAAAATAGAAGTAAAAAGGAATCAAAAGGTGACGTCACAGCCAATGGGGTAAGTGATTGGCTGGTGATTGGTGAGTAGTTTTTCTTTTTCTTTTTTATATCAGTAAGTGAACTGTAACATTGTTATTGCCAATTTAAGGGTATCTAAGGGTTAAGGCATGGCAGGAGAGCTCGGTCACGTGATATGCTCCTCCTGTGCCATGTGGGAACTCAGGGACGCTTCCGGTGTCCCTGAGGACTACGTGTGTGAGAAGTGTATCTGCCTCCATCTCCTGACGTACTGCGTTGCGGAATTGGAACTGAGGGTGGATTCACTCTGGAGCATCCACGATGCTGAGAATGACATAAGTGGCACATTTAGTGAGTTGGTCTTACCTCATGAGAAGGATCCACAGTCAGCTAGGGAATGGAAGACCAGCAGGAAGAGTAGTACAAAGAAGGTAGTGCAAGGGTCCCCTGTGGTCATCCCCCTGCAAAACAGATACACTGCTTTGAGTGCTGTTGAGGGAGATGACTCATCAGGGGAGAGCAGCAGCAGCCAAGTTCATGGCACCGTGGCTGGCTCTGTTGTACAGGAGGGCATAAAAAAGAGTGGGAGAGCGATAGTGATAGGGGATTCAATCATAAGGGGAATAAATAGGCGTTTCTGCGGCTGCAATCGAGACTCCAGGATGGTATGTTGCCTCCCTGGTGCAAGGGTCAAGGATGTCTCCGAGCGAGTGCAGGACATTCTAAAAAGGGAGGGAGAACAGCCAGTTGTCGTGGTGCACATTGGTACCAACGACATAGGTAAAAAAAGGGATGAGATCCTACGAGACGAATTTAAGGAGCTAGGAGTTAAATTAAAAAGTAGGACCTCAAAAGTAATAATCTCGGGATTGCTACCAATGCCACGTGCTAGTCAGAGTAGGAATCGCAGGATAGCACAGATGAATATGTGGCTTAAACAGTGGTGCAGCAGGGAGGGATTCAAATTCGTGGGGCATTGGAACAGGTTCTGGGGGAGGTGGGACCAGTACAAACTGGACGGTCTGCACTTGGGCAGGAACGGAACCAATGTCCTAGGGGGAGTGTTTGCTAGTGCTGTTGGTGAGGAGTTAAACTAATATGGCAGGGGGATGGGAACCAATACAGGGAGACAGAGGGAAACAAAAAGGAGACAAAAACAAAAAACAGAAAAGAGATGAGTAAAAATGGAGGGCAGAGAAACCAAAGGCAAGAAACAAAAAGGACCACTGAATATATAGGGGCTGCAGGAGGGGTAAAAACTAAAAATCATGGTTTAAAAACTAGGATGAAAACACTCTACCTAAATGCACGCAGCATTCGAAATAAAGTAAATGAGTTGACGGCACAAATCATTACAAATGGGTATGATTTGGTGGCCATTACAGAAACATGGTTGCAAGGTGGCCAAGACTGGGAATTAAACATACAGGGGTATCTGACGATTCAGAAAGATAGGCAAGAAGGGAGGGGAGGTGGGGTAGCTCTGTTAATAAAGGATGATATCAGGGCAGTTGTGAGGGATGATATTGGCTCCAATGAACAAAATGTTGAATCATTGTGGGTGGAGATTAGAGATAGTAAGGGGAAAAAGTCACTGGTCGGCGTAGTTTATAGGCCCCCAAATAATAACTTCACGGTGGGGCGGGAAATAATCAAGGGAATAATGGAGGCATGTGAAAAAGGAATGACAGTAGTCATGGGGGATTTTAACCTACATATCGACTGGTCAAATCAAATCGTACAGGGTAGCCTGGAGGAGGAATTCATAGAATGCATACGGGACTGTTTCTTAGAACAGTATGTAACAGAGCCTACAAGGGAGCAAGCCATCTTGGATCTGGTCCTGTGTAATGAGACAGGAAAAATAAACGATCTCCTCGTAAAAGATCCTCTCGGAATGAATGATCACAATATGGTTGAATTTGTAATACAGATTGAGGATGAGGAAGTTGTATCAGAAACGAGTGTACTATGCTTAAACAAAGGGGACTACAGTGGGATGAGGGCAGAGTTGGCTAAAGTAGACTGGAAACAAGGTCTAAACGGTGGCACAATTGAGGAACAGTGGAGGACTTTTAAGGAGCTCTTTCATAGTGCGCAAAAAAAATATATTCCAGTGAAAAAGAAGGGCAGCAAGAGAAGTGATAACCAGCCATGGATAACCAAGGAAATAAAGGAGAGTATCAAATTAAAAACCAATGCGTATAAGGTGGCCAAGGTTAGTGGGAAACTAGAAGATTGGGAAAATTTTAAACGACAGCAAAGAATGACTAAGAAAGCAATAAAGAAAGGAAAGATAGATTACGAAAGTAAACTGGCACAAAACATAAAAACAGATAGTAAAAGCTTTTACAGATATATAAAACGGAAGAGAGTGACTAAAGTAAATGTTGGTCCCTTAGATGATGAGAAGGGAGATTTAATAATGGGAAATGTGGAAATGGCTGAGACCTTAAACAATTATTTTGCTTCGGTCTTCACAGTGGAAGACACAAAAACAATGCCAAAATTTGCAGGCCACAGGAATGTGGGAAGGGAGGACCTTGAGACAATCACTATCACTAGGGGGGTAGTGCTGGACAGGCTAATGGGACTGAAGGTAGACAAGTCCCCTGGTCCTGATGAAATACATCCCAGGGTATTAAAAGAGATGGCTGAAGTTATAGCAGATGCATTCGTTATAATCTACCAAAATTCTCTGGACTCTGGGGAGGTACCAGCGGATTGGAGAGCAGCTAATGTAATGCCTCTGTTTAAAAAAGGGGGCAGGCAAAAGGCAGGTAACTATAGGCTGGTTAGTTTAACATCTGTAGTGGGGAAAATGCTTGAAACTATCATTAAGGAAGAAATAGCGGGACATCTGGATAGGAATAGTGCAATCAAGCAGACGCAGCATGGATTCATGAAAGGGAAATCATGTTTAACTAACTTACTGGAATTCTTTGAGGATATAACGAGCATGGTGGATAGAGGTGTACCGATGGATGTGGTGTATTTAGATTTCCAAAAGGCATTCGATAAGGTGCCGTACAAAAGGTTACTACAGAAGATAAAGGTACGCGGAGTCAGAGGAAATGTATTAGCATGGATAGAGAATTGGCTGGCGAACAGAAAGCAGAGAGTCGGGATAAATGGGTCCTTTTCCGGTTGGAAATCAGTGGTTAGTGGTGTGCCACAGGGATCAGTGCTGGGACCACAACTGTTTACAATATACATAGATGACCTGGAAGAGGGGACAGAGTGTAGTGCAACAAAATTTGCAGATGACACTAAGATTAGTGGGAAAGCGGGTTGTGTAGAGGACTGAGAGAGACTGCAAGGAGATTTGGATAGGTTAAGCGAATGGGCTAAGGTTTGGCAGATGGAATACAATGTCGGAAAGTGTGAGGTCATCCACCTTGGGAAAAAAAACAGTAAAAGGGAATATTATTTGAATGGAGAGAAATTACAACATGCTGTGGTGCAAAGGGACCTGGGGGTCCTTGTGCATGAATCCCAAAAGGTTAGTTTGCAGGTGCAGCAGGTAATCAGGAAGGCAAATGGAATATTGGCCTTCATTGCGAAAGAGATGGAGTACAAAAGCAGGGAGGTCTTGCTGCAACTGTATAAGGTATTGGTAAGGCCGCACCTGGAGTACTGCGTGCAGTTTTGGTCACCTTACTTAAGGAAGGATATACTAACTTTGGAAGGGGTACAGAGACGATTCACTCGGCTGATTCGAGAAATGAGGGGGTTACCTTATGATGATAGATTGAGTAGACTGGGTCTTTACTCGTTGGAGTTTAGAAGGATGAGGGGTGATCTTATTATAACATTTAAAATCATGAAAGGGATAGACAAGATAGAGGCAGAGAGGTTGTTTCCATTGGTGGGGGAGACTAGAACTAGGGGGCACAGCCTCAAAATACGGAGGAGTCAATTTAAAACCGAGTTGAGAAAAAATTTCTTCTCCCAGAGGGTTGTGAATCTGTGGAATTCTCTGCCCAAGGAAGCAGTTGAGGCTGGCTCATTGAATGTATTCAAATCAAAGATAGCTAGATTTTTAAGCAATAAGGGAATTAAGGGTTACGGGGAGAGGGCGGGTAAGTGGAGCTGAGTCCACGACCAGATCAGCCATTATCTTATTGAAAGGCGGGGCAGGTTCGAGGGGCTAGATGGCCTACTCCTGTTCCTAATTTTTATGTTCTATGGTGTCCAGGCAGCCTGGTGGCGGCACGTTGCCCGGTGCTGGTAGTGGGAACACGGTTGGCTCGAGTTGCCTGCTCTCGGGGCCTTTGCCATTGCTCCTAGCGTCGGGCAGATTCACAAATGCCTGTGACCTCCCTGTCCTCTCCTTGAGCACCGGGTCGCTGCTGCTCCCAGAGGAGCAGTCATCTAGCAGTGCGCAGGGAACTGTTAACTTGCTTGCCTGGGCGTTATTTCGTTTGGGATCCTGGCTGGTCCCGGTCCCAATTGACAGAACTGTTGCGGGTGACCCTTTATTCCCAGGTGTAGCCTTGGTGACGATGAGGTGTAGGGGCTGCGCCTTAGCGCAATTTGCTCTTTCAGGCTCGGGCAGTTGGTGCCATCGGGTGCCTGAGAGGTAGAGCCGATTAGGGGCAGGGTATCGAAACTGGTGCCGTTGCCCTCCTGAGATCGCTTGCTCTGCAGCTTGACTATTTTAGCTGCTTGTGGTCATACTCCGTGGTGCATCACTCTGGTCCCAGGGGCGCAGGCTACAGCATCGGGTAGCCTGCTGGACCTGTGTGCTTCCAATGGGTGTTTGCCCGCTACATTATCAGAATACAGTTGAAATCCTGCATCGCACAACGCTTCATTGCTTATTTTAGATAAACTGTAGCTCTGATTGCAATCGCCCGACTTTTCTTTGCTTACTACATGTATAAAATTCTGATCATCAATTACAAGCTTTACATTTAGCTCACTGTTGTTATTACATTGATTGAGAATGTGGGACTGTCCCTTTAAGTGTGGTGGGTTGCTGGCCTCCTTTAAGAGAGCCTTGCTATCTTTACCCCAATCCTCTTCTCCGTTTGGTGACACGTGTTGCTCCATCAGCGCTGCACCTCGTGGTCTGGCCGCCACCATCTTTTCCTTCAGCGCTTCACCTCGTGGTTTGAGCGCCATCTTTCTTCCATCCACGATGTCGGCTGCTGTGATCCTCTTTTCCCCGGGTCCTGCCACCGAAGCTGGGAAGTCGCCTTTAGATCCGATTTTCTTCCTCTGGAGTCCTGCCACTGGAGCCTGGAAGGTGCGTTCGGGTCGTCTCAGCTGGATCACCTCTGCCAGTCGTGCTGAGCGGTCTGTGCCTCGGGTGCTGTGCTGGTCTGCTCTCTGGTGCCGGATCCAACCTCAGGTGGGGGCTTACTTTGCCTCTGAGCACAGAGAACGTCGATTGCTGGAGGGATGAAATCTTCCCAGCTCCAATGGACCTTCTCCATCCACCTTCTTCTGAGTAACGTTGGTCCATCACCTGCAACAATCCACAGTGGTAACTTGTGCACCACGCCATCATCGAGTACTTTAACATTCACACTACCAACGACTGGGATAAGTTCAATGGTGTAGGTGCGCAGCTTTGCTTGAACCGGGACCAACTTGGGTCATTCAGTTTGATTGTCCCATAGCCTCTCAAAGGCTTCTTGATTCATGACTGACTGGCTCGCCCCCTTGTCCACCTCCATGAAGACTGAAGCGCCGTTTATCTCGACTTCCATTTTCAATGGGGAACATTCTGTGGTGCAGGTAAACATTCCGTACACCTCATTGTGGGGCTGAGCTGCCTCTCTGACTATCGCTTCATAATCCGCGCTGGATTCATGGCCATCTGCAGATTCTTCATCAACATGGTGAGTCCTATTTCTTTTACACATTCGCTGGAGGTGGCCCTTTGTGCTGCACCCTTTCACACATAGTCCTTAAAATTGCACTGGTGAGCCCGGTGATTTCCTCCGCAACGCCAGCATGGTGCTAACCGATTAGCCCTTGGCAGACTCAGAGTTAAGGGACTCGGGGCCTGTTCTCTCTCCCCTGAGGAGATTCAGGTTCTACAGTCCTGCCTCTAAAAGGCGCCAGTCTGTGTACAGTACTTGCCGGGTATGAGTCCTGAGGATGAGTCATCCGCCTAGAGCCGCAGGTCGAGGTCATGAATGTCTGGCTCATGGTGATGGCCTTCTGCAAGTGTGACTGTGGTATCCACAGATAGCAACCTGTGAAGAAGGCCCTCGTGGCCGATTCCGATGACAAAGATATCCCGCAGCGCTTTGGTGAGGTGTTCGCCGAAATTACATGGTGCCGCCAGCCTCCTGAGGTCTGCAACATATTTTGCGATTTCCTGGCCTTCAGTCCATCAGTGGGTGTAAAACCGGAGTCTGGCTGTGAGGATGCTCTCTTTGGGCTTGAGTTGTTCTTGGATCAGCATTACAAGCTCCTCGTACGTCTTGGTTGTTGTCTTCGCTGGTGCCAGCAAGTCCCTGACGAGGCCATAGACGGTGGGTCCACAACTGGTGAGCAGGATAGCTCTGTGCTTAGCAGCCAGTGTGGCCGGATCATCACCTGCCAGTTCGTTTGCTGTGAAGAAATGGTCGAGCCTCTCCAAAAAGACATCCCAATCATCCCCATCGGCGAACTGCTGCAAAATACCAAGGTTACCCAATTTTGCGTGAAAGTGGGTAATCTCGTCACCAATTGTTATGTCTTTAGATGCTCTGATAATGACTCCATGAGGCAAAGTATTGTACTTGAACTGCAGTGACCTTAGTTCATTTAATATAACTCCAGAGTGAGGATACCACATGGTGAACTCCCTTTTATACCTGGGTACTGTTATGTATGTAAACCTGTAAATACCATGTCTAACCACCAGCGGGCTTATCCCCTGGAGTCCCAAGGGATCCCACAATCCCTTGGGAGCACCTGTATATAAGGAGGCCTCACAGGCTGGAGAGGCACTCTGAGATCTGTAATAAAGGACTACGATCACACTTTACTTTGAGCTTGCAATATCTAGTCTGACTCTTTATTCAAGACATAACAACTGGCGATGAGGATGGAGGTACAGGTGACCCCACCGCAACAATGCAGAGAACCATCAGCATCCTGGAGAAATTTTTGGAGAAGAGGTCTGAAGGCCAGGAAGTGGCGAGCTACGTCGCCGAGCTAAGGCGCCTTGCAGGACATTGTGAATTTGAAGGACACTTGGAGCACATGCTCAGGGACTTCTTTGTCATTGGCATTGGCCATGAAGTAACACTTCGCAAACTTTTGACTGTACAGACCCCAACCTTGAGTAAAGCCATAGCGATAGCCCTGGCATTTATCGCCACCAGTGACAATACCAAACAAATTTCTCAGCACACTAGTGCTGTTGCAAGTACTGTGAACAAAGTAAAAATTTTTTTGAATTGAAATGTTCATGGCAGGACTTACACGCCTGTAGCTGCACGTCCGCAGATGACTCAGAGTCCACCATCAAGGGTGGTGAACACAAGGCCATTAACACCTTGTTGGCGCTGCGGGGGTGATCATCGTTTCCATTCATGCCGCTTCAAAGGATACGTTTGCAAGGGCTGTGGAACAATGGGACATCTCCAACGCATGTGCAGGCGAGCTGCAAACCCTGCTAATCCTGCAAACCACCATGTTGCAGAGGAGGACAGATCCACTGTGGATCACAATGAACCAGAGACTCAGACCGAGGAGGCAGAGGCATATGGGGTGCACACATTTACCACAAAGTGCCCCCCAATAATGCTGAAGTTTGAATTAAATGGACCTCCGGTGTCAATGGAGCTGGACACAGGCACAAGCCAGTCCATAATGAGCAAAAAAACTTTTGATAAATTGTGGTGCAGCAAGGCCTCAAGGCCAGTCCTGACTCCCATTCGTACTAAACTGAGAACGCACACAAAGGAACTGATTCCCGTAATCGGCAGTGCTACCGTAAAGGTCTCCTACGATGGAGCGGTGCACAATTTACCACTCTGGGTAGTACCGGGCGATGACCCCACGCTGCTCAGCAGGAGCTGGTTGGGAAAGATACACTGGAACTGGGACGACACCTCACGTGCCCAGGTCCTAAACAAGTTCCCCTCGCTGTTCGAACCAGGCATCGGGAAGTTCCAAGGAGAAAAAGTGCAGATCCATTTGATTCCGGGGGCACGACCCATCCATCACAAGGCGAGAGCGGTACCTTACATGATGAGAGAGAGGGTGGAGATCGAGCTGGACAGGCTGCAACGAGAGGGCATCATTTCGGCGATCGAATTCAATGAGTGGGCCAGTCCGATTGTTCCAGTCCTCAAGGAAGATGGTACCATCCGAATCTGTGGTGATTATAAAGTAACTATCAATCGTTTCTCACTGCAGGATCAATACCCGCTACCAAAGGCAGATGACCTATTTGTGACGCTGGTGGGAGGGAAAACGTTCGCGAAGCTGGACTTGACTTCGGCCTATATGATGCAGGAGCTGGAGGAATCATCGAAAGGCCTCACCTGCATTAACACGCACAAAGGTCTCTTCATTTACAACAGATGCGCGTTTGGGATTCGATTGGCCGCGGCGATATTCCAGAGGAACATGGAAAACTTGCTGAAGTCGGTCCCGCGCACCATGGTCTTCCAGGATGACATCTTGGTTACAGGTCGGGACACCGTCGAGCACCTGCAGAACCTGGAGGAAGTTCTTAGTTGGCTTAATCGTGTGGGGCTCAGGTGAAAACGCTTGAAGTGCGTTTTCCTGGCACCTGAAGTGGAGTTCCTGGGAAGAAGAATCACAGCGGACGGCATCAGGCCCACCGATTCGAAGACGGAGGCAATCAAGAACGCACTGAGACCACAGAATGTGACGGAGCTGTGGTCGTTTCTAGGACTATTTTGGTAACTTCTTACTGGGTCTCAGCACATTGTTAGAACCCCTGCACTCTTTACTGCATAAAGGAGATGAATGGGTATGGGGTAAAAGCCAAGAAAATGCCTTTGAGAAAGCTAGGAAGCTGTGATGTTGAAACAAATTGCTTGTGTTGTACGACCCATGTAAGCGTTTGGTATTGGCATGTGATGCGTCGTCGTGCGGGATCGGGTGTGTATTGCAACAAGCTAATGAATTTTGGAAATTGCAACCGATTGCTTATGCATCCAGAAGTCTGTCTAAGGCCGAGAGGGCCTACAGTATGATCGAAAAAGAAGCGTTAGCGTGTGTTTACAGGGTAAAGAAAATGTATCTGTCATGTATCTTACATTATTATATATAACTGTATCCTAACATGCTATGCATGACTGTAATAAGATATGACCTGTAACCACCAGCATAACTTACCACCAGGGGTGCACTTGCAAGAGACAGGTATATAAGGACAGGTCTCAGGCAAGTGCAGCATTCCAGAGCTGTGAAATAAAGGTGCAGGTCCAGAGTGACCTTGACTTCACTACATGCCTCGTGTGAATCTGTACTGAGGGGACAGGACTTTACATATCAATATCTGTTCGGGCTCAAATTCAAATTGGAAACCGACCATAAGCCGCTTATATCCCTCATTTCCGAAAGCAAGGGGATAAATACGAATGCATCGGCTCGCATCCAGAGATGGGCGCTCACGTTGTCCGCATACAACTACACCATCTGCCACAAGCCAGGACCCCTTACTGTCCTTAGTAAAAAAACTGTGTGCTCCACGGGAGTTGGTCTAGTGTCCCGTTGGAGATGCAGGAAGAAATAAAGCCGTACCCGCGGCGCAGAGATGAAATGTCCATACAGGCAGACTGCCTCCTATGGGGTAATCGGGTAGTGGTGCCTAAAAAGGGCAGGGACACTTTCATTAGTGATCTCCACAGCATCCACCCAGGCATCGTAATGATGAAAACGATAGCCAGATCCCACGTGTGGTGGCCCGGTATCGATGCAGACTTAAGAGTCCTGCGTGCACAAATGTAATACATGTTCACACTTAAGCAATGCACCCAGGCGCCACTAAGTTTATGGTCCTGGCCCTCCAAACCGTGGTCTAGAGTTCATATCGACTATGCAGGCCCATTCTTGGGAAAATGTTTTTAGTGGTTGTAGATGCGTACTCCAAATGGATTGAATGTGTGATAATGTCGGCAAGCATGTTTGCTGCCACCATTGAAAGCCTACGGGCCATGTTTGCCACGCACAGCCTGCCTGATGTCCTTGTAAGTGACGATGGGCCATGCTTTACCAGTGCCGAGTTCAAGGAGTTCATGATCTGCAATGGGATCAAACATGTCACATCTGCCCCGTTTAAACCAGCGTCCAACGGTCAGGCAGAACGAGCAGTTCAAACAATCAAGCAGAGCTTGAAAAGGGTAACTGAAGGCTCACTGCAGACTTACTTATCCCGAGTCCTGCTTAGTTACCGCACAAGACCCCACTCGTTCACTGGGGTCCCTCCCGCTGAACTGCTCATGAAAAGGGCACTTAAGACAAGGCTCTCGTTAGTCCACCCTGATCTACACGAACATGTAGAGAGCAGGCGGCTTCAACAGAATACATATCATGATCACGCAAATGTGTCATGCGAAATTGAGATAAATTATCCTGTATTTGTGTTGAACTATGGACAAGGTCCCAAGTGGCTTCCTGGCACTGTTTTGGCCAAAGACGGGAGTAGGGTGTTTGTGGTCAAACTCTCAAATGGACTCACCTGCAGAAAACACTTGGACCAAACCAAACCCAGATTTACGGACTATCCAGAACAACCCACAATAGACTCTACCTTTTTTGACCCTCCAACACACACACGTGGCAACCGACCCAGCGGTTGACCATGAAGCAGAACCCATCACCCTTAGCAGCCCAGCAGGGCTCATCACCCCCAGCAGCCCAGCAAGGCCAGCTGCACAGCAGCCCAGCGAGGGCCCAAGAAACGACTCACCAAAACCAGCATTTGCACCGAGATGATCAACCAGGGAAAGGAAGGCCCCAGATCGACTCACATTATAAATAGTTACACTATTGACTTTAGGGGGGAGTGTTGTTATGTATGTAATCCTGTAAATACCATGTCTAACCAAGGGGCTTATCCCCTGGAGTCCCAAGGGATCCCACAATCCCTTGGGAGCACCTGTATATAAGGAGGCCTCACAGACTGGAGAGGCACTCTGAGATCTGTAATAAAGCACTATGGTCACACCTTACTTTGAATCTAGTCTGACTCTTTATTCAAGACATAACAGGTACCTGTGGTGTACAGGTGACCCCTGGGCCTCCACCAGTTTCACCCTCTGGTGGTGCCAGCATAGTGTATACAGTGTGAACCTTGTTGATGGTACCTCCGGTAAACAAGTCTTCATCTTATGCGACTATACAGTGACTACACAGAGACTATATCTATAGTATACATATTTAACACTTCTCTCCTGAATAGCCTGGCTCTGATTTTATGTTCTAGATTCCCCCACCAGTGGAAAAAGTTTCTCTCTATCTACCCTATCAATTTCTTTCAAAATCCTAAAAACCTCAATTAGATGACCCCCTTAACATTTTGTATTTCAGGGAATAGAAGTGTAGAATAAGGAATCTCTCCTCATAATCTAACCTTTGGAGCCCTGGTGACAGTCTGGTGAATCTGCACTGCACTTCTTCCAAGGCCAATATATCCTTTCCAAGGTCCGGTTCCCAGAACTGAACACAGTACTCCAGATGTGGTCTAATCAGGGCTTTGTATAGCTGTAGCAAAACTTCCTCTTTATATTCTAATCCTCTAGATATAAAGGCTTACGTTCCATTAGCCTTTTTATTATTTTTTGTACCTGACTACTCCATTTTAGTGATCTGTGTATACGGATCCCTAAATCTCTTTGGACTGTTCCTAGCTTTGCACCATTTAAAAATATTTGATCAATCTTTTTTTGTTCCATGATGGATGACCTCACACTTACCTGTGTTGAAATCTATCTGGCACCGTTTTGCCCACTCACTTAATCGATCAATGTCTCTTTGTAATTTTATGCTTCCATCTAGATTACTTACTATACCACCAATCTTTGTTTCATCAGCAAACTTGGATATATGGTTCTTTATTGCATTATCTAAGTCATTAATAAATATAGTGAATAGTTGAGGCCCCAGCACAGAGCCTTAAGACAGCATCTGTCACTTCTGTCCAATTTAAGTACATATCCATTATCCCTACTCCTTGTCTTCCACCACCTAACCTATCTCCTAATCAGGTTAATAATTTGCCTGCAATTCCATAAACTATAATTTTAGCTAACAGTCTCTTATGCAGAACCTCATTGAATACCTTCTGGAATTCCATATAAATTACATCAGACATTCCCCTCTTGACTACTTTAGTTACTTCCTCAAAAAAATTCAGTCAGTTTCATTAGATACCCATTGCAAATCCATGTTGGCTTTCTCTAATCAGCTCACATTTCTCTAAGTGCTCAGTCACTCTGTCCTTAATTATAAATTCCAATAACTTCCTCACACCAGATGTTAAAGTAATGGGTCTGTAGTTTCCTGGTTTCTCTCTCACATCTGTCTTAAATAATGGAGTTACAGCTGCAATATTCCAATCTAAAGAGGTAATTTCTGAATCGAGAGAGGTTTGAAAGATTATGGCTACAGCATTTGCAATTTCCTCACCTACTTCCTTTAAAACCCAGGGTGGAAACCATCAGGTCTTGGGGATTTGTCAGTCTTTAGTGCAATTACTTTTTGCTAATACTCTTTTCTTGCTTATGTTAACTTTAGTGAGTTCCAGTCTTTGATTCATTATTAGCTGGAAAGTCAGGTATATTATCCTTTTCCTCCACTGTGAAGATTGACACAAAGTAATTATTCAACAAGTCTGCCATTTCCTTATTTTAATTTGCAATATTACCCACATCTGTTTTTAAACAGCTCACAATACCCTTGACTATGCTTTTTCTTCTAATATAATTGCAAAACCTTTTTGTGTTAAACTTGATATCCCTCACAAGTTTATTTTCGTTTTTCCTTTTTTGCAGCTCACACTATCTTTTTTGTCTTCCTTTGCTGTTCATAGAAGCATAGAATCTTACAGCAGAGAAGGAGGCCACTCGATCTGTGGTGCCTGTGCTGGCTCTTTGAGACAGCTGTCCAATTTAGCCTCACATCCCAGATTTTTCCCCATAACCTTGCAAATTAGTTCGCTGCAAGTACATGTCCAGCTTCCTGTTGAAAGTTCCTATGGAATCTGATTCCACCACACTTTCAGGTACAGGTAAAGTGTCGAAAATCCGGAAGCCTCGGGACCGAGGCCATTCCAGATTCTGTGTATTTCCGGACTTCGGAACGTCTCTCTGATGCCCCGAATACCGAAAAGCCAGAGCCCAGGTTCGGGTATTTCTAGACTTCGGAATGTCTATCTGATGTCCCAAGTCCGTAACTGCCTGGGACAAGGAAGGTAGTATTATGTATGTAAACATTAACAATGTGTAAGACTTTCCACCAGGGGGTGCACCTGTGGGAGACCCAAGGGTCTCCTGCACACCCTGGGCAAGCAATTATAAAAGGCAGTCTACCATGCTGCCTCCTCACTCTGGAATTACAATAAAGAGACCAAGGTCACAGTTTGAACTTAAGATATACAGTCTTGTGGAGTTATTTTAAACGTAACAATTGGTGATGAGTAACAATCACAAATTTTCACACAGTTATGGCTGCCGTTGGTATTCTTGAGAGATTTGTTGAGGATGATGATTGAGAAGTCTTTGTCGAGCGTCTTGACCAGTACTGGAAAAGGCAGAAACTGCGATCAAGCGCAGGGCGATTCTCCTCACCGTTTGCGGGTCCACGATATATGGCCTCATCAAAAATCTGCTAGCACCAATGAAACCAACAGACAAGACACATGAAGAGTTGTGCACGCTGGTTCGGGAACACCTCAAGCCGAAGGAGAACATCTTGATGGCCAGGTATCGCTTTTATGCGCACCATCACTCCGAGGGCCAGGACGTGGCGAGCTATGTTGCCAACCTAAGGCGCCTTGTGGGACCATGCTATTTGCTGGATTTTTGGGGGAAGTGTTGCGGGACTTTTCGTGCTTGGAATCGGCCACAAGGTCATTCTTTGCAAGCTGCTGTCTGTCAAATCCCTAGATCTGAGCAAGGCCATCACGATAGCCCAGGCTTTTATGTCCACGAACAATAACACTAAACTGATATCATTGCAGCATCGGAACTTACCGGCATGTACTGTGCATAAAATAATGCCTTCAGCAGGCAGAACTGTACATGGCAGGGCCTACACGCCCGCAGAGGCTAGACCTAGGATGACGCAGAGCCCGCCGTGGGGCGTGAATGCGAATCCATTAGCACCGTGTTGGTCCTGCGGGGTAATCATTGAACCCATCAATGTTGATTCAAGCACTATGTGTGCAAGGGCTGTGGAACAATGGGGCACTTCCAGCGAATGTGCAGACATGCTGTGACTCACCACGTGGCAGAGTCAGCAGAAGATGAACGATCCAGCGCGGATCACGCTAAACGAGTAAGAGAGGCAACTCAACCCGAGGCTGACGAGGGGTACACACACACCAAAAGCCCTCCGATAATGTTAAAAGTCAAATTAAATGGCATTCCATGGAATTGGACATGGGGCGAGTCAGTCAATTATAAGCCAGAGGCTTTTGAGACACTGTGGGGCAATAAGGCACAAAGGTCAAAACTAAGTCCGATCCACACCAAGCTGCGCACTTACACCAAAGAGCTAATACCAGGGATTTGAGTACAAGGGCAGGGAGGTGTTGCTACAATTGTACAGGGTCTTGGTGAGGCCACACCTGGAGTATTGTGTACAGTTTTGGTCTCCTAACCTGAGGAAGGACATTCTTGCTATTGAGGGAGTGCAGCGAAGGTTCACCAGACTGATTCCCGGGATGGCGGGACTGACCTATCAAGAAAGACTGGATCAACTGGGCTTGTATTCACTGGAGTTCAGAAGAATGAGAGGGGACCTCATAGAAACGTTTAAAATTCTGACGGGGTTAGACAGGTTAGATGCAGGAAGAATGTTCCCAATGTTGGGGAAGTCCAGAACCAGGGGACACAGTCTTAGGATAAGGGGGAAGCCATTTAGGACCGAGATGAGGAGGAATTTCTTCACCCAGAGAGTGGTGAACCTGTGGAATTCTCTATCACAGAAAGTTGTTGAGGCCAATTCACTAAATATATTCAAAAAGGAGTTAGATGAAGTCCTTACTACTAGGGGAATCAAGGGGTATGGTGAGAAAGTAGGAATGGGGTACTGAAGTTGCATGTTCAGCCATGAACTCATTGAATGGCGGTGCAGGCTAGAAGGGCCGAATGGCCTACTCCTGCACCTATTTTCTATGTTTCTATGTTTCTATTGGCAGTGCGGCTGTGAAGGTATCGTATGATGGAGCTGTGCATGATTTACCACTGTGGATTGTACCAGGCGATGGCCCAACGCTGTTCGGCAGAAGCTGGTTAGGAAAGATCCGATGGAACTGGGACGACATCAAAGCACTGTCTTCGAAGGATGACGCCTCGTGCGCTCAAGTGCTAAAAAATTCCCGTCGTTATTCGGTTCCATGCACCGTGGTGTTCCAAGGCGACATCTTGATCACTGGCCACAACACCACCGAACACTTGCACAACCTGGAAGAGGTTCTCAAGCGACTGCACAGAGTGGGACAGCGTCGGGAGTTCAAGCGTCGTCGGGAGGCGGAGCGGGGAGATTAAGGAGGCCTACAAGAGGCCCATCAGTCGGGAAGCAACGTCGGGAGTTTGAGTGTCGTCAGAGAGGCCAGCCAGTGCAGCTGCAGCAGGGAGGCAAAAGAGTAGAAAGAAATCGAAAGGTGACGTCACGGCCAAGGGGGTTAATGATTGGCTGGTGATTGGTGAGTAGTTTTTCTTTTTCTTTTTTTTATCAGCAAGTAACCTTTAGCATTATTGTTGCCAAATTAAGTTAATCTAAGGGTTAAGTCATGGCAGGAGAGCTCGGACATGTGTTATGCTCCTCCTGTACTATGTGGGAAGTCAGGGACACTTCAAGTGTCGCTGACGACTACATGTGCGGGAAGTGCATCCACCTGCAGCACCTGACAGACCGCATTGCGGCACTGGAGCTGCGGATGGATTTACTCTGGAGCATCCACGAGGCTGAGGGTGATGTGAATAGCATGTTTAGTGAGTTGGTCTTACCGCAGGTAAAGGGTACACAGCCAGAAATGGAATGGGTGACCAACAGGAAGAGCAGTGGAAGGAAGGTAGTGCAGGGGTCGCCTGCGGTCACCCCCCCTGCAAAACAGATACACCGCTTTGGGTACTGTTGAGGGGGATGATTCATCAGGGGAGAGCAGCAGCAGCCAAGTTCATGGCACCGTGGGTGGCTCTACTGCACAAGAGGGCAGGAAAAAGAGTGGGAGAGCGATAGTGATAGGGGATTCAATTGTAAGGGGAATAGATAGGCATTTCTGCGGCCGCAACCAAGACTCCAGGATGGTATGTTGCCTCCCTGGTGCAAGGGTCAAGGATGTCTCGGAGCGGGTGCAGGGCATTTTGAAGGGGGAGGGTAAACAGCCAGTTGTCATGGTGCATATGGATACCAACGATTTAGGTAAAAAATAGGATGAGGTCCGACAAGACGAATTTAGGGAGCTAGGAGCTAAATAAAAAGTAGGACCTCAAAAGTAGTAATCTCAGGATTGCTACCAGTGCCATGTGCTAGTCAGAGTAGGAATTGCAGGATAGCTCAGATGAATACGTGGCTTGAGGAGTGGTGCAAAAGGGAGGAATTCAAATTCCTGGGACATTGGAACCAGTTCTGGGGGAGGTGGGACCAGTACAAACCGGACGGTCTGCACCTGAGCAGGACCGGAACCAATGTCCTAGGGGGAGTGTTTGCTAGTGCTGTTGGGGAGGGGTTAAACGAATATGGCAGGGGGATGGGAACCTATTCAGGGAGACAGAGGGAAGTAGAATGGGGGCAGAAGCAAAAGACAGAATGAGGAAAAATAAAAGAGGTGGGCAGAGAAACCCAAGGCAAAAAACAAAAAGGGCCACATTACAGCAAAATTCTAAAGGGGCAACGGGTGTTAAAAATAAAAGCCTGAAGGCTCTGTGCCTCAATGCGAGGAGTATTCACAATAAGGTGGACGAATTAACTGTGCAGATAGCAGTTAATGAATATAATGTAATTGGCATCACGGAGACATGGCTCCAGGGTGACCAAGGCTGGGAACTCAACATCCAGGGGTATTCAACATTTAGGAAGGATAGACAGAAAGGAAAAGGAGGTGGGGTGGCATTGCTGGTTAAAGAGGAAATTAATGCAACAGTAAGAAAGGACATTATCTTGGATGATGTGAAATCGGCATGGGTGGAGCTATGGAATACCAAAAGGCAGAAAACGCTACTGGGAGTTGTGCACAGACCACCAAACGGTAGTAGTGAGGTTGGGGACAGCATCAAACAAGAAATTAGGGATGCATGCAATAAAGGTACAGCAGTTATCATGGGCGACTTTAAACTACATATAGATTGGGCTAACCAAACTGGTAGCAATATGGTGGAGGAGGATTTCCTGGAGTGTATTAGGGATGGTTTTCCAGACCAATATGTCGAGGAACCAACTAGAGGACTGGCCATCCAAGACTGGGTGATGTGTAATGAGAAAGGACTAATTAGCAATCTTGTTATGCGAGGCCCCTTGGGGCAGATTGACCATAATATGGTAGAATTCTTTATTAAGATGGAGAGTGACACAGTTAATTCAGAGACGAGGGTCCTGAACTTAAGGAAAAGTAACTTCGATGGTATGAGACATGAATTGGCGAGAATAGATTGCCAAGTGATACTTAAAGGGCTGACGGTAGATAGACAATGGCAAACATTTAAAGATCACATGGATGAACTTCAACAATTGTACATCCCTGTCTGGAGTAAAAATAAAACGGGGAAGGTGGCTCAACCATGGCTAACAAAGGAAATTAAGGATAGTGTTAAATCTAAGGAAGAGGCATATAAATTGGCCAGAAAAAGCAGCAAACCTGAGAACTGGGAGAAATTTAGAATTCAGCAGAGGACAAAGGGTTTAATTAGGAGAGGGAAAACAGAGTATGAGAGGAAGCTTGCTGGGAACATAAAAACTGACTGCAAAAACTTCGATAGATATGTGAAGAGAAAAAGATTAGTGAAGACAACATAGGTCCCTTGCAGTCAGATTCAGGTGAATTTATAATAGGGAACAAAGAAATGGCAGACCAGTTAACCAAATACTTTGGTTCTGTCTTCACGAAGGAAGACACAAATAACCTGGAAATACGAGGGGACCGAGGGTCTAGTGAGAAGGAGGAACTGAAGGAAATCCTTATTAGACGGGAAATTGTGTTAGGGAAATTGATGGGATTGAAGGCCAATAATTCCCCGGGGCCTGATAGTCTGCATCCCAGAGTACTTAAGGAAGTAGTCCTAGAAATAGTGGATGCATTCGTGATCCTTTTCCAACAGTCTATCGACTCTGGATCGGTTCCTATGGACTGGAGAGTAGCTAATGTAAAACCACTTT
The DNA here is from genome assembly GCF_044704955.1 of Pristiophorus japonicus. Classification (NCBI taxonomy): domain Eukaryota; kingdom Metazoa; phylum Chordata; class Chondrichthyes; family Pristiophoridae; genus Pristiophorus; species Pristiophorus japonicus. The sequence continues at coordinate 210,681,321 of NC_091980.1, forward strand.
TTAAGAAGGGAGGGAGAGAGAAGGCGGGTAATTACAGACCGGTTAGCCTGACATTAGTAGTGGGAAAAATGTTGGAATCAACTATTAAAGATGAAATAGCAGCACATTTGGAAAGCAGTGACGGGATCGGTCCAAGTCAGCATGGATTTATGAAAGGGAAATCCTGCTTGACAAACCTTCCAGAATTTGTTGAGGATGTAACTGGTAGAGTGGACAAGGGAGAACCGGTGGATCTGGTGTATTTGGACTTTCAAAAGGCTTTTGACAAGGTCCCACACAAGAGATTGATGTGCAAAATTAAAGCACATGGTAATTGGGGGTAATGAACTGACGTGGATAGAGAACTGGTTATCAGACAGGAAGCAGAGAGTTGGGATAAACGAGTCCTTTTCAGAATGGCAGGCAGTGACTAGTGGGGTGCCGCAGGGCTCAGTGCTGGGACCCCAGCTATTTACAATATACATTAACGATTTGGATGAGGGGATTGAATGTAATATCTCCAAGTTTGCAGATGACACTAAGCTGGGTGGCGGTGTGAGCTGTGAGGAGGATGCTAAAAGGCTGCAGGATGACTTGGACAGGTTACATGAGTGGGCAAACGAGTGGCAGATTCAGTATAATGTGGATAAATGTGAGGTTATCCACTTTGGTGGCAAAAACACGAAGGCAGAATAGTATCTGAATGGCCGCAGATTAGGAAAAGGGGAGGTGCAACGAGACCTGAGTGTCATGGTACATCAGTCATTGAAAGTTGGCATGCAGGTACAGCAGGCGGTGAAGAAGGCAAATGGTATGTTGGCCTTCATAGCTAGGGTATTTGAGTATAGGAGCAGTGAGGTCTTACTGCAGTTGTACAGGGCCTTAGTAAGGCATCACCTGGAATATTGTGTTCAGTTTTGGTCTCCTAATCTGAGGAAGGACGTTCTTGCTATTGAGGGAGTGCAGCGAAGGTTCACCAGACTGATTCCCGGGATGGCAGGACTGACATATGAGGAGAGACTGGATCAACTGGGCTTTTATTCACTGGAGTTTAGAAGGATGAGAGGGGATCTCAAAGAAACATATAAAATTCTGACGGGACTGGACAGGTTAGATGCAGGAAGAATGTTCCCGATGTTGGGGAAGTCCAGAACTAGGGGACATAGTCTAAGGATAAGGGGTAAGCCATTTAGGACTGAGATGAGGAGAAACTTCTTCACTCAGAGAGTTGTTAACCTGTGGAATTCCCTACTGCGGAGAGTTGTTGATGCCAGTTCATTGGATATATTCAAGAGGGAGTTAGAAATGGCCCTTCCAGCTAAAGGGATCAAGGAGTATGGAGAAACATAGAAACATAGAAAATATCTGCAGGAATAGGCCATTCGGCCCTTTGAGCCTGCACCACCATTCAATAAGATCATGGCTGATCATTCCCTCAGTACAACTTTCCTGCTTTCTCCTCATACCCCTTCATCCCATTAGCCGTAAGGGCCATATCTAACTCCCTCTTGAATATATCCAATGAACTGGCATCAACAACTCTCTACGGCAGTGAATTCCACAGGTTAACAACTCTCTGAGTGAAGAAATTTCTCCTCATCTCAGTCTCAAATGGCCTACCCCTTATCCTAAGACTGTGTCCCCTGGTTCTGGACTTCCCCAACATCGGGAACAATCTACCCGCATCTAACCTGTCCAGTCCAGTCAGAATCTTTTATGTTTCTATGAGATCCCCTCTCATCCTTCTAATGTATCAAGGCCTAGTTGATCCAGTCTCTCCTCATATGTCAGTCCAGCCATCCCTGGAATCAGTCTGGTGAACCTTCGCTGCACTCCCTCAATAGCAAGAACGTCCTTCCTCAGTTTAGGAGACCAAAACTGCACACAATATTCCAGGTGTGGCCTTACCAAGGCCCTGTACAACTGCAGTAAGACCTATACTCAAATCCCCTAGCTATGAAGGCCAACATACCATTTGCCTTCTTTATGGATTTGTGAAAGGGAAATCATGCTTGACAAGTCTTCTGGAATTTTTTGAGGATGTTTCCAGTAGAGTGGACAAGGGAGAACCAGTTGATGTGGTGTATTTGGATTTTCAGAAGGCTTTCGACAAGGTCCCACACAAGAGATTAATGTGCAAAATTAAAGCACATGGGATTGGGGGTAGTGTGCTGACGTGGATTGAGAACTGGTTGGCAGACAGGAAGCAAAGAGTAGGAGTAAGTGGGTACTTTTTAGAATGGCAGGCAGTGACTAGTGGGGTACTGCAAAGTTCTGTGCTGGGGCCCCAGCTGTTTACATTGTACATTAATGATTTAGACAAGGGGATTAAATGTAGTATCTCCAAATTTGTGGATGACACTAAGTTGGGTGGCAGTGTGAGCTGCGAGGAGGATGCTATGAGGCTGTAGAGTGACTTGGATAGGTTAGGTGAGTGGGCAAATGCATGTCAGATGATGTATAATGTGGATAAATGTGAGGTTATCCACTTTGGTGGTAAAAACAGAGGGACAGACTATTATCTGAATGGTGACAGATTAGGAAAAGGGGAGGTGCAATGAGACCTGGGTGTCATGGTACATCAATCATTGAAGGTTGGCATGCAGGTACAGCAGGCGGTTAAGAAAGCAAATGGCATGTTGGCCTTCATAGCGAGGGGATTTGAGTACAGAGGCAGGGAGGTGTTACTACAGTTGTACAGGGCCTTGATGAGGGCACACCTGGAGTATTGTGTACAGTTTTGGTCTCCTAACTTGAGGAAGGACATTCTTGCTATTGAGGGAGTGCAGCGAAGGTTCACCAGATTGATTCCCGGGATGGCGGGACTGACATATCAAGAAAGACTGGATCAACTGGGCTTGTACTCACTGGAGTTCAGAAGAATGAGAGGGGATTTCATAGAAACGTTCAAAATTCTGATGGGTTCAGACAGGTTAGATGCAGGAAGAATGTTCCCAATGTTGGGGAAGTCCAGAACCAGGGGTCACAGTCTAAGGTTAAGGGGTAAGCTATTTAGGACCGAGATGAGGAGAAACTTCTTCACCCAGAGAGTGGTGAACCTGTGGAATTCTCTACCACAGAAAGTTATTGAGGCCAATTCACTAAATATATTCAAAAAGGAGTTAGATGTAGTCCTTACTACGAGGGAGAATCAAGGGGTATGGCGAGAAAGCAGGAATGGGGTACTGAAGTTGCATGTTCAGCCATGAACTCATTGAATGGTGGTGCAGGCTCGAAGGGTCGAATGGCCTACTCCTGCACCTATTTTCTATGTTTCTATGTTTCTATGTTTATGCCTGCTGTACCTGTATGCCAACCTTCAATGACTGATGAACCATGACACCCAGGTCTCGTTGCACCTCCCCTTTTCCTAATCTGCCACAATTCAGGTAATAATCTGCCTTCACGTTTTTGCCTCGAAAGTGGATACCCTCACATTTATCCATATTATACTTCATCTGCCATGCATTTGCCCACTCCGCTAACCTGTCCAAGTCACTCTGTAGCCTCTTAGCGTCCCCCTCACAGCTCACACCGCCACCCAGTTTAGTGTCATCTACAAACTTGGAGATATTACACTCAATTCTTTCATCCAAGTCATTGATGTATATTGTAAAGAGCTGTGGTCCCAGCTCTGAGTCCTGCGGCACTCCACTAGTCACTGCCTGCCATTCTGAAAAGGACCCGTTTATCCCGACTCTCTGCTTCCTCTCTGCCAACCAGTTCTCTATCCACGTCAGTATATTACCCCTATTACCATGTGCGTTGATTTTGCATATTAATCTCTTGTGTGGGACCTTGTCAAAAGCCTTTTGAAAGTCCAAATATACCACATCCACTGGTTCTCCCTTGTCCACTCTACTGGTTACATCCTCAAAAAATTCCAGAAGATTTGTCAAGCATGATTTCCCCTTCATATATCCATGCTGACTTGGATCGATCCTGTCACTGCTTTCCAAATGCGCTGCTGTTTCATCCTTAATAATTGATTCCAACATTTCCACCACCACTGATGTCAGGCTAACCGGTCTATACTTACCCGTTTTCTCTCTCCCTCCCTTTTTAAATAGTGGTGTTACATTAGCTACCCTCCAGTCCATAGGAACTGATCCAGAGTGGAGAGACTGTTGGAAAATGATCACCGAAGCATCCACTATTTCTAGGGCCACTTCCTTAAGTACTCTGGGATGCAGACTATCAGGCCACGGGGATCTATCGGCCTTCAATCCCATCAATTTCCCTCACACAATTTCCCGCCTAATAAGGATATCCTTCAGTTCCTCCTTCTCACTAGACCCTCGCTCCCCTAGTACTTCCTGAAGGTTATTTGTGTCTTCCTTCGTGAAGACAGAACCAAAGTATTTGTTCAATTGGTCTGCCAATTCATTGTTCCCCATTATAAATTCACCTGAATCCGACTGCAAGGGACCTACGTTTGTCTTCACTAATCTTTTTCTCTTCATATATCTATAGAAGCTTTTGCAGTCAGTTTTTATGTTCCCGGCAAGCTTCTTTTCATACTCTATTTTCCCCCTCTTAATTAAACCCTTTGTCCTCCTCTGCTGAATTCTAAATTTCTCCCAGCCCTCAGGTTTGCTGCTTTTTCTGGCCAATTTATATGCCTCTTCCTTGGATTTAACACTATCCTTAATTTCCCTTGTTAGCCACGGTTGAGCCACCTTCCCCATTTTATTTTTACTCCAGACAGGAATGTACAATTGCTGAAGTTCATCCATGTGATCTTTAAATGTTTGACATTGCCTATCCACCGTAAACGCTTTAAGTATCATTTGCCAATCTATTCTAGCCAATTCACGTCTCAAACCATCAAAGTTAACTTTCCTTAAGTTCAGGACCCTAGTTTTTGAATTAACTGTGTCACTCTCCATCCTAATAAAGAATTCTACCATATTGTGGTCACTCTTCCCCAAGGGGTCTCGCACAACAAGATTGCAAATTAGTCCTTTCTCATTACACATCACCCAGTCTAGGATGGCCAGCTCCCTGTTTGGTTCCTCGACATATTGATCTAGAAAACCATCCCTAATACACTCCAGGAAATCTTCCTCCACCGCATTGCTACCAGTTTGGTTCGCCCAAACTTTATGTAGATTAAAGTCACCCATGATAACTACTGTACCTTTATTACATGCATCCCTAATTTCTTGTTTGATGCTGTCCCCAACCTCACTACTACTGTTTGGTGGTCTTTACACAACTCCCACTAGCGTTTTCTGTCCCTTGGTATTCCACAGCTCCACCCATACCGATTCCACTTCATCCAATCTAATGTCTTTTCTTACTATTGCATTAATTTCCTCTTTAACCAGCAACGCCACCCCACATCCTTTTCCTTTCTGTCTATCCTTCCTAAATGTTGAATACCCCTGGATGTTGAGATCCCAGCCTTGGTCACTCTGGAGCCATGTCTCCGTGATGCCAATTACATCATGATCGTTAACTGCTATCTGCGCAGTTAATTCATACACTTTATTCTAAATACTCCTCGCATTGAGGCACAGAGCCTTCAGGCTTGTCTTTCTAATACACTTTGCCCCTTTAGAATTTTGCTGTAATGTGGCCCTTTTTGCTTTTTGCCTTAGGTTTCTCTGCGCTCCACTTTTACTTTTCTTCTTTCTATCTTTTGCTTCTGCCCCCATTCTACTTCCCTCTGTCTCCCTGCATAGGTTCCCATCCCCTTACCATATTAGTTTAACTCCTTCCCAACAGCATTAGCAAATACTCCCCCTAGGACATTGGTTCCGGTCCTGCCCAGGTGCAGACCGTCTGGTTTGTACTGGTCCCACCTCACCCAGAACTGGTTCTAATGTCCCAAGAATTTGAATCCCTCCCGACTGCACCACTTCTCAAGCCACGTATTCATCTGAGCTATCCTGCGATTTCTACTCTGACTAGCACGTGGCACTGGTAGCAATCCTGAGATTACTACTTTTGAGGTCGTACTTTTTAATTTAGCTCCTAGCTCCCTAAATTCGTCTTGTAGGACCTCATCCCATTTTTTTACCTTTCTCGTTGGTACCTATATGCACCACGACAACTGGCTGTTCACCCTCCCTTTTCAGAATGCCCTGCACCCGCTCTGAGAAATCCTTGACCCTTGCACCAGAGAGGCAACATACTATCCTGGAGTCTCGGTTGCGGCCGCTGAAATGTCTATCTATTCCCCTTACAATTGAATCCCCTATCACTATAGCTCTCCCACTCTTTTTCCTGCCCTCCTGTGTAGCACAGCCACCCACAGTGCCATGAACTTGGCTGCTGCTGCTCCCCCCTGATGAGTCATCCCCCTCAACAGTACTCAATGTGGTGTATCTGTTTTGCAGGGGGATGACCGCAGGGGACCCCTGCACTACCTTCCTTGCACTGCTCTTCCTGTTGGTCATCCATTCCCTATCTGGCTGTGTACCCTTTACCTGCGGTAAGACCAACTCACTAAACGTGCTATTCCCGTCATTCTCAGCACCGTGCATGCACCAGAGTGAATCCATCCGCAGCTCCAGTACCGCAATGCGGTCCATCAGGAGCTGCAACCGGATATATTTCCCGCACATGTAGTCGTCAGGGACACCGGAAGGGTCCCTGACTTCCCACATAGTACAGGAGGAGCATAACACGTGTCCGAGCTGTCCTGCCATGACTTAACCCTTAGATTAATTTAATTTGGCAACAACAATGCTAAAGATTACTTACTGATAAAGAAAAGAAAAAGAAAAACTACTTACCAATCACCAGCCAATCATTTACCTCCTTGGCTGTGATGTCACCTTTCGATTTCTTTCTACTTCTTTTTTGCCTCCCTGCTGCAGCTGCACTGGCTGGTCCTCTCCGATCTACCGACGCTGCTGTTAGACCTTTATAGGCCTCTCGACGTCACGCTCCACCTCCTCGACTCCCCGCTGGCCTCTCTGATCTACCGACGCTGCTGTTAGACCTTTATAGGCCTCTCGACGTCACGCTCCACCTCCTCAACTCCCCGCTGGCCTCTCTGATCTACCGACGCTCCTGTTAGACCTTTATAGGCCTCTCGACGTCACGCTCCGCCTCCTCGACTCCCCGCTGGCCTCTCCGATCTACCGACGCTCCTGTTAGACCTTTATAGGCCTCTCGACGTCACGCTCCACCTCCTCGACTCCCCGCTGGCCTCTCCGATCTACCGACGCTGCTGTTAGACCTTTATAGGCCTCTCGACGTCACGCTCCACCTCCTCGACTCCCCGCTGGCCTCTCCGATCTACCGACGCTGCTGTTAGACCTTTATAGGCCTCTCGACGTCCTGCTCCGCCTCCTCGACTCCCCGCTGGCCTCTCCGATCTGCCGACGCTCCTGTTGGGCCTTTATAAGCCTCTCGACGTCACGCTCCACCTCCCCGCTGGCCTCCCCACTGGAGAGAAAGCAGGAAAGTGGTACTAAGGTGAATGATCAGCCTTGATCTTGTTGAATGGTGGTGCAGTCTCGAAGGGCCGAATGGTCTACTCCTGCACCTATTTTCTATGTTTCTATGACTCAAGTTGAAACGCTCCTGGCGCCAGAGGTCGAATTTCTGGGGCGAAAGATTGCGGCGGATGGCATCAGACCCACGGACTCCAAGATGGAGGTTCATCAAGAAAGCACCCAGACCACAGAATGTGATGGAGCTGCGTTTATTCCTGGGAATTCTCAACTATTTGGGAACTTTCTACCGGGGTTGAGCACTTGACTGGAACCATTGCATTTATTGCTACGCAAGGGTGCTGACTGGGTTTGGGGTAAATCTCAAGAGACAGCCTTTAACAAGGCCAGAAACCTGCTATGTTCAAACAAGTTACTTGTATTGTATGACCCGTGTATATTGCATATGCGACCAGAAGCTTATCTAAGGCTGAAAGAGCCTACAGTATGGTTGAAAAAGAAGCATTAGAATGCGTATACGGGGTTAAGCAAATGTACCAATTCCTATTTGGGCTCTGGTTCGAGCTCGAAATCAACCAAAAGCCGCTCATTTCGTTGTTCTCAGAAAGCAAAGGTATTAACACCAATGCATCATCCCGCATCAAAAGATGGGCACTAATGATATCTGCTTATGATTATGTAATCCGCCACAGACCAGGCACTGAGAACTGTGCGGATGCCCTCATTCGGCTACTATTGCCCACCACCGAGGTGAAAATGGCGCAACCTGCAGACTAGTTCCTTGTAATGGATGCTTTTGTACCAAGATCGTGCGGCTATATCATGCGACATTGAAGTTAATGACCCTGTGTTTGTTCTTAATTATGGTCATGGTCCCAAATGGGTTGCTGGCAATGTGTTAGCCAAGGAGGGGAATAGAGTGTTTGTTGTCAAACTTTTGAACGGACAAACATGCAGAAAGCACTTGGATCAGACCAGACTGCGGGTCACTGACAACTAAGAACAGTTTGAAGAGGACATTACCATCATTGATCCACCCACATACACCCAACCAGCAATCGACCTCGCGGTCAACCACAAGGATGAATCTACCATGCCCGACAGTTCGATCAGACCAGCCACACCGTAGTGCAGAAATGATCCGATCGACTCACCCATGCCAGGACTTCAACTTAGGTGATCAACCTGGGAATGCAGAGCCCCGGATCGCCTCAACTTGTAAATAACTTGTACATAAAAATTTGTGGGGGGGGGGGGGGAATGATGTTATGTATGTAAACATTACCAATGTATAAGACTTGCCACCAGGGGGCGCACCTGTGGGAGACCCAAGAATCATCTGCACACCCTGGGCAAGCAGGTATAAAAGGCAGTCTACCATGCTGCCTCCTCACTCTGGAGTTACAATAAAGAGACCAACGTCACAACAGTTTGAGCTTAAAATATAGTCTTGTGGAGTTATTTTGAACGTAACAGGTAGGTAGGGGAGAGGGAGGGGTCAGGCAGCCGAGTTTCGGGGGGGTGGGCGGCCGAGCGGCGGTGTGGGGAGGGGTGGCTGAGCGTGAGGGGGGAGGGTCAGCCGAGCTTAGGGGGGCAGTGGGGGGGGGGCGGCCCGAGGCGGCGGCCTGAGGTGGGGGGAGGTTGGTGGGGGAGAGGTCGGCGGGGGCGATGTCAGGGGCGACCCAAGGTGGGTCAAGGTTGGTGGTGCACTGAGGCGGGGGAGGTTGGTGAGGGAGAGGTCGGCAGTGGCCCGAGGCGGGGGGGAGGTCAGCGGGGGAGAGGTCGCAGCAGCCCGAAGCAGGGAAAGGTCGCCGGGGGAGATCTTAGTGACTGGCCGAGGCGGGGGAAGTGGTTGGTGGTGGCCCAAGGCGGGGGAGTCCAACTGGTGGGGGCAGGGGGGGTGTGGTAGATCTGGATTCCGGAACATTTTCCAGATTCCGGACGATCCCACCACGGATCGTCCCAGTGTCCGGATTCCGGAACAGTACGGATTCCGGAACTTCGGTTTTTTGACGCGTTACCTGCAGTGGATTCCAGATCTTAACAACCCTCTGAGTGATTTTTCCTAATTTTCCCTCTAGTTCTTTTGTCAAATACTTTAAATCTATGGCCTCTGGTTACTGACACACTTGCCAGAGGAAATAATTACTTAATCAAAACCCTTCATAATTTTGAATACCTCTTTTAGATCTCCCCTTAAGCTTCTCTGCTCCAAGGAGAACAATTTCAACTTCTCCAATCTCTCCAAATAACTGAACCTGCTCATCCCTGGTCCGTTATATCTGTCCAAAGCCCCTGGATCTACACTATTCTGTATAATTTTGTTTGCTCTTTCCTTTAGTTTTACATTATCTCTTGCCTCTTTGTCGACCACAGCTATTTTATTTAGTAAGTCGAGCTCTTGCCCCTTTCGGGTATATACTGATCCTGTATTAAACTAATTTACCTTTTGAACACCTCCTCCTGTTCAACTGTAGGGCTCAATTTTCCCCAATTATCTGCGCCTTTTTTTTGCCGTGAGCCGCTTTTTTTGGCGTAAATTAAAATCTCCAAGTTTCCCCAAAGTTTCTGGGCCAATGTAACTCAGTTAGTTACGATTTTTTTAGGGTTAGCATTTTTTTGCGTCATAACCTGATGTCTGCACCAGTTTTTCAGATTTATGCAAGTTTGGCCAACTTACATTTCCCTAGGACGGTGTATGTGACCACTCCCAAAAAACCTTCGGGCACTTAAGAAAAACCAGCACACATTAAAAAATCGGCGCAGAAAGACCGCAATTTTTTTAAGCAAAGTTTTGGAGGGAGTCAAGAAGACATTAAATATGCATCATGAAGTTTAATTTTTTCAAACTGAAATTGCAGAAAATGGAAGTGTAATGCAATTTTAAAATTCTGGATTTTTTTCAAAGTGCCACGCCACCACGGAACGTCTCCTCAATGGACTCGAAGGTCGGAGCATTGGCCGGCAGAATCACTCACTAGCCCAGACACAGGGGCTTGGGGCTCAGCTTCAAAAGAAGCCCGTGGTGGGTTGGGGGTGTGTGGAAACCGAACTGAAGGGATGATAAGCCTTGTTCTATACAGCGGCTTCAAAAGAAGCCCGGGGGAGGGGGGGAGGGGGGGATGTTGCCGAGCCCCTGTGTCCGGGCGAGGGAGCAATTCTGCCGGCCGACCCTCAAACCTGGTGAGGAGACGTTTGGTTGGTGGTGGAGTGGTACTGTGAAAACAATCTAAAAGCTTCCCATTCGATTGCGCATGTGCAGATCAGGGTGTGGTCCATACCAGGGCGTCGACCTTGGGGAGAGAGAGAGAGAGAAGCTTTAAGTCCTTGTCCTGTTGTTTTGAGCTTCTTGTAAAGCTACAATTTAATTATGGGGGCAATATTGACAATGTCATACCTCGTGCAAGCCTTCTGCATGATGGTGCTGCGGAGGAGACAATTGATTCGACGTCATCGCATGAGGAACCTCAGAACACGTAGGATGAAAGGTAGAAGGCCTTACCTATATTGGGTCTATTGAGACAGGTGTTCACACCTGCACCTTAGTGATGCTGACTGTGTGAGAAGCCTGCGTTTCCGCAAATAAGTTGTAACCGAGATCTGTGTTAATCAAAGCAAACCTGCAACCTAGAAGCATCAGGAGGATGGCTTTGTCAGTTGAAGTGAAGGTTACAGCTGCACTTTCATTCTATGCATCTGGATCATTTCAGGCCACAACTGGGGATGTGTGCACCATTTCTCAACATGCAACACATATCTGCATTCGGCAGGTGGCTGCTGCGCTATATGCCCGGAGAAATGACTACATAAAGCTCCCATGACCGCTCAGACAATGCGTGACAGGGCTGTGGGCTTCTCCAGGATTGCTGGCTTCCCAAAGGTACAGGGCTGCATCGATTGTACCCAAATGGCCTTGCGAGCACCTTTGGAGGATTCCGAGATGTACAGGAACAGAAAAGGCTTCCACTCCATGAATGTGCAGCCAGTGTTGATGCAAGATACCCTGGGAGCACCCATGATGCGTTCATCCTATGCGAGGGCGCTATATCTGCCATGTTTCAGCAGCAGCCAGAAGGGCAGAGCTGGCTGCTGGGAGACAAAGAGTACGGCCTCGCCACCTGACTCATGACAACCCTATCATGAACCCGGGCAGAAGCTGACCGAGAATACAACATGTCGCACATTGCGACACGCAACATAATAGAGAGGACCATTGGCATCTTGAAACAACGTTTCCGATGCCTGGACCATTCCGGAGGCCACTTGCAATACTCCCCTGACATTGTCGGTCAGTTCACTGTTGTGTGCTGCATGCTGCATAACTTAGCCATCATGAGGCAGCAGCATCTGGTCGTAGAAGACCCACCTGAGATGAGAGTGGCTGATGATGAGGAGGAAGATGCAGATGACAAGGAGGTGTACGAGGAAGCCATGTAACTACCTGAACCCGGAGCACGACGGCAGAGGAGGGCAGGCCATCGTGCCCCTTTAACAATTGCGCCAGCAGCTCATCCTTGCTGCCTGAAGGCTCAGTGACAATTATTCCAAATGGACCATGTTTACTGTTTGGACATGTTCCGTAATGTTGTGTTGTATTAATGGAACAAATAATGGAAATTCTTCTTCTTTAGGGGTTAATATATTAGCATGGATAGAGGATTGGCTAACTAACAGAAAACAGAGAGTCGGATAAAATGGTTCATTCTCGGGTTGGGAATCAGTAACCAGTGGGGTGCCGTAGGGATCAGTGCTGGCACCACAACTATTTGCAATCTATATTAACGACTTGGAAGAAGGGACCGAGTGTAACATAGCCAAGTTTGCTGACGATACAAAGATGGGAGGAAAAGCAATGTGTGAGGAGGGCACAAAAAATCTGCAAAAGGACATAGACAGGCTAAGTGAGTGGGCAAAAATTTGGCAGCTGGAGTATACTGCTGGAAAGTGTGAGGTCATGCACTTTGGCAGAAAAAAAATCAAAGAGCAAATTATTATTTAAATGAAGAAAGATTGCAAAGTGCTGCAGTACAGCGGGACCTGGGGGTACTTGTGCATGAAACACAAAAGGTTAGTAAGCAGGTACAGCCAGTGATCAGGTAGGCCAATGGAATCTTGGCCTTTATTGCAAAGGGGATGGAGTATAAAAGCAGGGAAGTCTTGTTACAGTTGTTTTGGGTATTGGTAAGGCCACACCTAGAATACTGCGTGCAGTTTTGGTTTTCATATTTACGAAAGGATATACTTGCTTTGGAGGCAGTTCAGAGAAGGTTCACAAGGTTGATTCCGGAGATGAGGAGGTTGATTTATGAGGAAAGGTTGAGTAGGTTGGGCCTCTACTCATTGGAATCCAGAAGAATGAGAGGTGATCTTATCGAAATGTATAAGATTATGAGGGGGTTTGACAAGCTGGATGCAGAGAGGATGTTTTCACTGATGGGGGAGACTAGAACGAGAGGGCATAATCTTAGAATAAGGGGCCGCCCATTTAAAACTGAGATGAGGAGAAATTTCTTCTCTCAGAGGGTTGTAGATCTGTGGAATTCGCTGCCTCAAAGAGCTGTGGAAGCTGGGACATTGAATAAATTTAAGACAGAAATAGACAGTTCCTTAAACGATAAGGGAATAAGGGGTTATGGAGAGCGGGCACGGAAGTGGACCTGAGTCCGTGATCGGATCAGGTATTATCGTATTAAATGGCGGAGCAGGCTCGAGGGGACGTATGGCCTACTCCTGCTTCTATTTCTTATGTTCTTATCTGGTTCAAAAAGTTGTGTTGATAATGAAACAAATAATGTAAATGATTCAGTTATAATTTAAAATATATTTTATTCAAAAGTTTAACACTTGTTTGTACTCAACTTAACTTTAATAAAAATATTCTTGTATCAAACTTTGAAGTTTTCAGTTAAAATCACTTACAAACTTTAAGATCACTTACAAACTTTAAGATCATTTACAAACTCTAAGATCACTTAAAAACTTTAAGATCACTTAAAAACTTTTAAACCTGTAAATTTACATCACTTACAAAAAACTTTTAAGGGACCAGTACAAACCAGATGGTCTGCACCTGGGCAGGACCGGAACCAATGTTCTAGGGGGAGTGTTTGCTAGTGCTGTTTGGGAGGAGTTAAACTAATATGGCAGGGCGATGCAAACCTATGCAGGGAGACAGAGGAAAATAAAATGGAGTCAGAAGCAATAGATAGAAAAGAGAATAGTAAAAGTGGAGGGCAGAGAAACCCAAGGCAAAAAACAAAAAGGGTCACATTACAGCAAAATTCTAAAGGGGCAAAGTGTGTTAAAAAGACAAGCCTGAAGGCTCTGTGCCTCAATGCGAGGAGTATTTGGAATAAGGTGGATGAACTAACTGCGCAGATAGCAGTTAACGGGCATGATGTGATTGGCATCACGGATACATGGCTCCAGGGTGACCAAGGCTGGGAACTCAACATCCAAGGGTATTCAGCATTTAGGAAGGATAGACAGAAAGGAAAAGGAGGTGGGGTGGCGTTGCTGGTTAAAGAGGAAATCAATGCAATTGTAAGGAAGGACATTAGCCTGGATGATGTGGAATCGGTATGGGTGAAGCTGCGGAATTCCAAAGGGCAGAAAACGCGAGTGGGAGTTGTGTACAGACCATCAAATAGTAGTAGTGAGGTTGGGGACAACATCAAACAAAAAATAAGGGATATGTGCAATAAAGGTACAGCAGTTATCGTGGGCGACTTTAATCTACATATTGATTGGGCTAACCTAACTGGTAGCAATGCGGTGGAGGAGGATTTCCTGGAGTGTATTAGTGATGGTTTTCTAGACCAATATGTTGAGGAACCAAACAGGGAGCTAGCCATCCTAGACTTGGTGATGTGTAATGAGAAGGGACTAATTAGCAATCTTGTTGTGCGAGGCCCCTTGGGGAAGAGTAACCATTAAATGGTAGAATTCCTTATTAAGATGGAGAGTGACAAAGTTAATTCAGAAACTATGGTCCTGTAGTCCTTACTACTCGGGGGATCAAGGGGTATGGCGAGAAAGCAGGAATGGGGTACTGAAGTTGCATTTTCAGCCATGAACTCATTGAATGGCGGTGCAGGCTCGAATGGCCTACTCCTGCACCTATTTTCTATGTTTCTATGTTTCTATGAAAGGTAACTTCGACGATATGCGGCGTGAATTGGCTAGAATAGACTGGCAAAGGATACTTAAAGGGTTGACGGTGGATAAGCAATGGCAAACATTTAAAGATCACATGGATGAACTTCAGCAATTGTACATCCCTGTCTGGAGTAAAAATAAAACTGGGAAGGTGGATCAACCATGGCTAACAAGGGAAATTAAGGATAGTGTTCAAGCCAAGGAAGAGGCATATAAATTGGCCAGAAAAAGCAACAAACCTGAGGACTGGGAGAAATTTAGAATTCAGCAGAGGAGGACAAAGGGTTTAATTAAGAGGGGGAAAATAGAGTACGAGAAGAAGCTTGCCGGGAACTTAAAAACTGACTGCAAAAGCTTCTATAAATATGTGAAGAGAAAAAGTTTAGTGAAGACAAACGTAGGTCCCTTGCAGTCGGATTCAGGTGAATTTATAATGGGGAACAAAGAAATGGCAGACCAATTGAACCAATACTTCGATTCTGTCTTCATGAAGGAAGATACAAATAACCTTCCGAATGTACTAGGGGACAGTGGGTCTAGTGAGAAGGAGGAACTGAAGGATATCCTTATTAGGTGGGAAATTGTGTTCGAGGAAATTGATGGGATTGAAGGCCGATAAATCCCCGTGGCCTGATAGTCTGCATCCCAGAGTACTTAAGGAAGCGGCCCTAGAAATAGTGGATGCATTGGTGATCATTTTCCAACAATCTATTGACTCTAGATCAGTTCCTATGGACTGGAGGGTAGCGAATGTAACACCACATTTTAAAAAAGGAGGGAGAGAGAAAACGGGGAATTATAGACCAGCTAGCCTGACATCAGTAGTGGGAAAAATGTCGGAATCAATCATTAAGGATGAAATAGCAGCGCATTTGGAAAGCAGTGACAGGATCGGACCAAGTCAGCATGGATTTATGAAAGGGAAATCATGCTTGACGAATCTTCTGGAATTTTTTGAGGATGTAACTAGCAGAGTGGACAAGGGAGAACCAGTGGATGTGGTGTATTTGGACTTTCAAAAGGCTTTTGATAAGGTCCCGCACAAGAGATTGGTGTACAAAATCCAAGTGCATAGTATTGGGGGTAATTCACTGGCATGGATAGAGAACTGGTTGGCAGACAGGAAGCAGAGAGTCGGGATAAACGGGTCCTTTTCAGAATGGCAGGCAGTGACTAGTGGAGTGCCGCAGGGCTCAGTGCTGGGACCCCAGCTCTTTACAATATACATTAACGATTTAGATGAAGGAATAGAATGTAATATCTCCAAGTTTGCAGATGCCACTAAACTGGGTGGCGGTGTGAGCTGTGAGGGGGACGCTAAGGGGCTGCAGGGTGACTTGGACAGGTTAGGTGAGTGGGCAAATGCATGGCAGATGCAGTATAATGTGGATAAATGTGAGGTTATCCATTTTGGGGGCAAAAACACGAAGGCAGAATATTATCTGAATGGCGGCAGATTAGGAAAAGAGGAGGTGCAACGAGACTTGGGTGTCATGGTTCATCAGTCACTGAAAGTGGGCTCGCAGGTACAGCAGGCGGTAAAGAAGGCAAATGGCATGTTGGCCTTCATAGCTAGGGAATTTGAGTATAGGAGCAGGGAGGTCTTAATGCAGTTGTAAAAGGCCTTTGTGAGGCGTCGCCTGGAATATTGTGTTCAGTTTTGGTCTCCTAGTCTGAGGAAGGACGTTCTTGCTATTGAGGGAATGCAGCGAAGTTTCACCAGACTGATTCCAGGGATGGCTGGGCTGTCATATGAGGAGAGACTGGATTAACTGGGCTTTTATTCACTGGAGTTTAGAAGGATGAGAGGGGATCTCATAGAAACATATCAGATTCTGACGGGACTGGACAAGTTAGATGCGGGAAGAATGTTCCCGATGTTGGGGAAGTCCAGAACCAGGGGACATAGTCTTAGAATAAGGGGTAGGCCATTTAGGACAGAGATGAGGAGAAACTTCTTCACTCAGAGAGTTGTTAACCTGTGGAATTCCCTACCGCAGAGAGTTGTTGATGCCAGTTTGTTGGATATATTCAAGAGGGAGTTAGATATTGCCCTTACGGTTAAGGGGATTGAGGGGTATGGAGAGAAGGTGGGAAAGGGGTACTGAAGGAATGATCAGCCATGATCTTAATGAATGGCAGTGCAGGCTCAAAGGGCCGAATGGCCTACTCCTGCACCTATTTTCTATGTTTCTATGTTTCTAGAATAGTTACAACATTAACAACAATAATAATAACAACAACAGCAGCAGCAAAGAAAGGCTGCACCCATCGCTCCTCCAACTTATTCTAAGACCGCCCGCTGCGCTTGGTCTTGTTGACTCCACCCCTACCCGTAGGCGGTGACGCAGTGTTTCTCAGGTCGGTACCAAGCTTATTCTTTCGAGCATCTCGGGTAATGCGCACTTCTCGATAGGGAGCGTGGGTAGGTGGTAATGTAGAAGGCCCGGCTTGGGTCTCCTTAGAGGCTGGTCTGGGGATTAGAGTGGGAGAGGCAGTTGATTCTGTCAATGGCCGTGGCTCTGGGCGTGTTCCCTTATTGCAGCTATCTCCGACATTCTCTCCCTTATGTTCACCGACAGCGTATCAACTACCTGCAGCATTCCCTTCCTCATGTGCACTGACATTGTGTCAGCTGCCTGCGACATTCCATCCCTCATGTGCCCGGACAGTATTCCCATTTCTCGTGTGAGTGTTGTTACTTCTCCCAACAGTCCAATACCTCAATACGCACCCCACTGATGGTGTCCAGGAGTGATCGCGTAAGGTCAATGCTCTCCACACTCATTGCCATCATCTGAACCACATCTGTTAAATCCTGCACCTCAGGAGAGCGCTGTCGAGCTCTCCTTCCCTTCCTCACCCTGGGTGTGGCTTGCTGCATCCCACTGGGACCCACAGCCTCAGACGGTGGGGCCCTGGGTATGCCTCGCTGCATCCCACTTAAATTCCCAGCCTTGGACTGTGAGAAACCATGGCATGTACCAACACTCACACCACTCAGGAAAGGGCCTGGCACCTCAATGGGCAGCAACTGCACTTGCACCTACTCCAGACTGAGTACGAGTGGGGGTTTCAACCATCCCCTCCGCGCCTGAATATTCTTCTGCATCGCGGTTTGTCTCAAGTTCTGTCAAATATAACAGAACAGACAAATGCTTAGCAGCAGAGGACGGGGCAGGTTGGCATGAGTAGGCACACACAGCGCAGGCAGCAGGCTGATTTGAAGAACTACGATGAATGATAGCACATTGCATCAACCGAAGCGTAGCTGACAGAGAGATCCCCATGAACTGAAGCATGGCTAGCCTGTGCAGTACTTAACATTTAGCAAAGCCAGACTGTGTAATTTGCAGGACTTACCCTCTCCCAGCTTGTGCAGTGGTGGTTGCTTTTCTCCAGGCAGGACCCATCAAAACAATGACCCTGTCTTCCAAGGGTGTCAGTGGGTGCAGATTTGCCGGGCCTCCTCCTGTTCGAGTTCTTTCTCTTTTGTTGTGTGCCGCCTTTCTCTGCAAAGATGAAAATATAACTGTTTAGAGAGGGAGTCTCTTTGCTGAGTGGGACATACAGATGATCACATTTACAATTGCAATTCCAGTGAATAAATGAAAATATTACTTACACTAGCTACTTGACCAAGGTCCTGTCATTTCTTTTTGCACTGGCCTCCAGACCTCGGGGTGGTCACCATTACACAGTAATTTCCTGCAAGTTGGTTCCAGCGTTTCTTCATTTCGTTTGGTGAAACTTTTATGTGACCTTTGGTGGTGTCCAGCTCCTGCCATCTGGCCTCAATTACAGTAACTAGTGCCTCCACTTCATCCTGTGAGAAATTCTTGGTCCTTGAGCCGCGTTGCAACTTGTATTGCAGCTCTGATTTTTCCACTGAGAATTACAGTTCTCACACACAACTGGCTCTTTAAAAATGGTCGAATGCAGACCATGAGTTGTACTGGGCATACGTTTCCACAGCAGTCACGTAAAAAGCATCCTTTTTTTCGCGCATGCGCAGAAGCGGGGTGCATCGTTTTTTCGGCGCAGACATTAGGTTTCACCCCCTGAAGCTAAAGGACAGGCTGTATGGTGCCAATTTCAAAAAATAGAATGAGGAAACTTACTAGTTATTTTTTTGGTGTAGTCGTAAGCAAAAAAAATGGGCGTAACTTTTACAATACGCAAAAAAACAGCATTGGGGAAAATTGAGCCCGTAGTTTTACCTGATAACAGTTTTGACCAGTTTGCTGTTCTGTCTCTGCCTCATCCCGTTTAAATTGGCGTTACAAAAATCTAGAATCTTAGTAATTGTGTTAAGTTTCTCCTTTCCAACCCTAACATTGAATTTGATCATCTTATGATCGCTGTTAGATAAATGCTCCCCTACTGTCAGATTATTAACTAAGTCTGGCTCATTAATCATTACTAAATATTAAATAGCCTGCCCTCGTTGGTTCTAGAACATATTGCTCCAGAAATTTATCTTGAATGCACTCAAAAAATTCACTATCTTTTTGACTTGAGTTACTCGGCTCTTCCCAATCTATACGAAAATTAAAATCTCCCATTAAAACAACTCTACTTTTGCTACAAGCCTCACCAATCTCTGAATGAATACATTCTGCCGCTTCATTGCTGCCATCAGGAGGCCTGTAGACAACGCCCATTAAAGTTTTAAGTGCTCTTATTCCTCAATTCTAACCATAGTCTCTGCTGATTACGTTCCCTTACCTATATCCTCTCTTACTTATTTTGTAACAGTGTCTTTAATCAATCAGGTTTCCCCTTCTCCTTTTCCAGTTTCCTTGGGTTGGAATTTGGTGAGCCTTTCCGTCGGGTTTTTCGGCGGTATTCTTAGTTTTCGGCAGGAAACCAGCCGGCGGAAATTTCATTGACGTGTTCCGCCGGCTGGGGAGCGGACCGCTGACATGCACCATGAGAAAAATCGCTATCGCCCAAGTTTGGTCACAGCAGTGACCCGTCGGTGAGGAGAAAAAAAACGTTCACGAGAAACCAACCGGAGCTCGGTGGTGGGTATTCCAGCGATTCAGTGGCAAAAGTTCCTGAGAATGTCTTCTGATTTTTTTAATTTTTGTTTTATTGAAAAATATTTTTTTGTGTTTTCCCCCCTCCCTAGGTCCAATTTTCAGCCTCGGTCTAAATTTGACGAGGCTCGTATTTTCCGCCGAGAGTTGCGTACAAAGCCGATTTTTCTCGTGGGCAGATTTTTTTCCATTTTTTTGATTAATTTTTCGCCAACCTTAATTTAATAATCTTAGATTTTTTTTTGGCGGCATCTGACGATGGCGGATTTTGATCAAATTCTAGCTCCTTATCCTTTCTGAAGACCTTATGACCTGGAATATTTAGCTCCCAATCATGAACATCTTGCAGCCATGTCTCAGTAATGGCCACCACACTCTGTAAGCTGTATTTGAGCCTCTAATTCACTCAATTTATTTCTAATTCTCCATACGTTAGTGTATAAAACTCTTCTTTGGACAAGAGACCCTAACCTGTCCTTCTGCTCTGATGCTCTCACATCGTTGTCATTCCTGCTGTAACTACTTTAGTTATTTTACTATTTCCTTCACCTGGAGTACTTAGATCACTGTTTGTGACCTGAACTCTGCTCTTATCCTTTTTGTTAAATCTTTAAGCTATAATTTTTACTATTGTTTCTGATTATGTCCTCTCTCCCATTTATTAGTTTAAAGTCCTTTTTACCCCGCCCCCCTCCTATTTACCCTGTACTTTTTAAGTGTAGCCCTGGTTAGATCACACCTGTAGTACTGTGAACAGATCTGGGCACCACACCTTTGAAAGGATATATTGGCCTTGGAGGGAGTGCAACATAGGTTTAGAACATAAGAATTAGGAGCGGAAGAAGGCCATTTGGCCCCTCGAGCTTGCTCCGCCATTCAATAAGATCATGGCTGATCTTCTACCTCAACTCCACTTTCCTGCACTATCCCCATATCCTTTGATTTCCTTAATATCCAAAAGTATCGATCTCTGTCTTGAAAATACTCAACGACTGAGCCTCCACAGCTCTCTGGGGTAGAGAATTCCAAAGATTCACCACCCTCCGAGTGAACAAATTTCTCCTCATCTCAGTCCTAAATGGCCGACCCCTTATTCTGAGACTGTGACCCCTAGACTCCCCAGCCAGGGGAAATATCCTCCTTCATCTACCCTGTCAAGCCTTGTAAGAATTTTGTATGTTTCAATGAGATCACCTCTCATTCTTCTAAACTCTAGAGAATATAGGCCTAGTCTACTCAATCTCTCCTCATAGGACAATCCCTCCATCCCAGGAATCACCCTGGTGAACCTTGGTTGCACTCCCTCTATGGCAAGTATATCCTTCCTTAGGTAAGGAGACCAAAACTGTACACAATATTCCAGGTGTGGTCTCACCCTGTGGCCCTATATAATTTGGACATCTTTACTCTTATATGCAAATCCTCTTGTAATAAAAGCCAACAGACCATTTGTTTTCTTAATTGGTTGCTGTAATTGCTTCCAGGTCCATCTGAACACCAACATTTCCCAATACTATTTAACCAATACTCTGCTTTTCTATTTTTCCTACCAAAGTGGATAACTTCACATTTCTCTACATTATATTCCATTTGTCATGTTCTTGCTCACTCACTTTGCCTGTCTAAATCTTCTTGAAGCCCCTTTGCATCTTCCTCACAACTTACATTCCCACCTAGCTTTGTATCATCAGCAAGCTTGGATATATTACATTTGGTCCCCTCATCCAAATCATTGCAGTACCCCACTAGTTACAGTCTGCCAACCCGAAAATGAGCCATTTATTGCTACTCTGTTTTCTGTCCATTAACCAATCCTCAATGCATGCTAATACATTACCTCAATCCCATGAGCCCTACTTTTGTTTAATAACCTCTTGCAGAATGATACCCGGACTCCAAGGGTTAAATTACAAGGAAAGATTACACAAATTAGGATTGTATTCCCTAGAATTTAGAAATTTAAGGGGCGATTTGATCGAAGTTTTCAAGACATTAAAGGGAACAAAGAGAGAGAAATTATTTCTGCTGGTTGCGTAGTCTAGGACTAGGGGTATTGTCTAAAAGATAAAGCCTGACCTTTCAGAAGTACAATTAGGTAACACTTCTACATGCAAAGGGTGCCCAAAGTTTGGAACTCTCTTCTGCAAATTTCCATTGATGCTAGATCAATTGTTAATTTTAAATCGGAGATTGATAGCCTTTTGTCAATCAATGGTATTAAGGGATAGAGACCAAAGGCGGGTATATAGAGTTAGTTTGCAGATCAGCCATGATTTCATTGAATAGCAGAAAAGGCTCGATGGACTGAATGGCCTACTCCTCTTCCTATGTTCCTAGTCACTGTTGTAATGTAGATAAATGAAGCAGCCAACTTATAGACAGCAAGGTCCCACAAACAACAATAAGATAAATAAGCAGATTTGTGTGATGTTTGTACAGGGATAAATGTTGGCCAGGACATCAAAGCAAATTCTTTGCCCTTCAAACTTTTACATCCACCTGAGGGAGCAGGTAGGGGCTTAAACCCATGACCATCTCACTCAGAGGCAAAAGTACTCCCACTGAGCTAAAGCTGACACCCACGATAAGGGTCAGATTGCTTGGGGGATAATAGTATGTTTAATAAAGGGCATTCCAAATTAAACATAACTGCAGCCAGTCTGAAAGAAAATT
Organism: Pristiophorus japonicus; assembly: GCF_044704955.1. Taxonomy (NCBI): domain Eukaryota; kingdom Metazoa; phylum Chordata; class Chondrichthyes; family Pristiophoridae; genus Pristiophorus; species Pristiophorus japonicus. Next base: position 210,703,582 of record NC_091980.1, read on the forward strand.
TCCCAGTGACAGCTACAGCCTCTAGCCAAACAATTACTGGCAAGGAAACAAAATGTGCCTGTGTATGTGTAGCCATCTAATTGATACTGTGGATTTACAATTGCAAGAGTAAATCTGTCTTTCTTTAATTATTAATAGAAAGAGTTATATTGTGCAAGCAATGCTGTACATTTAAGTGACATGAATTCTGAACATAACATTTTAATTTTTTTCAGACTGGGGTTCAGACGAGTACTGTGTTATAAATCAGTGCAGAGGCTCCATGCTTAGGTTCCAGATATTGTTCAATTAGTATTTATTCCCTCCCCACCCCTATCTTTATTACTCACAGTCGTCACAAAGCCATTAATTACTGATTACTGTAAGCAGGTTACAGGTTTGATTTTAGAGCTCTTCCTCTTTCCAAATGTGAATAATAAAACCACCAAAAGTTGCTACAATTGTTGAATGAACAAAAAACAAACAAACCATTATAATTTCAGAGATTGAGTTTATGATGATATTCAAGATACATTTAGTCCTATTTATTGATTTTTCTCTCCTGCTGATGTATTGAAGAAACGGGGAATCAACAAAGAAAGCCTTTGTCAAGGGCTTCCCTTCCTGGTGTGATGTCAGTAAGGATGATCACTATTTAATAGGTAATTAAATATTTAATACAGTGACAAGGTGGTTCAGTGTTTTGGAATGGTTTTGGGACCTGAGTTTGAATTGGACCCTGGCGGAGGTAATTAAATCATCTTTCTGATAACTGTTAATGGTCATCAGTGACATGAATTCTGACAGAGCAGATCTATGAATGTAAACTCAAGAAAATAAGAAAAGGAAAAGCCCCATTTTCTAGCTGTGTTATTTAGTACCTTAATAACTAAGTTCAATTTAAATCCTGTACAAAACATTTACAGAATCAGTTGCTCAAGTTTAATGTATTGATTTATTTCATTGGGAAATCAAAACTCAGTGTAGGATATTACCAAGGTTACAGAGAGAAAATTGAATCATTGGGGGAAGGGGAAGGAAAAGGAGACAGAACATGAGGAAGGTGTGGAGAAGAGAGAATAACAGAAAATAATGAACTGGAGGCACTGGACTGTGTCCTATTTCTTCCCAGTGGAAGTCAGGGAGACACGGGAGTGGGAAAAAAGTGGGAAGGTGGATGAGGAAAGGGAGAGAGGGGGGAAGCAGAGGAGAGGGGGTGGCGAATATGTATAAACTCTGCTCGTTTCTCAGTGCAAATAGAATACAGTTTTTTTGGAAGAATTCATCATCATCATAGACAGTCCCTCAGGGTCGAGGATGACTTGCTTCACACTAAAAATTAGTACTCAGGTGACTTATGAACTCATTTTAAACGTTGGAAGATGCCTGTGTGTGAATTCTTTTGATGTGGGGTGGCCGTTGCACACCAGCCACCACACAGGTTTGACGGAGCAAGGTCTTGGTCCAGTGGCAAGGGGATCCAAGATGACTGGAGACCAGGCTCAGCCACATGTGCCAATACATACACACAAACTCAAACATACTCCTAATGTCCTCCTTCTTTCCTGCTTCCCACAAGACCTCTCTCTATGTGGAGTTCATAGTACGCAATGTGAGCCTCACGACCTCACAGCTTCGCTATTGGCCCATGCTGCTCCACCTCTGGGCTCCTCCATGCCTCGTCCATCCTCCCCTCTCTGCTTCCAATCTCGCCTGGAGGATTTACATTTGGAAGAATTACATAAGCACTAACTAATGGGGAGAGATTTGAACTCCCTCTGCCTGGTGGTAATGGAATGGTGCAGAGTTTAAATGAAGGTGTTGGATTTGTTTTGGATCCGCTGTCATTTTTCATGGGGTCTTCTGAAAAATTAGGCAGGAGTTTCATAAATCTATGCAAATTTGGGGCCTATGTGGTAAATAAGGATCCAATGCCATTTTAGCTGCCTACTATATGAAGCATCCGCTGTGGATTCACTGTTCTGTAAACCCTGGTGGAGCAGCAGAAGAATCTCAGAAATGTAACTGCTAAAATTATTTTGGTGGGGCCAGGAATTCTCCTTTGGGCTCCACAAGAATAATGCGGGCTGCTGCCACTTTGAGCTCCCTCATCGGACCTACCTTTTTCCTAGCTGGGTTGGCCTCTGGGCTGTCTGATATTGCGCCAACCTGGAGCTTTGTGCTGTATCAGGACGCCCATTTAAGGCATGCAACTTGCTGCGTATATGTTGTACTATTGGGCAGTTGGCCAGCGCGCTCCTTCAGTCAGTCGCTCAGTAGGCAAAAATCTATCCTATGGCGTTTCGTATATCCCCATGCACTGCAGGAAGATACACTAATTGCTGAACATACTTAAGTTCTCTGCAGTTTATCAAATAGTTACTTTGAAGAACAAGCATTTGCTTTGAAAATTTGTCTGTCAATCAAAGATGATCAGCTGGACAAAGCAATTATGTTTTTTGAATAGAAAGTTATGAGGATGACCACAGCAAGAGTTGATGAGGACCGTAATATATAATATCTGATTTGGGGCAACTTAGCACAATTGAACCTACAATAGGTATTAAATACACTGTGAGTATTTTCATCTTCACCGCTTGGACATTAAGCTGGTTGAGTGGACCACCTGCCTGTTAAAGAATTTGCCTGATTTTCATTTCTATTGAATTTTGGAAATGAAAATGGAGCGGGTTCTATAATGGCCAGGCAATCTGCTTTGCTAGTTTACCTCCCAAGTGGTGAAGGTGAAAATTATCCCCATTAGATTCTCAGCTTGCTCAAAGCACCTTTAACTAAACTGATTTTCTGTACAGAAAAAGCCTTGCTCCTGCAGCTAAAATGACAATATCTGCCCCCTTGAACCCTAAAATGGCACAACTTCAATTTTGAAAAACTGAGTTGCTATCGCTTTTATAGGCAAGTTTAAACATTTTATTGTGAAATATGTAACATTTTAATGCTCTGGTATTAGAAACCGTATTTAGAGTAGATTCTGTGAGAAAGATGAACTGCATACTAAAGATTATTAATTTTTTAATGTGATTTGATTGGGTCAGTTTCTGCTTTTTTTAATTAACTCATTTTCATCATTTGTTATGATTAGAGTTCTGATTTTATGCTTCATGAGTAAGAAATTTAAGCTAATCCGATGCAAGTATTCGCATGTCGAAAATATGATGTCCAAATGTCTCACCGGAAGTGTGATGTACATGTACCATTTTTAATACATTACTAGCATATCTCTTGTCGGAGGGGGTAATATATGAGCATGGATAGAGGATTGGCTAATTAACAGAGAACAGAGAGTCGGGATAAATGATTCATTCTCTGGTTGGCAACCAGTAACTAGTGGAGTGCCACAGGGATCAGTGCTGGGACCCCAACTATTTACAATTTATATTAACGACTTGGAAGAGTGTAACGTAGCCAAGTTTGCTGATGGTACAAAGATGGGAGGAAAAGCAATGAGTGAGGAGGACACAAAAAACCTGCAAAAGGACATAGACAGGCTAAGTGAGTGGGCAAAAATTTGGCAGGTGGAGTATAATGTTGGAAAGTGCACTTTGGCAGAAAAAATTAAAGAGCAAATTATTATTTAAATGGAGAAAGATTGCAAAGTGCCGCAGTACAGCGGGACCTGGGGGTACTTGTGCATGAAACACAAAAGGATAGTATGCAGGTACAGCATGTGATCAGGAAGACCAATGGAATCTTGGCCTTTATTGCAAAGGGGATGGAGTATAAAAGTAGGGAAGTCTTGCTATAGTTATATAAGGTATTGGTGAAGCTACACCTGGAATACTGCATGCAGTTTTGGTTTCCATATTTACAAAAGGATATACTTGCTTTGGAGGCAGTTCAGTGAAGGTTCACTAGGTTGATTCCGGGAATAAGGGGGTTGACTTATGAGGAAGGGTTGAGTAGGTTGGGCCTCTACTCATTGTAATTCAGAAGAATGAGAGGTGATCTTATCGAAACATGTACGATTATGAGGGGGCTTGACAAGGTGGAAGCAGAGAGGATGGTTCCACTGATGTGGGAGACTAGAACTAGAGGGCATGATCTTAGAATAAGGGGCCGCCCATTTAAAACTGAGATGAGGAGAAATTTCTTCTCTCAGAGGCTTGTAAATCTGTGAAATTTGCTGCCTCAGAGAGCTGTGGAAGCTGGGACATTGAATAAATTTAAGACAGAAATAGACAGTTTCTTAAACGATAAGGGGATAAGGGGTTACGGGGAGCGGGCGGGGAAGTGGAGCTGAATCCATGATCGGATCAGCCAAAATCTTATTGAATGGCGGAGCAGGCTCGAGGGGCCGTATGGCTTACTCCTGTTCCTATTTCTTATGTTCTTATGTTCATATGTAATATGTCAGATGATACACTGTTCTGCAAGGGCAGGAATGTATACCATGTAATGTACATTGTGTTATCCTGTTGATAAGATGAAGCCATCTCTCTATAAGGACATAAAGTCTAATCGTTAAGTAACAGGGGTTGGGGCTGGGGGCGGGCGGGAGGGGCGGGGAGGTGTTGGGGGGGGTGGCGTGGGGGTCAGAATTTGATTGCTCTTCAGGCTGCAGATCAGAGCTCTAACTTTTAAAACTATGAATGGCAAATTCAGTCAGAGATTACGGTGTTTTCAATTACTGAGGAAATTTCTCTGTACCTGCCCTTATTTCTTTTTTTCTAGTTTATGTCACATTTGAAAGTGTGATGGACAGGAGAAAAGTGAAAATAAATTGCAGAATTCAGTACTATCAAGGATTAATTATATGTTGCATTAAAACTTAACAAAATAGGCTTCCCCTAAGGACAAATTTCTGCAGTTTGTCTGGGAGATGGATTGGGTCCATTTCTACAACTTCCAAGTGTGCCTTCCAGAGGACTGACTATGCCTCACATCTAAACAAGAAGGATAGCATAGATATGGGAGGTAAATCTAGCGAAGAAAAGTGCAAAATTAATCTTCTGGGTTGCATATTGTCAAAACATTTGTAGCCAAATATAAAGTAGCAAAAATTAGAGAAACTTTGGAAGCTTCTATTCGGGTTTAATTAAATGTATATTGCCTGGTCCTTTCACAGTCTCTTCACTTGGTGTTTCACTTTTCCAAAGTAATACTAATTCAGGAAGATGAAGACAAAAACATTTATTATGCTGTAGTAATCAACAGCAGGTTAATTGTATTGGTAATGCAGTGTAAAAGTTAGATTAGCAGGTTCTGTATTCATTCATGATTGCTAATTATGTATTAAAGGAACATATAATAGATGATTGACGAAGGATTCTAGCCCAATCAGTTTTTCACGAAGGGTAGATTAATGTTGTCGATTGACTAAAATATATTTATATTGTAATTAAGTGGGTTCTTTTTTATGCAAATCTATTACATTATATGTTCAGTTTCTAAATCCATTTACCAAGTGTGAGAGAAGTCTACATAATAGTTAGTAAAACTATCAATATATTAAGCATTTTATCAAACCCATTAATCTTACTGGGGCTGTATTTGTGTTTGTCTAAATAGTACAAACACTGTTCAATAGATAAATGAATAATGAATCTCCATTGTTGTATTATCTGCATTGGACACTATTTCATGATCTTGGACATGATATTAATGGGAATGGTTTCCAAACAGGATGATGAATCAACAAGCCTAATACTGATTGTTGGTTTAATATATATTTTGTAATAGTGCGTATATTCTGTTAAATGTTTTTTAAAAATCAGCAAATCACTGTGATACTATTTGCAGGAGAACGGGACATCCTGATAGAGTATTGTGTCACAACTATTTTGGAGACTGGTACAGATCATAAGCTGCATGTACTTTTTTAAAGTTGTGAAATCAAGGTGAAGGATCAAAGTCCACAGTGCAGGATGTAACGAGATTAACATTAAAAGAAGTCTAGGTTAAACAGGAAATCGGTCATGTATATTGTACTGTATATTGTGACTCCTTTTGATTTGTTTGTTACTCTACCCCTGTTTAGTGAACTATTGAAGCAAAATAGTTGATGTATGAACACACCCTGCAGGTACAATCATTTCCTGTTAAATGACTGATAAATACAAATTCCTGCAATGATGCTAGGAATGTGTCTGAAATTGTAAATATCATACAATATTATTCACCAGCTGCAATGGTGGAACTAAGTGATTAGTGAACAAGTAAATTGTAGGGTTTATTCGGCATACATCGTTAGTAAAACCTAAGACTTTGATTGACTAGCCAGTACTCATTGAAGTAGATTTTTCATTCCATTGATATCAATTATGGAAGATTAGTTTTGCCTAGATTTGAACCTGGTTCTAGAGCTAAAACTGTTTTGCTCAAATAGCGTTTGTTTGCTTTAAAATTTTGACTTGCTCTTTTTTAATAAATCAAATTAGGATGATCAAAAACAGTCTACCTGCCTGTCTCAGTCTAGCTCTGTTTTTCTCTCTCCCTCTGTCTCGTTTGTGTTAGAAATTAGAATCTTTGTCTCAGAGGTCTATATGATTAGCATTGACCTTTCCTGCCAACAAAATTAACATTAAATGAAGAATATCATTCTTTCTCACTGTGTGACCTCAGTACTTTTCTTCTTCTCTCCCCTTCAGTTTAATACAATTTTAAAGATTAAAGTACACAAAACAAAATCTACTATATGCATATCATCAGAACACAAATTTATTTCTCTCTTTCTCTTTCACACACACACACCAGAAATAACAGCTGGAATTTTCTGTACCTGGTGGGTCGGCAGGTGGTCGCTGTGGCAGGTCGCGACCCCGCTCCCCATTCCATTCCTCTCCTGAGATCAACTTTCCATTAATGGCACGTTACCCGGCCCTATTAAATGGTGTGGGTCTGATGATATAATTGATGACGCGTTTTAAGCGGGGATATTTAAAGGAGCCATGGCCACATTGCATTTGAAGGTTATTCTAGGATACTGGAGCTTTTGAGTTTTCACAACACTTAGAGACATGACTGCACAGAGGCACCCAGGTTCTCCAATGACTCCCTCCATATGCTTGTGGAGGGAGTGAGAGTCCTTCGGATGGACGGAACAGCCCTCCCCAGCAGACCAAAGGAGCCTGGCTTCAAATAGCAGAGGAGGTCAATATCATCATCATAGGCAGTCCCTCGGAATCGAGGCTGACTTGCTTCCACTCTAAAAATGTGTCCTTAGGTGGCTGAACAGTCCAATACAAGAACCACAGTCCCTGTCACAGATGGGACAGATGGTCGTTGAGGGAAAGGGTGGGTGGCGAGTCTGGTTTGCCGCACGCTCTTTCCGTTGCCTGCGCTTGATTTCTGCATGCTCTCGGCGATGAGACTCGATGTGCTCAGCGACTTCCCGGATGCATTTCCTTCACTTAGGGCAGTCTTTGGCCAGGGACTCCCAGGTGTCAGTGGGGATGTTGCACTTTATCAGGGAGGCTTTGAGGTTGTCCTTGAGGTCAATAGCAGGGATGTTGTCAGAAGGACCTGGGTGCAGTGCTGCAAATGCTTCAGTTATCACATTAGATCAGGAAAGGTGAGTGCAAAGCCACACTCAACTTCATCTTGCTGTACCTCTCATCACATCCCCATCACTCTGCCTTCCCAAGCCTACTCCTGCATATCATTACTCGCACCAATATACCTTACACGTCCACCCATCCCTCTCTCTATATCTACATTATCACATCCCCACTGACTAACCACCCCTCACACATCCTCATCCTAATTCAATCATACCAACTAACAACACACAAGGAGGCCATTTGGCATTGGCACCCCACTCCATCATAGTCACCCTCTAAAGATGTAATCCATCCATTCCTTACACTCATTCCATCACTCTCACTCTAACTTCTCTTCTTTCCCTCCTTGCGGGAGAAGAGAGCCCACAATAAGAGGGAGAGGGGCATCATTGGCCACCTTAACTGCAGCAGAGGAAGTTGCCCTGGAAGTGTCAGGAGTAGCTGGAGGTAGGAGATGGAGAGAGGGTAGCATCTCAGCAGTCTGGTGACAGAATTACATCTCATACAACCACATGGCATTTAGCAGTCAGTCATATGGGGACTGATGTCAGCAGCCAGTGACTGTTCATCATGTGCATAATGGTATCATTACCCATTCTTAATCTGACATTTCTAAGTCATCTCTTTACTCTTCCACAGGTCCATCAAGAATCACCCCCGCCCCCGCCCTCCCAACTGTCCAGGAAGAAGAGGAAGCCAACTCCTCAGAGGAGCTTCCAGTCTCTGAGAGTGCACCGTCACCAGACATAAGCGCACGCAGCACCAGCGCAGATACGCAAATGTTGATGGGTCCTACGCGAGATAGTGTTGTGTTGTCACCTGGTGCATCACAAGTCACAAGTGAGTAAGAGCAGATGGTGGAGACAGGGAAAGCAGTGGAGATTCCTCACTGGAGGGCACAGGACACTCCTAGCTCTGCTCAGCTGCATGCAGATAAGAACATAAGAACATAAGAAATAGGAACAGGAGTAGGCCATACAACCCCTCGAGCCTGCTCCGTCATTCAATAAGATCATGGCTGATCTGATCATGGACTCAGCTCCACTTTCCTGCCCGCTCCCCGTAACTCCTTATTCCCCTATCATTTAAGAAACTGTCTATTTCTGGCTTAAATTTATTCAATATCCCAGCTTCCACAGCTCTCTGAGGCAATGAATTCCACAGATTTACAACCGTCTGAGAGAAGAAATTTCTCCTCATCTCTGTTTTAAATGGGCAGCCCCTTATTCTAAGATCATGCCCTCTAGTTCTAGTCTCCCCCATCAGTGGAAACATCCTCTCTGCATCTACCTTGTCAAAACCCCTCATAATCTTATACATTTCGATATGATCACCTCTCATTCTTCTGAATTCCAACGAGTAGAGGCCCAACCTACTCAACCTTTGCTCATAAGTCAACCCCCTTATTTCCTGAATCAACCTAATGAACCTTCTCTGAACTGCCTCCAAAGCAAGTATATCCTTTCATAAATATGGAAACCAAAACTGCATGCAGTATTCCAGGTGTGGTCTCACCAATACCCTGTATAGCTGTAGCAAGACTTCCCCGCTTTTATACTCCATCCCCTTTGCAATAAAGGCCATGATTCCATTGATGTTGAGCCTCAGGGGCCATCCAGACGAGGGCGATCCTGGAGGTGCAGGAAGAAGTACAGGAAGCTTTGATAAGTTTTGCAACTGCGATGTCTGAAAATGTGCAGAGAATGGAGGTGTCCATCTCCAACATGAGTACCACTGTGTCGCAGGCGACGGCGATAGTAGACTCTTCCGTGGAAAGGATGGCCACCTGCATGGAACAGCTAATGCACCACTCACATGAGCACATGGTCTCTATGGAGAATAGATGGCAGGTGCTCATAGACCTTCTCTCTAGGAGGGATGTATACATAAACTTGGATCTCATGGCCCCACTGCTGTACAACAAATTGCTCTCCAGCTCCTTGCTAGCAGGGAAGTACAGGTGGCCCATGAGAGGGATGACGCTGAGAGTAGACATGGAAGTGGGGGCTCTCCTCAAAGCCCTCACAATTCTCCCCTGTTGCCTCCCACTCAGACAGAGCCCCAAATGGCTCCTGGGAGTGTGATGGCTAAGTCTGCCCCTGCACAGTCGTAGGAGGAGCAGACTTTGGCGGGGTTGTCACAGGCTCCAAAACCCAGAGGATGCCCTCCAAGAGTGTCTATGCAGTCACAGCAGGGAGGTGAGCAAGCTGCCTCTTCCTCTGCTGAAGCCAGGGGCAACATCTCGTAGAAGCACACATAAGAGAAAGATTGACACATAAGTAGATGCACAAGGGTAACCACTTGGCTGTTTTAATAACAGTGTGAAGTTTATGTTAATCTGATATCACAGATAAAAATTACTATTGTTCGCACTTTCCGGTCATGGCCCATTCTGTCTGCAACTTTGGAAGTGGGTTAGTGAGTTGGAGTGAGTGGTGAGACAACGTTACCTCCAGCAATGGTGGTCAGTGTGAAAGGCATGGCTTAGTCATTGTAGGGATGCTTTATGGTGTTGCTGTGGGATGTTGGGAGCCTGGCTCAGCAAATGGCAGCCATATGGGTGTAATGCCTGAAGTTAAGTAAATCTGGCCATGGTGAGGCCGTCCCTGGCCTCCCGGGCAGCAATGTGCTCAGATGCTGGTGAGATGTGGACCACACGTTCCTCTTGCTCCTCCTCTCCGTGTCTTCCAGCTGATGCTCTACCTCCTCCTCCTCTGAAGGGGCTGTACACCCTGCACCTTGCTCCTCATGTAGCGAATATCCTCGCTGCTGTGCTATATTGTGCAGGGCGAAGCAGACCACGATGATTCTGGAGACCCTGGCTGGTGCGTACTGAAGGGCTACTCCAGATCTGTCAAGGCATCTGAAGTGCATTTTCAGCATGCCTATTGTCTGCTCTATGACACATCTGGTGGAAATATGGCTTTCATTATATTTCTCCTCGGCCTCAGTACTTGGCCTTCTCAAGGATGTCATGAGCCATGTCTTCAGTGGATCTCCCTTGTCTCCATCAGCCAGCTGGAATGTCTGTTTGGATGAGTGAAGAGCTGACGGAGGGTGGACTGGCGAAGGAAGAAAGAGTAATGGCAGCTGCCAGGGAGTTTGGCGCAAACATGCATGACGATCTTCCTCTGGTTGCAGGCGAGCTGCACATTGAGGAAGTGGAAGTCCTTGCGGTTGATAAAGACTCCTGGGTGGTGATGGGGTGCCCCGATGACCACATGTGTGCAGTCGATGACGTCCTGCATCTGTGGGTAGCCAGCCTGAGTGGCAAAGCTGAGCATCTGCTCAGTAACACTGGCCTCATCAGTGGCAAAGTTCATATAATTGACTGACTTGTCAAAGAGGGCATCGGTGACTTGTGTGATGCATCTGTGGGCAGCCGACTGTGAGACGCCGCAAATATCTGTTGCAGATCCCTGGAAGGAACCTGAGGCGAAGAGGTTGAGGGCACTGGTGATTTTAACAGCCACTGGTAAGGCGTGTTTACTCTCTCCTCTGGGCTGCAGGTCTTGCTCCAGCAATCTGAAAATGTCTGCGACTACCTGGCGTAATAGCCTGAGCCTCCTTTGGCACTGCTGCTCAGTCATGTTGAGGAAGCTCATCCTCTGCCTGTATACCCTGTGTTGGGGGTATCGCTTCTGGCACCCCTGTGCTGATGCCCTCTGTCCTGTGCTGCATCAGGTGGTTGAGGAGAAAGTTGGTGGTGTTGTTGTTGGTGCTGCTGGTGTACCTGCTGCTGCTGGTGTTTTGTTGATTCTGAGGACCAAGGTGACCACAGTATAAATGGCACCCATACTTATGTAATAGATGGCAGGTCAAGTAGAGATGACAGAAGCAATCTGGCAATGCTGTGATAGGTTCTACCAATGAGGTGACAATGGATTCCGTCTTTGCTGAAAACACTTGCAACGTTCATAAAGCTAAATCTGTGCTGACAATGCACTCAGCAACAACATCTGACTTAGGAAAGTGACCAGCTGTCAGGTAAGAGTTTTTATTGTACTTTTCATGCTGTGCACTAATCAGCTGGATCAATGGCCACTGAACTTCTGCCTCAGGTTCACAGATGTGGTTCTCGAGCTACATGGTCATCCAAAGAAATTTGAAAGGTAGAGTTAAAAAGACATTTAAGGGTCTGACAAGTACATAACAATCATTTGAATTAGCTCGGCCGCCTCTGCCGTTTGGGTCGCTGCCGTGCTGGCAAACGCGCCCGAGGGAAAGGCATGTGGGGGCGGGATGATGGCTCCAAATTTATTTCAAATTTCCCTCCTGACCCGCCTCCAATCCTGCCCGCACGGACCCCAGAAAATTCTGGTCAACCAGTCAATATAAATTTTACCAAAGTAAAGCTTTAAAAATTTGTTTTGTTTTTTGAAATTATTTGAAGAAAAGCTACTAGGTAAAAAATGAATGAACATATGAACATACAAAATTGATGGGCAGGAAAAGACCAGCTGATCCATCAAGCCTGTCCCACACCATGATGGTTGGAGCATCATGAATAGACAATTCCCACTCCGCCCCCAACCCTCACAACCGTGTAATCTCCCGAGAGAGGCAAAAACAGGGCCAATAAGGGAGAAAATACTCTTAGAAAATTCCTCTCTGACCCCATGAGGCAATTAAAACTGTCGCAGAGATGACATGGACCAAATGTTATCTGTAAAGACACTTGCATTCTATATGATGCAATCTTCCCCAGTCAAGAACCATTCCAGCTCTCTCTTGAAGGCATGCATCCACCACACCAGCCGGAAAAGAAGAACATTCGAACATCCAGTCTATTCCTACTCTTGCATAGTTTAAACTTCTGTCCCCATGTCCTCCCAATCGGTTAAACTGGAATAACCTCTCACGTGGTACACTATCCAGTCTTTTAATTATTTTATATATCTCTACCAGGACACCTCTAAGTCTACGTTGCTCTAAAGTAAATCAACCAAGATCGTTAAGCCTATCTGAGTACCTGAAGATCTTTAAGTTATGGAACATTCTCTTACCTCTCCAATGGCCCTTTTCCAAGGCTGCTCTATCACCCACCATGTGGGGCTCAGTACTGCCCTCTCCCAACCTCTTTCAGTATTGTTCCCTGCAAATAACAGTGTATTCTGTGTTGGCCCTACCAACATGCATGGCACTGAATTTATCCCAGTGAAATGAGAAGGTATGCTTATATTGGGAAATATACATGTTGGTTAATGTTATGGCACAATGGTTTATTTATTCACCAAAGATCATGGGGAAGAAATTCGGCCGCGCCTTTGTTGTGGCGTTAATCCAGGCAGAGCGGTACTTTTAGCGCCTTGAAAATATTTGCGCCTCCCATCCAGAAATCCGTCAGAATCGGTCGAAGAGCTGACAGGGGCGATAAATCAGTCATTGTACACCAGAGCTGGGGGGGCGATAAATCAGTCATTGTACACCAGAGCTGGGGGGGCGATAAATCAGTCATTGTACACCAGAGCTGGGGGGGCGATAAATCAGTCATTGTACACCAGAGCTGGGGGGGCGATAAATCAGTCATTGTACACCAGAGCTGGGGGGGCGATAAATCAGTCATTGTACACCAGAGCTGGGGGGGCGATAAATCAGTCATTGTACACCAGAGCTGGGAGGGCGATAAATCAGTCATTGTACACCAGAGCTGGGGGGGCGATAAATCAGTCATTGTACACCAGAGCTGGGGGGGCGATAAATCAGTCATTGTACACCAGAGCTTGGGGGGCGATAAATCAGTCATTGTACACCAGAGCTGGGGGGGCGATAAATCAGTCATTGTACACCAGAGCTGGGGGGGCAATAAATCAGTCATTGTACACCAGAGCTGGGGGGCGATAAATCAGTCATTGCACACCAGAGCTGGGGGGCGATAAATCAGTCATTGTACACCAGAGCTGGGGGGGCGATAAATCAGTCATTGTACACCAGAGCTGGGGGGGCGATAAATCAGTCATTGTACACCAGAGCTGGGGGGCGATAAATCAGTCATTGTACACCAGAGCTGGGGGGCGATAAATCAGTCATTGTACACCAGAGCTGGGGGGGGCGATAAATCAGTCATTGTACACCAGAGCTGGGAGGGCGATAAATCAGTCATTGTACACCAGAGCTGGGGGGCGATAACGAAAGTTTGGTCGGTATATTTTGCGGATGTGCGGAACTCTGAATCAGATCCCGGGAAAAGTCGAGTCTTAAAGGTACGGCATAGTAATGCACCCATTACAGTTTTCAAAATCACTTGTTTTCAAGCTGTACTGTTATGTCTGTGTGCCACTGCAAACTCGGAGGCTCATGCACCGTGCTGTGTGTAAACGTTACACTGACTGTGACCTCCGAGGGAACCGCTTTCTCATCCCTATAAGTAGCCACCAGTTAACGACCCTGCAAGCTTGTACCGACTGTTTTTCCAGACGTTCAATGAGACGCAAGCACCGAATTTAGCAACCAGGGCGCAAGCGTGCGCGTTGCACTAGGAATACGCCATAATCAGAGTGATCATCAGCAGTCAGGCACCCCCGGTGAGCCTTTAATGAATTTTCCGTCAGGGCGCTAAAAGCTGCGCGCCAGGTCGCTAAGCTCTAACACTTGCATTAACGCCCCCTCTGGCCATTAACTGAGGCTATAAACAACCGAAAATCCAGCCCCATGAATATAAAATAGTGATTTTATTTCTGTAACTATACAGTGACATTAAGTTGACTAACTGTACTCCATGTGGTTTTCACTGAGTCGGCAGCAAAATTAAGCTTATAATCTTTCATTTTAGCACATCAAAAATAATATTTAGTGATCAGTTGATCTTGAATCTTCTCATTTTAAACAATTTCATTGAAAGTACCTGGTCTGTTTATTCTGGAGGAGGGAAACAGGTAGTTTCTGGGAATGTAAACTCCCAGTATCTACAGCTGATGACATAATGCAGTAAACATGGTTTTCATATTTCCATATATGGAAAATCTTGCTCAACTGTCCACAATGCTGAAGTAAGTTCTAGCAACCCACATTTACTTATAATCCATCTTTGATATAATTCCATGACTGTTGTAAGGGGTGGTTTTCAGGGGGTCAGCTTTCCCTTCTGACCTTATATGAGCGGTTCCGAATTGCTCCCACACCCTTGGTTCTAGACACTGGGATTATGAAGGGACTGTGACAGACTTGGACAGACAATCGGTTTCAAGGTAGGAAGCAGGTATGGTTTTATTGTGTTTAAAAAGAAGTAAAAGGCACACCTTTAATAACACACACACAGACCAATACACACTGAAGGGTACAACACATTGAATAAATTGTCAAAGTACAGCCTGTGGGGAAAAGAATACAGCTTAAACTCTAAATGGGGTAAAAAGGAGAATGCAGATACATTTACACAAGTTATCCCAGCCTCCCCTCTCCCAATTCTCCTAACTAACTAAGTTATAGCTCTGGGGGTTCAGGGGCTATGCTCACCAATCCCTTTAGACAGTTGCCGGTGAATCACGGTTTCGGGGTTCACTGCACTTGGCCTTCTAGGCGAGCCATACCCCGGACAGAGGAGAGGACTTCGGACTGCGTAGTCTTCAGTTGGGGTGCGTCTGTTGATGCGGTAAGTTGCGTTTCGGATATATGGGATAAGTGCCCACTTTCTTTGGTTTTAGTTAGTCCTTTTAGGTAATTTCTCACACGTTGGCAGTTCAGAAGTAGATTGTAGAGTGGAAATAAATGTCGATTCTTCGGTTTTTGCTGAGTTGGTTTTGGTTGGTCGCTTCGCTGGTTGTGGTAGCCCGGGTTTGTCAATTTGGTTGCTGACAACCTTCCATTTCGTGGGCCTCGTGCTCAGTCGGTCCTTGACGATTTCTTGTAGGTTCCTTCACGACTCCATTTCTTCACTCCGGCTGCTTGTGTCTGTTTGTGTTCCTTTCGAGTCTGTGTTCTGCTAGTCTCTGTGTTCTGCTTCTCTCTGTGTTCTGCTAGTCCTGTGTTCTGCTTGTTCTGTGTTCTGCCCGTCTTTCCTTGTAAAACTGGGGGATAGATATATCCCCCAAAAAAGGCTCCGTTATCTCTCATCAAATCTATTGGGCTCTGTTTAAACTGTTCTGTCCATTGATTTTCAAATGTCTCCTTTGTCAGCAGTAACTCGATTAGGGTGTGAGAATGTGCTATCACTGGTTTTGCATTGTTTTATGATTGTCCAGTTTCTTGACCATGATTTCCATTGTGCTTGATTGGGTAATTCGATTATCTCTTAGAGGGTGAATAGCCTGGGGTCCTTAATGCACGAATTTGGCCCCACCTCCTGTATTTGGTAACTCTTTTTCGCAGCCAAAATGTTGTAGAACCTTAAAATTGATATGCTCCTTCCCATAGATGTTTAGGGGATCTCAAGCTTCTGTAATTTAGGTTCATTTTGAATTCCCTTTCCTATGAGCCCAAACACTGGGGGGGGGGGGTCTCCATGAATGCATCCCCTTTTATCCCCCGCAGGCTTCGTCTGCCCCTTTAAACTCATTTTAAAAGCCCAGAATGGGATTCTTCTCCTCTGTAGGGGAAAGGTATCTGGAATCTTTGCGAGATATTGGTAAATTCTACACTGTAGCTGCAGTGAAACCTATTCATTTCATTTAACACGGAACTGTATTTCTAATCAAATGTTTTTTGTTAAATTGAAACTCTCAAACGTGTATTGTAGCAAAGATAAACTTATAAATTCCCAAGTCTGATGAGCAAACGACAGTTCCAGAAATAAACTCAGAACATGGGCGGTCTTTTCCGCTCCATCCAATTTTCTTCACTCCTCTTCTAAAAGCTGTGAAGTTGGTTTCACAGGCAGTAGCCACACTCCAAGATCTCACTCAAAGTACCATTTTTCAGGTGTGAGCACCAGCTGAATATTTTCCCATGGAAGTCATCACAAACTTGTCCTCAAATGCACACTCAAAAGTAAGAACTACTCGCTAGCCATCAAGAAGAGGAATGCTAACCAATTGTTCCTCCCTCTGGCCTGGGGACACCGAGAACCATCATGGTGCCCATCACTCCCCAGTTGAGGTCAGACACAGTACCGACCAGGAATCAAAGATTGGAGTTTTCTGATCTGTTTGTTTTAGTGCTACACCACCAAGTAACATTTACCCATTGGGCTATCAGTGGGAGCTTTTGTCATGGCAGCTGGTTAACAAAACTATAGTAACTCCTTGCAGTTGTCACGCGTTGAAAATCTTGTCCGTTGTACCCCTTAGTGGACGGAATCCACATTGTGACTCTGGGAGGAGCTCTTCAGCCATAGGGAGAAGACAGTTGAGGAGGATTTTTGTGATGACTTTCCCAGTGGCTGACAACAGGGAGATTCCTTTGTAGTTACTGCAGTCGGACTTGTTCAATTTTTTGAAGATAGTCATGATTACGGCATCTCTGAGATCTCCCTGCATGCACCCCTCCTTCCAGATAAGAGAGATGAAGTCATGCATT
The DNA here is from genome assembly GCF_044704955.1 of Pristiophorus japonicus. NCBI lineage: Eukaryota > Metazoa > Chordata > Chondrichthyes > Pristiophoridae > Pristiophorus > Pristiophorus japonicus. The sequence continues at coordinate 210,720,534 of NC_091980.1, forward strand.
CATGCCAATAGTGCTTCTCCGCCATACTTTAGTGCCTCAGCGGGGATTCCATCTACTCCTGATGCCTTGTTGTTCTTGAGCTGACGAATGGCCTTTTCTACCGCGTGCAAGGCTGGGGGTTGATGAGATGGTGGCAGGTAACATGCTGCGGGATGGAGTTGAGGACACTTCTATTAAAGGCAGAGTCTTGGTTAAGGAGTTCTTCGAAGTGCTCCTTCCAGCAGGCCCTGACTGCCTTGGTGTGCTTAATGAGCACCTCCCCCTTCTTGGCCAGCAGTGGGATGGGGCCTTGGGTGCTTGGTCTGTAGGTGGACTTAACTGCAGTGAAGAATCCTCGCACGTCATGGCTGTCGGCCAGCTGCTGGATCTCCTGTGCTTTCTCCACCCACCATTTATTCTTTAGGTCTGCCTCCGCAAGATCCTGCAAATCCACTGGGAGGATAGACGCACCAACGTCAGTGGTCTCGCTCAGGCCAACATCCCCAGCATCGAAGCATTGACCACACTCGACCGGCTCCGTTGGGCAGGCCACATTGTCCGCATGCCCAACATGAGACTCCCAAAGCAATTGCTCTACTCGGAACTCTGACACGACAAGCGAGCCCCAGGTGGGCAGAGGAAATGTTTCAAGGACATCCTCAAAGCCTCTTTGATAAAGTGCAACATCCCCACCGACACCTGGGAATCCCTGGCCCAAGACCGCCCTAAGTGGAGGAAGAGCATCCGGAAGGACGTTGAGCACCTCGAGTCTCGTCGCCAGAAGCATTTAGAAATCAAGCGCAGACAGCGGAAGAAGCATGTGGCAAACCAGACTCCTCATCCACCCTTTCCTTCAACCACTGTCTGTCCCACCTGTGACAGAGACTGTGATTCCTGTATTGGACTGTACAGTCACCTGAGAACTCACTTTTAGAGTGAAAACAAGTCTTCCTCAATTTCGAGGGACTGCCTATGATGAGTAACTCCTCCGTTGGCAAGCATGTTACATCTTGATGCATTTTTTCTGAAATGCGTGAAATTATATCTGAAATATTCCTATGGTTAATGCAACTGGTTTATGTGCTAGGAAAGGGATAGAGGGAAATTGGGTCAATGAGATGAGAGCTGGATCAGCCACTACAACCATTAATAAGTAGCTTAGGATGAGCCAATTTAGATTTAAATATCTTCCATTCTCATTGTTTCCTTGCTGTTTTTTTCCTCCATGTCTATCAGTTACAGATGCATACAGTTCCCGTGTCCAACTTTACCACTGCTGTTATTTGCCTGCTGTCATCTTCCTACCATTTTCTCCCTCCCTCTATCATAACATCAACATGTTATTTCCCCTCTGCTGCTCATGAGAGTTGTTTGTGAAACCAATTTAGGTTTTCTTAAAATAGATGTGGACCCACAACACAAAAATGCCCCAAATTCAGTACTAATTTAGCAACTGCACTCCAGAATGGTGTGGGAAATGAAAAAAAAGTCACGCTTACTTGGCAGCACTTGATGTGACACTAAGTGCTGAGTGTACAGTCTCAGCTTGAAAAGAACAAAAAAAAGACATTAAAGAAACATTGTACCTAAGGAATACACCTGTACCAATGTAAATGAACTCTACAAATTCATGGCAGAAATAGAATTTTCAAAACACAGGAAAAGTTCCTAGAAATATAGTAGGTACTGTACTTATACTCACAATTAACAAGTGCACTTCGCACTAAGCTGTTCCTGCTTTGGTATGCAGAAGCTATTTATAAATACAAGGATTATATTTTTTGTTGAATTATACTCGCATCTTTGCATTGTTATGTTATGGTACTTGTGGAATATTTCAGTTTGTGTATTGCTGAGCTAATTCAACCCTCTGCACCATTAGTTACAATGAGGCATTGATTTAATAAAGTTCTAATCACAAAAAAACTAAAAATGAAACATTGCAAATGTTTATTTTATGCATATTGAACTGAAAATAATAGTTTATTTATGTCACAATATTAGAATATTTATACAATTAGGTACCTTATCTGAATGATTCTCATGGGTAAAGGGAGAGGGGGGAATTGATTAGCTTATAGAAAAGGTTTTTATCCTGAAATTCTCCCACATATGAAACAAACAGCATACATGCTGAATTTTCACCTCAAAAATAAGAAAAATTAGGACATTCAATCACAATCTTTTCCATTTTAAAAGTATCAACATCCTGTTGTTGTTCTTGCCTACTCTTCTCGCCTAATAGCCCCAGTCCACCTCATCCCTTTTCATCTCTTATCACATTGCTGTTTGTGGGCATTTCCTGAGGACAAATAGGCTGCTGCGTTTCCTACAATACAACAGTGACCACACTTCAAAAGTACTTCATTGGCTGTAAAGCGCTTTGGGACATCCTGAGATTGTGAAAGGAGCTATATAAATGCAAGACTTACTTTCTTCCTCTTGTGTAGGCAGTGATTCATGCTGGACCCTTCCAACCCCACTTCCTTTTGTGTCTGTCGCTGGAAAATCCTCTTCCCTGAGTCCCTTACTAAATCCCAGTTGTTTAGCCTTTCGTCCTCCATTTGCCGCAATACTTCTGCTCAACCATTACCTAAATTCCATCTCTGACACCCTCATGCTCCTCTGCCAAAACCGCTGAATAGTGCAGGATCAACCTGGAGAGCAAAGACAATTCCCAGCTTTTCTCCACTACCAATCTTCTCCTCAAACCCTGCGCTCCTGCCTCCTCCTCCAACTAGTGCGAGAAGCTCATGGACTTCATTGTCCTCTGCTGCTTCACGCCTTTTTCCTTGCCCACCAACCCAAACTTTCCCCATGGCTACCCCCTTCTCTAATCCTTAACCTGCGCCTTTATCTAGTTTCTCCCCTATTTCCCCTCGTGCCCCCTCTGAGCTCATCTTGTCCAAGAAATCTGTTGTGTATCTGTAAAGCATGCACTCCCATGTTCGGCCACCAGGGAGCTCATCCCCTGAAGTCCCAAGGGATCTCAGCATCCCTCGGGAGCACTGTATATAAGCCGGCCCCTAAGGCCTGTTCCTAACTCTGGAGTGTCTTAGTAAAGACTGAGGTCACTGTTACTTTAACCTCCCTGTGTGCCGCCTCATCTGTGTTAGGAACACAATAACTGGCGACGAGAATAAGAATCCAACTCAAAGATGCATGAATACTATGGGCATCCTGGAGAAGTTCTCGGAGGGTGAGGACTGGGAAGCCTATGTCAAACGGCTAGACCAGTACTTTGTAGCCAACGAGCTGGGTGGAGAAGGAAGCGATGCAAAAAGGACAGCGGTCTTCCTCACAGTCTGCAGGGCACCGACCTACAGCCTCATGAAGAATTTTCTGGCTCCGGTGAAACCCACAGATAAGTCACATGAAGAGCTGTGTACACTGTTTCAGGAGCATCTTTACCCGAGGGAGAGCGTGCTGATGGCGAGGTATCGGTTCTACACGAAGTTCAGGAAGTGGCGAGCTACATCGCTGAGCTAAGGCGACTTGCAGGACAATGTGAGTTTGATGGCGACCTGGAGCAAATGCTCAGAGACTTTTTTGTACTGGGCATTGGCCACGAGACCATCCTACGAAAACTTTTGACTGTAGAGACACCGACCCTCAGTAAGGCCATTGCGATAGCACAGGCGTTTATGTCCACCAGTGATAACACCAAACAAATCTCTCAGCACATAAGTGCTAGCAATGTTCATAAATTAACTGGAACTGTGTTTGCGAGCAGAAATGTACAGGGCAGAACCCACGAGTCTGCAACTGCCAGCAGGCCTCAGATGACCCAGATGACTTAGAGTCCCCAACAAAGGATGAATGCAAGGCAATTCACATCTTGTTGGTGTTGTGGAGGCTTCCATTCAGCCTATTCATGCCGCTTCAAAGGGTATGTTTGCAAGAGCAGGGGAACAATGGGGCACCTCCAACGAGCTTGCAAACGAGCTGCAAGCTCTGCAAAACCTGCTAGCCACCACGTGGCAGAGGAAGATCGGTCCATGGTGGATCAAAACAATTTCGAGCCTCAGAGAGAGGAGACAGATGTTGAAGTACACGGAGTGCACACATTTTCGATGAAATGTCCACCTATAATGCTAAATGTAAAACTGAATGGCTTACCCGTAGCCATGGAATTGGACACTGGCGCTAGCCAATCCATCATGAGTAAAAAGATGTTTGAGAGACTGTGGTGCAACAAGGCATTCAGGCCAGCCCTGAGCCCCATCCACACGAAACTGAGAATGTACACCAAAGACCTTATCACTGTTCTGGGCAGCGCCATGGTCAAGGTCACCTACGAGGGCACGGTGCACGATCTGCCACTCTGGATTGTCCCGGGCGATGGCCCCACACTGCTTGGAAGGAGCTGGCTGGGCAAAATCCGCTGGAACTGGGATGACATCCGAGCGCTATCACATGTCGATGAAGCCTCATGTACCCAGGTTCTTAACAAATTTCCTTCCCTTTTTGAGCAAGGCATTGGAAACTTTTCCGGGGCGAAGGTGCGGATCCACATGGTCCCAGAGGCACGACCCATTCACCACAAGGCGCGAGCGATACCTCACATAATGAGGGAGAGAGTGGAAATCGAGCTTGGCAGGCTGCAACGCGAGGGCATCATCTCCCCAGTGGAATTCAGCGAGTGGGCCAGCCTGATTGTTCCAGTACTCAAAAGTGATGGCACGGTCAGGATTTGCGGCGATTATAAAGTAACTATTAATCGTTTCTCACTACAGGACCAATACCCGCTACCTAAGGCAGACAGCCTATTTGCGACGCTGGCAGGAGGCAAGACGTTCACCAAGCTCGACCTGACTTTGGCCTACATAACGCAGGAACTGAAGGAGTCTTCGAAGGGCCTCACCTGCATCAACATGCACAAGGGACTGTTCATCTACAACAGATGCCCGTTTGGAATTCGGTCGGCTGCAGCGATCTTCCAGAGAAACATGGAAAGCCTACTCAAGTCGATACCACACACAGTGGTCTTTCAGGACGACATATTGGTCACGGGTCGGGACACCGCCGAGCACCTATAAAACCTGGAGGAGGTCCTCCAGCGATTGGATCGCGGAGGGCTGCGGCTGAAGAGGTTGAAATGCATCTTCATGGCAACAGAAGTGGAGTTTTTGGGAAGAAAGATCACGGCGGACGGCATTCGGCCCACAGACGCCAAGACAGAGGCTATCAGGAATGCGCCCAGGCCACAGAACGTCACGGAGCTGCTGTCGTTCCTGGGATTCCTCAACTATTTTGGTAACTTCCTACCGGGGTTAAGCACCCTCTTAGAGCCCCTACATGTGTTATTGCGCAAAGGTGAGAACTGGGTATGGGGAAAAAAACCAAGTAATTGCTTTTGAGAAAGCCAGAAACATTTTATGCTCCAACAAGCTGCTTGTATTGTATAACTTGTGTAAAAGACTTGTGCTAGCATGTGATGCGTCGTCGTACGGAATCGGGTATGAATTACAACAAGCTCACGTTGCGGGGAAGTTGCAACTTGTCGCCTATGCTTCCAGGAGCTTGGCTAAGACCGAGAGGGCCTACAGCATGATTGAGAAAGAGGCATTAGCGTGTGTGTTCGGGGTAAAGAAAATGCATCAGTACCTGTTTGGCCTCAAATTTGAGCTGGAAACTGATCACAATCCCCTCACATCCCTGTTCGCTGAAAACAAGGCGATAAGTACTAATGCCTCAGCCCGCATACAAAGGTGGGCACTTGCGCTATCAGCGTATAACTATACCATCCGCTACAGGTCAAGAACTGAGAACTGTGCGGATGCTCTCAGTCGGCTACCATTGCCCACCACGGGGGTGGAAATGGCGCAGCCTGCAAACTTGTTGATGGTGGTGCAGCCCGTAGACTTGTTGATGGTCATGGAAGCGTTTGAAAATGATAAATCACCTGTCATGGCCTGCCAGATTAGGACTTGGACCAGCCAAGATCCTCTGCTGTCCCTAGTAAAAAACTATGTACTGCATGGGAGCTGGGCCAGCATCCCCGTTGAAATGCAAGAGCAAATCAAGCCATTCCAGTGGCGAAAGGACGAGCTGTTCATTCAGGCAGACTGCCTGTTGTGGGGTAACCGCGTAGTGCTACCAAAAAGGGGCAGGGAGACGTTCATCTTGGATCTCCACAGCACACATCCGGGTATAGTAATGATGAAAGCAATAGCCAGATCTCATGTGTGGTGGCCTGGTATCGACTCTGACTTAGAGTCCTGTATACGACAATGCAGCGTATGTGCTCAGTTGAGCAACGCGCCCAGAGAAGCACCACTAAGTTTGTGGTCCTGGCCCTCCAGACCATGGTCGAGGATCCATGTCGACTATGCGGGCCCGTTTCTCGGTAAAATGTTCCTGGTGGTGGTGGAGGATGCTTTTTCAAACTGGATTGAATGTGAAATAATGTCGGGAAGCACCGCCACTGCCACCATTGAAAGCTTGAGGGCCATGTTAGCCACCCATGGCCTGCCTGACATACTGGTCAGTGAGAACGGGCCATGTTTCACCTGTGCCGAATTTAAAGAATTCATGACCCGCAATGGGATCAAACATGTCACCTCGGCCCCGTTTAATCCAGCCTCCAATGGGCAGGCAGAGCAGGCAGTACAAACCATCAAACAGAGCCTTAAACGAGTCACAGAAGGCTCACTCCAAACCCGCCTGTCCCGAGTACTGCTCAGCTACCGCACGAGACCCCACTCGCTCACAGGGGTGCCCCCGACTGAGCTACTCATGAAAAGGACACTTAAAACCAGACTCTCGCTGGTTCACCCAACCTGCATGATCAGGTAGAGAGCAGGCGGCAGCAACAAAATATAAACGATGGTCGCGCCACTGTGTCACGGGAAATTGATCTGAATGACCCTGTGTATGTGCTAAACTATGGACATGGTCCCAAGTGGATCGCGGGCACGGTGATAGCTAAAGAAGGGAATAGGGTGTTTGTAGTCAAACTCGACAATGGACAAATTTGCAGAAAGCACCTGGACCAAACGAGGCTGCGGTTCACAGACTGCCCTGAATAACCCACAGCAGACACCACCTTTTTTGAGCCCACAACACATACCCAAAGGATCAACGACACCATGCCGGAGCAGGAAATCGAACCCATCACGCCCAACAGCCCAGCAAGGCCAGGCTAACTTAGCAGCCCTGTAGGGCCAACAACACGCCAGCCCAGCGAGGGCTCAGCCAACACACCAGAACAGACATTTGTACCGAGGCGGTCCACCAGGGAAAGAAAGGCTCCCGACCGCCTCACCTTGTAAATAGTTTTCACTTTGACTTTGGAGGGGGAGTGATGTTGTGTATTTGTAAAGCATGCACTCCCATGTTCCGCCACCAGGGAGCTCATCCCCTGAAGTCCCAAGGGATCTCAGCATCCCTTGGGAGCACTGTATATAAGCCGGCTCCTAAGGCCTGTTCCTCACTCTGGAGTGTCTTATTAAAGACTGAGGTCATTGTCACTTTAACCTCCCTGTGTGCAGCCTCATCTGTGTTAGGAACACAATAAAATCCATCTCCTGCTCCCTTGACTCCATTCCCATTAAACTGCCAACTTCCCTTCCAGAGTGACGTGAGCTGATATTGTAAATTGTTCCATCTCCTAAGGTACTGTCTTTCAGAAGGTACCTCCCTTTCAAAACCACCTTCATAACACCTTCCTCAAAAAAGCCTCTTGACCCACCTGTCCTTCGAAACTACTGTCCCATCTCCAACCTCCATTTTCTCTCCAAGGTCTTTGCATAAGTTGATGCCTCCTAAATACGTGTCTGTTTTTTTCCCACAATTCCATGTTTGAATCACTCCAACCTAGTTTTCATCCCTGCCATAGCATCAAAATGGTCTGAACCAAAGTCACCCATTACATTTGCTGTGACTGTGGTGCATTGCCTCTCCTCCACCACCCTGCAGCCTTTGACCTGGTCATCAAATAACTTTCCTCCCTTGTCCAGCTTGGTGGGACTGCTCTCATTTAGTTCCACTCTTACCTATCTGACTACAGCATCTTTTGCAATGGCTTCTTTTCCCATCTCCGCATCATTACCTCTGTAGTTCCCCAATGATAAATCCATAGCTTCCACCACTTCTCCATCTACATACTGCCCTTTGGCGACATCATTAACAAACATGAGGACAGCTTCCACATGTATGCTGATGATACTTTAGGAAGGAGATATATGGAGAGATTGGAGAAGCTGGGATTGTTCTCCTTGGAGCAGAGAAGGTTAACGGGAGACCTAATAGAGGTATTCAAAACTATAAGGGGTTTTAAAAGACCAAGTTGGGAGAAACCATTTCCTCTGGCATGTGTGTCAGTAACCAGAGGCCATAGATTTAAAATAATTGTCAAAATAACTAGAGGGGAAATGAGGAGGTAGTTCTTCACACAGATGGTTTTTCAGATCTGAAAGGGTGGTGGGAACAGATTCCATCGTAACTTTTCACAGGCAATTGGACATGTACTTGAAGAGGACTAATTTGCAGAGTTATGGGGAAAAAGCTGGGCAATGGGACTAATTGGAGAGCTCTTTCAAAGAGCTGGCACAGGCACGATGGGCCGAATGACAGCCTTCTGTACTGTAGGATTCTATGACACCCAGCTCTACCTCTCCTATGACACCCAGCTCTCTTGACCCCTCCAGTATCTCTGTGTAGTCACACTGCTTATCCGCTTTCCAATCATTAAATGATCATCAATTTCGCCAGTTAAACTTTGAGAAGACTGAAGCCATCCTCTTCGGCCCCTGCCACAAACGCCATACCCCCGCCACTGATTTTATCCCCTTCCCTTGCATTGTCTCAGACTGAACCAGATTGTTTGCAATTTTGGCGTCCTGTTTAATCCCAAGCTGAGGTACCGTCCCTATATACTCTCCATTATTAAAGAAACAGTAGCAGGATATTTGGAAAAGCATAATTCGGTCAGGCAGAGTCAGCATGGATTTATGGGCTCAAGTTTCGGCCTGGGATGCTCCTATTTTTTTGGAGCAACTAGTTTAGAATGAAGCATCTTAAAAATTGCAATTCTCGACATTTAGTTTGCTCCAGTTCTAGTGAGTTCGAACAGTTTCATTTTAGAACAGATTTTTTTTTTCAAAAGGGTGCATGTCCAGCCGCTTATGCCTATTTTGCAAGTTTAGGCAGCGAAAACTTACTCCAAACTAACTTAGAATGGAGTAAGTGTCGATTTTTGTATGCTCAGAAAAACCTTGTCTTACACTTATAAATCAGGCGTAGGGAACGAGAGATTGGGGTGGGGGAGGGAAGTTTACAAACATTAAACACTTCACTTTTACAAATAAAGAGCCATTATCAATAATAAATGATAAATAAATCAATAAATCAACCAATAAATCAATCAAAAAAAATTTTTTAAAAATCAATAAATAAAACATTACGTTTCTACTCACTCACTGCAGCACCGGGAGCCCTCCAACAGTGTGCTGGGATGGGGCCCCCCCAGTGTCTCTCTCTCTGTCTCTGTCAGTGTCTCTCTCTCTGTCTCTGTCAGTGTCTCTGTGTTTCTGACAGCGAGGTGTGGGCGGAGAGAAGGGAGGGGAGGGGGAGGGAGGGACAGGAGGGGGAGGGAGGGGGGAGAGGAGGGTGAGGGAGGGGGAGAGGAGGGGGGAGGGGGTGAGAGGGAAGAGGAGGAGGGGGGAGGGAGGCGAGGGGAGAGGAGGAGGAGGGGGAGGGAGGCAAGGGGGAAGAGGGAAGAGGAGGAGGGGGAAGAGGAGGAGGGGGAAGAGGAGGGGGAAGAGAAGAGAGGAAGAGGAGAGGGGCAAGAGGAGGGAGGAGAGGAGGGGGGGGAGAGGGAGAGGAGGGCTGAACGGGAGGGAGGGGGGGGGAGCTGAATGGGAGGGAGGCCCGAGTCCCGATTTTCACCCGGGGAGCCCATTCGGCCAGGGCAAGGGCCGGTGTGCTTGGGGCCCCTCCTATGCAATCTCGGGGCGAGGAGCTACTGCACATGCAAGCACACTCTAGCGCACATGTGCAGAGTCCTGGCACTGTTTTCAGCGCCGGGACCTGGCTCCGCCCCCGTCCCCTTGTGCTGCGCCACGTCGAGCACGAAGACGTCCTGAGGAGCTCGCAGAATCACAAGGTAAGTTTTCGCTGCCCTTTTTATTCCAGAAAGTCACCGCACCTTATGGAGGTGCGCCGTTTTTACAGAGGGCGGAAACTTGGGCCCTATGAAGGGGAAGTCATGTTTGACAAATTTGCTGGAATTCTTTGAGGATGAAATGAACAGGGTGGATAAAGGGTGTAAGGGGGGGCGGGGGGGAAAGTACACTTGAGTAAGAAGCATAAGGGAATTAGGAGGTTCTGAGGAATCAGGAGTTACTGTCTTTTATATGGATTATAATTGACCGGTTATGTATAACCCGCTTATGTATGTAAAGCACGCTTATACACTCGCTTACATTGGGCTAGTAAGAAGGGAATAGCGAAACCTGATGGGCAATGAACCATTTGAAATAGCCAACACTGCATTGACCCTTAGCACAAAAAATAGAAAATGAAAACTCACACAGTACAGAGAACAAGGACACAAATGAGAAACATTAGACTAGTTCTGTCGGGAAGAGATAAGGAAGCTAACGTTTTGGGAACAGAGTTACTTCACACATCATAGGGGCTAAGGCAAAGTTCAGATCACTGAACAACATGATTGACATGTGATGAGAGATGGACAGGCGGGAAAGAACCAATCAGAGCTCGTCTGATAAGAGTCAACAAATCAATGTAACTTCGCTGATAGCAGTCGACCAATCGATGGTTTTGTAGGAGGGTCGCACAAATCAAAAAATTATATAACTATGCTTGTAGAACTCTTGTACTTTGAAGTGTTCATCGGAACATTTCCCGAGCATGTTCGAATAATAAAACCGGTGAACCGAAGTTTTCGTCTAAGTGAATCCATGGTCGCTTTACAGAGGGCAGGTGTCAACTCCTTATATCAGGGAATCCATCTCGAGGAAGAGAAATCTTCCTTTTACCCCAACAATTGGCACTGCGATCAGGGTGAAGAGCCTCCGACCTGGATGATGTAGCAGCTAGCAATGGCAGTATGTTTTTTGTACCACCTGCAGCTGTAGCATTGACGGGGAAGGAGGTAATCTGTATAAAGAACTAGAAGGGGGTAATCTGTAGAACAAAGTTATAGCGAACCACGGAAGGACGAAAACCAAGGTAAGAGATAGGTGTATTGCCTGATCAAGAAGGAATACAACCTAAAGGGGTCTAGAAAAATGACCAAGGGATAGTGTATTTCCTGAATAGGAAGGAATACAACCTAAAAGAGTAGTGGGGTCCCAGGATGTTTAGGAAAAACTGGCCAGTGGGATAAAATAAAGATCAAGGGGGGCTCTGAGATATGGACCAAAATGGTCCCGAGTATAAATGCTAGCAGGAAAGACAAGAAATTAGGGAGGCAAGCAGTATTGTTAGTCCGGTCAGATGTTAGAGGGGTCCAAGGGCTTGGAAACAGTACACAGAATCTGGTAAAGGGGTAAATTTACCCAGACGAGAAATGGTATGCATTAAGTTGCTGAAAAAAGATAGGATAAGCTGTACTGAATGAAAATTTGGTGTGAATGTCTGTCTTTAAGTGAAAGTGTTCACGTCGAAGCTTTCTTGACGATTGAATCAGTTGCTGGAGAAACATAATATAAGCTGTATTGAATTCACAAAGAACGGCTTGTTTATCAAAAGAGAAAACTTGCAACCTTGAAGCTAGAAAGAAGAAACCATTGAATGTGTAATTGGAAAAAAAAAGTGTTTGCGATTGTCTTATGTAGTTTAAATTAACAAATTCAAGGGGACACAAGCCCTCTGTGTAAAATGTTTGTTAGATACAAAAATTAATTTGAGGAAAGGAGAAAATGGAAAAAGACGCAACTTACTGGACACTAGTTGATATTGGCTGTGAAAAAGATATTGGTTTAATTGGAGGGTAATTAACCAATGAAAACCGAACTTTCATTATGGCCACAGTGAAATTTCGGCTTTGTTTCAAAGTATGAATATTAGAAAAGAGATAAAAGACACTCTATGTTGATAATGATTTTAAATTACGAGAAAGTTTCACTGCAGTAAAGGAGATTTAAATTTTGGGTTTGAAAACCTTTTTAAAATGGATGCTGTATTCTGATATCGGGAAAGGTTTAAAAACAATTACGCAAAGTCACATAATGACGTCAGGCCTTCTTACAAACCTGCAAAGAAGTTAACCCTTTCCATGGACAGCTGTTTTATTTAGCTCACCAAACAACTTTAGCATCGCTGCATGGAATTTTTAAAATATGGACATTATTCATTTGGGTTTCTTAATTGGAAGTGAATATTTTCCCACGTGCCAGAAGGAAAATAAAATTGTGACGGCTATAAAGAATGAAAAAAAAAAGTGTAATCTTTAACAGGGGAAGAGCTGATCTGCCAAACATTGGAGTAGGATACTGAATGCAGCTCAAAAGGCAGGCGAAACGGGGAATGAAAGTGGGTTGAATACAAAGATCACTCCGGGGCAAATAACCCTGACAAAAATAATAAAGGTCAAAGCGCACATAAAAATTACTGATCAACATCAGCAGGGAAACGCATGGGCAGACAAGGTAGCCAAGCGAGTGGTAAAGAGAGGCTATATCATAGGCAGTCCCTCGGGGTCGAGGAAGATTTGCTTCCACTCTTAGCATGAGTTCTTAGGTGGCTGTACAGTCCAATACAAGAACCACAGTTTCTGTCACAGGTGGGACAGATAGTCGTTGAGGGAAAGGGTGGGCAGGGAGCCTGGTTTGCCGCACGCTCCTTCCGCTGCCTACGCTTGATTTCTGCATGCTCTCGGCGACGATACTCGAGGAGCTCAGCGCCCTCCCGAATGCACTTCCTCCACTTAGGGTGGTCTATGGCCAAGGACTCCCAGGTGTCTGTGGGGATGTCGCTCTTTATCAGGGAGGCTTTGAGGGTGTCCTTGTAATGTTTCCTCTGCCCGCCTTTGGCTCGTTTGCCGCGGACGAGTTCCGAGTAGAGCGCCTGCTGTGGGAGTCTTGTGTCTGGCATGTGAACTATGTGGCCTGCCCAGCACAGCTGATCAAGTGTGGTCAGTGCTTCAATGCTGGGAATGTTGGCCTGGACAAGGACGCTAATGTTTGTGCGTCTATCCACCCAGGGGATTTGCAGGATCTTGCGGAGACATCGCTGGTGGTATTTCTCCAGCGACTTGAGATGTCTACTGTACATGGTCCACGTCTCTGAGCCATACAGGAGGGCGGGTATTACTACATACACTGACCCAGATCATAAGAAGATAAGAACATAAGAAGTAGGAGCAGGAGTAGGCCACACGGCCCTTCGAGCCTGCTCTGCAATTCAATACAATCACGGCTGATCTGATCATGGACTCAGGTCCACTTCCCTGCCCGCTCCCCATAACTCCTTGTTCCCTTATCATTTAAGAAACTGTCTATTTCTGTCTTAAATTTATTCAATGTCCCAGCTTCCACAGCTCTCTGATGCAGCGAATTCCACAGATCCACAACCCTCTGAGAGAAGAAATTTCTTCTTATCTCAGTTTTAAATGGGCGATCCCTTATTCTAAGATTATGCCCTCTAGTTCCAGTCTCCCCTATCGGTGGAAACATCCTCTCTGCACCACCTTGTCAAGCCCCTTCATAATCTTATACATTTCGATAAGATCACCTCTCATTCTTCTGAATTCCAATGAGTAGAGGCCCAACCTATTCAGCCTTTCCTCATAAGTCAACCCCTCATCTCTGGAATCAACTTTGTGAACCTTCTCTGAACTGCCTCCAAAGCAAGTATATCCTTTTGTAAATATGGAAACTAAAACTGCACGCTGTATTCCAGGTGTGGCCTTATCAATACCCTGTACAACTGTAGCAAGACTTCCCTGCTTTTATACTCCATCCCCTTTGCAATAAAGGTCAAGATTCCATTGGAGCATGTACAATCGGGCCTGAGGAAATAGACATGCTCAAGGTACAAGGAGAAGCCACTGCACAGGAAAAGGAGGGGTGGAAGCAGAGAGGGGCCCAACAAGGGACCAATGGGTTATGGAGAAAAGATGGGAATTTATACCACGGGTATGTCCATACAGGTAGAGCCAGCGTGATAAGCTCGATGTCCAGATGCGAGTGGTGGAAGAGAATGGGTAGATATATAGAGAACCAATTCAGAAGGTGCCTGACATGCGCGAAATACAACCCGGGAGGAAAGTAAACATAGAAACATAGAAACATAGAAAATAGGTGCAGGAGTAGGCCATTCGGCCCTTCGAGCCTGCACCGCCATTCAATGAGTTCATAGCTAAACATGCAACTTCAGTACCCCATTCCTGCTTTCTCGCCATACCCCTTGATCCCCTTAGTTGTAAGGACTACATCTAACTCCTTTTTGAAGATATTTAGTGAATTGGCCTCAACAACTTTCTGTGGTAGAGAATTCCACAGGTTCACCACTCTCTGGGTGAAGAAATTCCTCCTCATCTCGGTCCTAAATGGCTTACCCCTTATCCTTAGACTGTGACCTCTGGTTCTGGACTTCCCCAACATTGGGAACATTCCTCCTGCATCTAACCTGTCTAAGAACATAAGAACATAAGAATTAGGAACAGGAGTAGGCCATCTAGCCCCTCGAGCCTGCTCCGCCATTCAATAAGATCATGGCTGATCTGGTCGTGGACTCAGCTCCACTTACCCGCCCTCTCCCCGTAACCCTTAATTCCCTTATTGCTTAAAAAGCTATCTATCTTTGACTTGAAAACATTCAATGAGCCAGCCTCAACTGCTTCCTTGGGCAGAGAATTCCACAGATTCACAACCCTCTGGGAGAAGAAATTCTTTCTCAACTCGGTTTTAAATTGGCTCCTCCGTATTTTGAGGCTGTGCCCCCTAGTTCTAGTCTCCCCCACCAATGGTCTAAACCCATCAGAATTTTAAACGTTTCTATGAGATCCCCTCTCATTCTTCTGAACTAGTGAATACAAGCCCAGTTGATCCAATCTTTCTTGATATGTCAGTTCCGCCATCCCGGGAATGAGTCTGGTGAACCTTCGCTGCACTCCCTCAATAGCAAGAATGTCCTTCCTCAAGTTAGGAGACCAAAACTGTACACAATACTCCTGGTGTGGCCTCACCAAGGCCTTGTACAACTGGAGTAACACATCCCTGCCCCTGTACTCAAATCCCCTCGCTATGAAGGCCAACATGCCATTTGATTTCATAACCGCCTGCTGTACCTGCATGCCAACCTTCAATGACTGATGTACCATGACACCCAGGTCTCGTTGCACCTCCCCTTTTCCTAATCTGTCACCATTCAGATAATAGTCTGTCCCTCTGTTTTTACCACCAAAGTGGATAACCTCACATTTATCCACATTATACTTCATCTGCTATGCATTTGCCCACTCACCTAACCTATCCAAGTCACTCTGCAGCCTCATAGCATCCTCCTCGCAGCTCACACTGCCACCCAACTTAGTGTCATCCACAAATTTGGAGATACTACATTTAATCCCCTCGTCTAAATCATTCATGTACAATGTAAACAGCTGGGGCCCCAGCACAGAATCTTGCAGTATCCCACTAGTCACTGCCTGCTATTCTGAAAAGTCCCCATTTACTCCTACTCTTTGCTTCCTGTCTGCCAACCAGTTCTCAATCCACGTCAGCACACTACCCCCAATCCCATGTGCTTTAACTTTGCACATTAATCTCTTGTGTGGGACCTTGTCGAAAGCCTTCTGAAAGTCCAAATACACCACATCAACTGGTTCTCCCTTGTCCACTCTACTGGAAACATCTTCAAAAAATTCCAGAAGATTTGTCAAGCATGATTTCCCTTTCACAAATCCATGCTGACTTGGACCTATCATGTCACCTCTTTCCAAATGCGCTGCTATGACATCCTTAATAATTGATTCCATCATTTTATCCACTACCGATGTCAGGCTGACCGGTCTATAATTCCCTGTTTTCTCTCTCCTTCCTTTTTTAAAAAGTGGGGTTACATTGGCTACCCTCCACTCCATAGGAACTGATCCAGAGTCTATGGAATGTTGGAAAATGACTGTCAATGCATCCGCTATTTCCAAGGCCACCTCCTTAAGTACTCTGGGATGCAGGCCATCAGGCCCTGGGGATTTATCGGCCTTCAATCCCATCAATTTCCCCAACACAATTTCCCGACTACTAAGGATTTCCCTCAGTTCCTCCTTCTTACTAGACCCTCTGACCCCTTTTATATCCGGAAGGTTGTTTGTGTCCTCCTTAGTGAATACCGAACCAAAGTACTTGTTCAATTGGTCTGCCATTTCTTTGTTCCCCGTTATGACTTCCCCTGATTCTGACTGCAGGGGACCTACGTTTAACTTTACTAACCTTTTTCTCTTTACATATCTATAGAAGCTTTTGCAGTCCGTCTTAATGTTCCCTGCAAGCTTCCTCTCGTACTCTATTTTCCCTGCCCTAATCAAACTCTTGGTCCTGCTCTGCTGAGTTCTAAATTTCTCCCAGTCCCCAGGTTTACTGCTATTTCTGGTCAATTTGTATGCCACTTCCTTGGCTTTAATACTATTCCTGATTTCCCTTGATAGCCACGGTTGAGCCACCTTCCTTTTTTTAGTTTTACGCCAGACAGGGATGTACAATTGTTGTAGTTCATCCATGCAGTCTCTAACTGTCTGCCATTGCCCATCCACTGTCAACCCCTTAAGTATCATTCGCCAATCTATCCTAGCCAATTCACGCCTCATACCTTCAAAGTTACCCTTCTTCAAGTTCTGAACCATGGTCTCTGAATTAACTGTTTCATTCTCCATCCTAATGTAGAATTCCACCATATTATGGTCACTCTTCCCCAAGGGGCCTCGCACAACGAGATTGCTAATTAATCCTCTCTCATTACACAACACCCAGTCTAAGATGGCCTCCCCCCTAGTTGGTTCCTCGACATATTGGTCTAGAAAACCATCCCTTATGCACTCCAGGAAATCCTTCTCCACCATATTGCTTCCAGTTTGGTTAGCCCAATCTATATGCATCTTAAAGTCACCCATGATAACTGCTGCACCTTTATTGCATGCACCCCTAATTTCCTGCTTGAAGCCCTCCCCAACATCAGTACTACTGTTTGTTGGTCTGTACACAACTCCCACTAACGGTTTTTGCCCTTTGGTGTTCTGCAGCTCTACCCATATAGATTCCACATCATCCAAGCTAATGTCCTTCCTAACTATTGCATTAATCTCCTCTTTAACTAGCAATACTACCCCTCCTTCTTTTCCTTTTATTCTATCCTTCCAAGGGTATTCAACATTCAGGATGTTGAGTTCCCAGCCCTGATCATCCTGGAGCCACGTCTCTGTAATCCCAATCACATCATATCTGTTAACATCTATTTGCACAGTTAATTCACCCACCTTATTACGGATACTCCTTGCATTAAGACTCAAAGCCTTCAGGCTTGTTTTTTTAACACCCTTTGTCCTTTTAGAATTATGATGTAGTGTGGCCCTTTTTGTTTCTTGCCTTTGTTTATTCGGCCTTCCACTATTGCTTCTTAACTTTCTACCATCTGTTTCTGACTCCATATCACTTCGCCCTGTCTCGCTGCATAGGTTCCCATCCCCCTGCCATATTAGTTTAAACACTCCCAAACTGCATTAGCAAATGTTACCCCCAGGACATCAGTTCCAGTACTGCCCAAGTGCAAACTGTTCCTTTTGTACAGGTCCCACTTCCCCCAGAACTGGTTCCAATGTCCCAGGAATTTGAATCCCTCCCTCTTGCACCACTGCTCAAGCCATGTATTTATTCTAACTATCCTGCTCCCTCTACTCTGATTAACACGTGGCACTGGTAGCAATCCAGAGATTACTACCTTTGAGGTGCTACTTTTTAATTTAACTCCTAGCTCCGTAAATTCAGCTTGTAGGACCTCTTCCCGGTTCTTACCTATATCGTTGGTACTTACATGTACCATGACAACTGGCTGTTCACCCTCCCTCTCCAAAATGCTCTGAAGCTGCTCCGAGACATCCTTGACCCTTGCACCAGGGAGGCAACATACCATCCTGGAGTCCCGGTTGCGGCCGCAGAAACTCCTATCTATTCCCCTTACAATAGAGTCCCCTATCACTATAGCTCTCCCACTCTTTTTCATGCCCTTCTGTGCAGCAGAGCCACCCATGGTGCCATGAATCTGGCTGCTGGTGCCTTCCCCTGGTAAGTCATCTCCCCCAACAGTATCCAAAATGGTATATCTGTTTTAGAGGGAGATGACCGCAGGGGACTCCTGCACTACCTTCCTGCTCTTGCCTTGACTCTTGGTCACCCATTCACTATCTGTCCTAACCCTTACCTGCGGTGTGGCCAACTCACTAAATGTGCTATCCACAACATTCTCAGCATCGCGCATGCTCCAGAGTGAGTCCAGCCGCAGCTCCAGTGCCATCATGCAATCTGTCAGGAGCTGCAGCTGGACACACTTCCCGCACACATAGCACAGGAGGAGCATGACACGAGTCTGAGCTTTCCTGCCATGACTTAACCCTTAAATTAATTTACTTACTAAAATTTACTTAAACACCAAACAGCTACTTACTAGTTCGCTGCCAATTAAACCAATCTAAAAGTCAGTCTAAAAGAGAGTTATACTTACCAGTCGAACAGCCAACCACTTACCAGCTTGGCTGTGACGTCACCTCTCGATTTCGCACCCCTCTATCTTTATCTGCAGCTGGTTGGGCTGGTCTCTGGGCCACCGTCTCCTACTCTCGCAGTCCTTATCAGCTGCTCTAGTGTCAGCACTGGTAGGAAAAACAAAACAAAACAGCACCTGCCACCCCAACTTGCCCGAACTCACCCAGTTACCAAACTCACGAATGTCACTCTATGCTGCTGCACTCTGTGCTCTGCATGAGCTGCCTCTTTTTAAACTGTATCTAGGTCAGATGACTCACTTCTGGTCAGTCTTTGCAGAACTGGTTTTAACTAGCTGCTAATTGCCTCCTACTGGAGAGTTACCTTGTTTTCTCTGCCTAAACCTGAAAGATTCCCAACTATTTAACTTTTCCCCTTTAAATTAAACTGCTACTTACTTAGAAGCTACTGGCAATTGCCACTAACAAGTTACTCCAGCCTCCAAATGGTTTAAAGAGAATAACCCTTAAAACTCACCCACTTACCAAACTCACGAAGGTCAGAATGGGACATCAGCACTGACAGGAAGGACCCTGGGAAAACTTACAGATACATTTTACTGGACCGTTATCCAGCAACAAGGGCAAGACATACTGCCTAGTTATAATATCCCGATGGGGAATGACACTACAGCTGGACTCAGATGAATAGAACCCTAAAAGCGGCCCTAGCCAAGGCAATGAGACTGCCAGAAGTCTTAGTTTCAGGAAGCAAGGATGAAGGACCTTATAAAGACAGGATACGGATGTTTGTGATGGAACTCTGTAAGCAGTTATATGATTTAAAGGCACAGGCTAGAGATCAGCAAGTAATCAAGGACATCAAGAACGACACTAAGGAACAGAAGGTCCAAATACCCCAAAGGGACCAATCAGGTGATGGTGAGGATAAAGGACATGTACACCTGCTATTTATTAAGGGTTATCAGCAAGTGGAAACACCGGACCCAGTTAAAAAAGCATGATCACTAACTAACCGGTGACGACCAGGTAATATTGTTTTTTTGCAGGTCTCTGGTGCTCGTGGGAACAACGTGGGGTAACGCAGCCTCATATAGAAACATAGAAATTTACAGCACAGAAGGAGGCCATTTCGGCCCATCGTGTCCACGCCAGCCGACAAAGAGCCGCATGGCCCTTGGTCAGCAGCCCTAAAAGTTACATATAAACCTATGAGCAATGACGGAAAGGCAAAGAGCACCCAACCCAAACCAGTCCAACTCACACAACTGTGACACCCCTTATACTGAAACATTCTACATTCCACCCCAACCGGAGCCATGTGATCTCCTGGGAGAGGCAAAAACCGGATAAAAACCTATGTCAATTTAGGGAGAAAAAATCTGGGAAAATTCCTCTCTGACCCATCCAGGCAATCGAAACTAGTCCAGGAGATCACCCTGGCTGTATTCTATTCCCTGCAGTACATACAATTATATCTGCGTCATCCAACAAAAGGTCATCCAGTCTAATCCCAATTACCAGCTCTAGGTCCGTAACCCTGCAGGTTACTACACTTTAAGTGCCCATCCAACCATCTCTTAAAAGTGATGAGGGTTTCTGCATCCACCACTCTTCCAGGCAGCAAATTCCAGATCCATACAACCCTCTGCGTAAAGAAGCCCCCCCTCAAATCCCCTCTAAACCTTTCACCAACCACCTTACAACTATGCCACCTCATAATAGACCCTTCCACCAGTGGAAATAGTCTCTTACAATCCATTATGTCCAGGCCGCTCAATATTTTGTACACCTCAATAAGGTCTCCTCTCAACCTCCTCTGTTCCAATGAACAAAAACCCAGCCTATCCAATCTGTCCTTATAATTAAGATTCTCCATTCTAGGCAGCATCCTAGTAAATCTCCTCTATGGCACCCTCTCTAGTGCAATCACGCCCTTCCGATAATACGGCAACCAGAATTGCACACAGTACTCCAGCTGTGGCCTAACCAAAGTATTATACAATTTAAGCATAACCTCCCTGCTCTTATATTCTATGCCTCGGCCAATAAAGGCAAGCATTCCGTATGTCCTCTTAACCACCTTATCCACCTGGGCTGCTACTTTCAGGGATCTGTGGACAAGCACTCCAAGGTCCCTTTGTTCATCTACACTATTAAGTGGCCTACCGCTTAATGTGTATACCCTTTCCTTATTAGTCCTCCCAAAGTGCATCACCTCACACTTTTCCAAATTAAATTCCATTTGCCACTGCTCTGCCCACCTGACCAGTAGATTGATATCATCCTGCATCCCATGACTTTCCTCTTCATTATCAACCACACAGCCAATTTTATTGTCGTCTGCAAACTTCTTAATCATAATCCCTATATTCAAATCTAAATCATTGATATAAGAACATAAGAAATCGGAGCAAGAGAAGGCCATATGCCCGCTAGTGCCTGCTCCGCCATTTAATACAATCACGGCTGATTCGATCATGGACTCAGGTCCACTTCCCTGCCCACTCTCCATAACTCCTTGTTCCCTTATCATTTAAGAAACTGTCTATTTCTGTCTTAAATTTATTCAATGTCCCAGCTTCCACAGCTCTCTGATGCAGCGAATTCCACAGATCCACAACCCTCTGAGAGAAGAAATTTCTCCTTATCTCAGTTTTAAATGGGCGATCCCTTATTCTAAGATTATGCCCTCTAGTTCTAGTTCCCCTATCAGTGGAAACATCCTCTCTGCATCCACCTTGTCAAGCTCCCTCATAATCTTATACATTTCGATAAGATCACCTCTTATTCTTCTGAATTACAATGAGTGGAGGCCCAAACTACTCAGCCTTTCCTCATAAGTCAACCCCCTGATCTCTGGAATCAACCTTGTGAACCTTCTCTGAACAGCCTCCGAAGCAAGTATATCCTTTCGTAAATATGGAAACCAAAACTGCACGCAGTATTCCAGGTGTGGTCTCACCAATACCCTGTACAACTGTAGCAAGACTTCCCTGCGTTTATACTCTATCCCTTTTGCAATAAAGGCCAAGTTTCCATTGACCTTCCTGATCACTTGCTGTACCTGCATACTAACTGTTATATATGCAAACCTGTAAATACCATGTTTAACCACCAGAGGGCTCATCCTTTGGAGTCCCAAGGGATCCCACAATCCCTTGGGAGCACCTGTACATAAGGAGGCCTCACAGGCTGGAGAGGCACTCTGAGATCTGTAATAAAGGACTACGGTCACACCTTACTTTGAGCTTGCAGTATCTGGTCTGACTCTTTATTCAAGACATAACACTAAGCTTTTGTGTTTCATGCACAAGTACCCCCAGGCCCCGCTGTACTGCAGCACTTTGTAATCTTTCTCCATTTAAATAATAACTTGTTCTTTGATTTTTTCTGCCAAAGTGCATGACCTCACACTTTCCAACATTATACTCCATCTGCCAAATATTTGCCTGATGTCCTTTTGCAGATTTTGTGTGTCCTCCTCACATATTGCTTTTCTTCCCAACTTTGTATCGTCGGCAAACTTGGCTACGTTACATTCAGTCCCTTCCTCCAAGTCGTTAATATAGATTGTAAACAATTGGGGTCCCAGCACTGATCCCTGCGGCACCCCACTGGTTACTGATTGCCAACCCGAGAATGAACCATTTATTCCTACCTACTCTTTGTTTTCTGTTCGTTAGCCAATCCTCTATCCATGCTAATATATTGTCCCCAACTCCGTGAACTTTTAACTTGTGCAGTAACCTTTTATGTGGCACCTTGTCAAATGCCTTCTGGAAGTCCAAATACACCACATCCACTGGTTCCCTTTATCCACCCTATTCGTTACATCCTCAAAGAATTCTAGCAAATTTGTCAAATATGACTTCCCCTTCATAAATCCATGCTGACTCTGCCTGACCGAATTTTGCTTTTCCAAATGTCCTGCTACTGCTTCTTTAATAATGGATTCCAACATCTTTCCAACCACAGATATTGGGCTAACTGGTCTATAGTTTCCTGCTTTTTGTCTGCCTCCTTTTTTAAATAGGGGTGTTACATTTGCAGTTTTCCAATCTGCTGGGACCTCCCCAGAATCCAGGGAATTTTGGTAAATTACAACCAATGCATCCACTATCCCTGCTGCTACTTCTCTTAAGACCCTAGGATGCAAGCCATCAGGTCCAGGCAATTTATCCATCTTTAGTCCCATTATCTTACGGAGTACCACCTCTTTAGTGATTGTGATTGTGTTAAGTCCCTCCCCCTCTATAGCCCCCTGACTGTGCACTGTTGGAATATTATTAGTGAACTCTACCGTAAAGACTGATACAAAATATTTGTTCCGAGTTTCTACCATCTCCATGTTCCTCATTACTAATTCCCCGGTCTCATCCTCCAAGAGACCAACATATCACAAAAAGCAAGAGACCCAGTACTGAGCCCTGCGGAACCGCACTGGAACCATCCTTCCAGATACAAAAACATCCATCAATCATTACCCTTTGCTTCCTACCTCCAAGCTGTCATGTATTCAACTATCATTTTAACCCACGTATAAGCTGACCTAAGTTGTACACCTTGAGAACATTGACCACAAGGGGGTGAACTTGTGGGAGACACTCCTAACCTGGACTTTCAGGTATAAAAGGGGAAGCTCCACCTACCTTCATCACTTGAGGTCTTGGTAATAAATGTAACTGGTCACAGAGTGATCTTCTCTCAAGTATGGGCCTCGTGTGCATTTATAATGTATAGTAAGGGCATATCATTGGCGACGAGAAACTGGGATTTAAACCGCGCGAGCGTGGCCACTAGCAGCACAGAAGCGAGGTACTGTGTTGGTGATGATTGGGACAACTTTATTGAGAGACTACAGCAAAGTTTTGTCACTAAGGAATGGTTGGGACAAGATTTGGCCGACAAACACAGGGCTCATCTCCTGACGGTTTGTGGATTCAGAACGTACTTCCTGATGAAGGACCTTCTAGTGCCAGAGAAGCCGGCAGAAAAGACGCTCGAAGAGCTCAGAAAGTTGATCGGTGAACACCTTAAACCGGCGAGCAGCATGCACATGGCGAGACACCGGTTTTACACGCACCAACGGTGAGAAGGGCAAAGCATTCCTGACTTCATGGCAGATCTCCGGCGACTGGCGAGCCTATGTAAGTTCCCAGATGCATGCAGAGCGGAGATGTTGCGAAACTTTTTTATTGAGGGCATCGGGCACGCTGAGGCTTTCAGGAATCTGATTGAGACCAAAGACTTGACCTTGGAAGCAGTGGCTCTGATAGCCCAGACATTTATCTCAGGGGAGGAAGAGACCAGAATGATGTATGACAAAAATCTTGGCTCAAATGCGGCAAACGACCTGGGAGTCAACATTGTTAACGCGGCACACAGTTCTCTCGGCAGACAAGGGCAATCGGACAAGCCCGAGCATGTAATCGAACCCAAAGGGGGAATTCAACAGAGACACTGGCTAGCTGAACGGCGATTCATGCCATCGCAATGGACAATGCGGCCAGTAACGGGGCCATTAATAGCTGGTAATGATGCGCTTAAGGACAGTTACAGAGACAGTCAGAGACAATCGACTGGTAATGGACCTTTTTTTTCCAATAACCTCATGCTGGAGGTGTGGAGGCAAACACCCAGCCAGAGCCTGCAGGTATCAGCAATATACCTGCAGAAACTGCAACATCAGCGGTCACTTGGCACGTATGTGCAGGAAGCCTGCAGCCAGGTTGATGTACGAGGAGGACGGGCACAATGTCAGCCCCACGAGGCCAAATGAATACTGGGTGAAATCGCTGGAAGCTGAATTTCAGCGCGTTCATGTGGAACACATATACAGTTCATATACCAGGACGCCACCGATAATGATGAAAGTGCTCCTCAATGGCATCCCAGTATTAATGGAGCTAGACACGGGGGGCCAGCCAGTCCCTGATGGGTATCAAACAGTTCGAAAGGTTGTGGGTGTCCAAGGCCAGGAGGCCAAAATTATTGCCGATTGACGCACAGCTACGGACATATACAAAGGAGATCATTCCGGTGCTAGGCAGAAGAACGGTAGTCGTGACTCACAAAGATTCGGAGAACAGGTTGCCACTCTGGATTGTCCCGGGGGATGGTCCCGCACTACTGGGGAGGAGTTGGCTTGCTGTCATGAACTGGAAATGGGGCAATGTCAATGCAATTTCTTCTGTGGAGTGAGTATCATGCTCACGGGTCCTGGACAAATTTGACTCATTATTTCAACCCGGCATTGGCACTTTCATGCAGGCCAAGGTAGTGATTCACATAAACCCGGACGCCAGACCAGTACACTACAAGGCCAGAGCGGTGCCGTACGTGATGTGGGAAAAGATAGAATGCGAATTGGAACGCTTGCTGAGGGAAGGCATCATCTCGCCAGTCGAATTCAGTGTCTGGGCGAGCCCGATCGTGCCGGTGCTCAAGGTGGATGGGTCGGTCAGGATATGTGGCGATTACAAGGCCACCATCAATCGGGTGTCACTCCAACACCAGTACCCGCTACCGAGAGCAGATGACCTCTTTGCGACGCTATCCGGTGGCAAACTTTTTTCAAAATTGGACCTGACCTCAGCTTACATAACCCAGGAGCTGGTGATTGAGTCGAAGAAGCTGACCACCATCACGACACACAAGGGGTTGTTTGAGTATGTCCGTTCGGGATTCGTTCGGCTGCCGCGATCTTTCAGCGAAATATGGAAAGCCTCCTCAAGTCAATTCCAAGGACGGTGGTTTTTCAAGACGACATCCTCATCACGGGTCGTGATACTGAAGAACACCTCCACAACCTGGAGGAGGTGCTACGCAGACTGGACCGGTTAGGGCTGCGACTGAAAAAGGCGAAGTGCGTCTTCTTAGCTCCAGAGGTAGAATCCCTGGGGAGGAGGGTAACAGCAGACAGGATCAGACCCACTGCGTCCAAAATGGAAGTGATTCAGAGAGCACCCAGACCCCGTAACATGACGGAGCTGTGTTCGTTTCTGGGGCTCCTGAACTATTTTGGTAACTTTCTTCCCAAATTGAGCACGCTGTTAGAGCCACTACACGTGCTCCTACGCAAAGGTCGCGATTGGGTCTGGGGGGGACAGCCAGGAAAGGGCTTTTGATAGAGCACGCAACTTGTTATGCTCCAACAAACTGTTAACGTTATATGACCCGTGTAAGGAACTTGTTCTAACGTGCGATGCATCGTCCTATGGGGTCGGGTGTGTGTTGCAGCATGTGACTGCCAATGGTCAGTTACAGCCGGTAGCTTATGCCTTCAGAAGTCTGTCCCAGGCAGAAAGGGGCTACAGGATGGTAGAAAAGGAAGCGCTAGTATGTGTATATGCAGTATAAAAAAATGCACCAGTACCTGTTTGGCAGGAAATTTGATCTGGAGACAGATCACAAACCCCTAACTTCCCTTTTGGCCGACAACAAGGCCATAAATGCGAATGCATCAGCCCGCATATAGAGGTAGGCACTTACGTTAGTCGCCTATGACTACACAATTCGGCACAGACCGGGCACTGAAAACTGAGCCGATGCACTCAGCAGGCTCCCACTAGCCACCACTGAGGGGGCAACTGAGCATGATGCTGAGATGGTCATGGCTGTTGAAGCTTTTGAAAGCTAAAGCTCATCTGTGACAGCCCGTCAGATTAAAGTCTGGACAAATAAAGACCCGCTACTGTCTTTAGTTAAGAAATGTGTCCTGAATGGGGACTGGGCAGCCACGTACAGGGCATGCCCTGAGGAATTTAAACCGTTTCATAGGCGCAAGGATGAACTCTCGATTCAGGCCGATTGCTTACTGTGGGGAAACCGAGTAGTCATGTCCTCGAGGGGCAGAGAGGTGTTTATCAGAGAACTTCACAATGAGCACCCGGGTATTATCATGATGAAGGCAATTGCTAGGTCACACGTTTGGTGGCCAGGGATAGATGCAGACCTGGAACTTTGTATTCGCAGGTGCAACACGTGTGCTCAGCTGGGCAACGCACGCAGGGAAGCCCCCCTTAGCCCCTGGTCCTGGCCCGCCAAGCCATGGTCACGTATCCATGTGGACTACGCAGGTCTTTTCAGGGGAAAAATGTTTTTGGTTGTAGTAGACGCCTACTCCAAATGGATTGAGTGTGCCATTTTAAATTCAAGCACATCCTCTGCCACGGTAGAAAGTCTACGGGCAATGTTCGCCGCCCATGGTCTACCAGATGTCTTGGTGAGTGACAATGGCCTGTGCTTCACAAGCACTGAATTCCAGGACTTCATGGCAGGCAATGGAATCAACCATGTCAGAACGACACTGTTCAAGCCGGCCTCAAACGGCCAGGCCGAACGAGCAGTGCAGATATTCAAACAGGGGATGCTCCAAATCCAAGGGGGTTCCCTACAAAGCCGCTTATCACGCCTCCTGTTGGTCAATAGATCCCGACCACACTCGCTCACAGGGGTCCCACCCGCAGAACTGCTAATGAAAAGGACGCTCAAAACCAGGTTATCCCTTATACACCCTACTATAAAAGAAATTGTTGAGAGCAGGCGTCAGTCACAATGTGACTACCATGACAGGAATGCGAGGGCACGATGTATTAATGTCAATGACCCTGTTTTTGTCCTTAATTACGCTGCAGGGCCCAAATGGCTTGCAGGCACTGTGATTGCCAAAGAGGGGAATAGGGTTTTGGTAGTTAAACTTACCAATGGACAAATCTGCCGCAAACACGTGGATCAAACTAAAAGGAGGTTCAGCAACCCCATAGAAGAAGCAGAGGAAGAACACGACGTTCTCTACAAGGGAGCATAAACCATCAGAAAGACTTAACCTGTGATACCAATAAGACTTTGGCAGGGAAGTGATGTCATGTATTCAACTATCATTGTAACCCATGTATAAGCTGACCTAAGTTGTACACCTTGAGAACATTGACCACAAGGGGGTGAACTTGTGGGAGACACTCCTAACCTGGACTTTCAGGTATAAAGGGGGAAGCTCCACCCACCTTCATCACTTGAGGTCTTGGTAATAAAGGTAACTGGTCACAGAGTGACCTTCTCTCAAGTATGGGCTTCGTGTGCATTTATACTGTATAGTAAGGACATATCACAAGCCAATTTTGTATCCAACTTGCCACTTTGCCCTGTATCCCATGGGCTTTATATCAAGGTCAGCAGGCTGAGGGACAGCAAGGCCTGTATTACAGGGACTCGGGCAACATTAGTTGTGATAAAGAATTAAAAACACTGATGGTGATGGACGGAGCAACAGTAGACTTAAATAACGGGAATAAAACAACGTAACAAGGAAACAAAACAACATTGGGGATGGGCCAGTAATACAAGGCCAATAATTAGGGTGAATAAGACTGCGTTGTGTTTTATAACCAAGAGGGGGTGCAAAGGTACTACACCCAGGGGAAGTGGGTGCAGATTTCACTCAACATCTATGAATGGTGGTGAAGGGGTATCTCCTGGGATAGACCCACAACACGGTCCCACCCAATACTTTAGCAATAGTGAGCACTACCAGGGCACTGACCACCACACCCCCAGCGCAAACAAATGTGTCCAACTATGAACGCTGGGGCAAAAGGGAGGTTGATAATAAGGCAGACCAAGGATAAGATACACTTCGGGGTACATCAGCGAATAATTACTGTATTCCTAAATTTAACAGATTTAACCATCCCTAGCTTCTGCAGGTCAAACACCATAAGCCTGCATAGAAACCTGACCCTGCGAGCACATGAAGGCCCTGAATCAAAAACCATGAAGTTTAATGTGGTAAGAGAGTCAGGTGAAAAGTGGGACCAGGATAAAAGAGGTTTACTAGAAATGGTAGGCGCGGGATATGCGGCGGGATACGCGGCGAAAGTTGCGACGGTAAACACTATAGGCCTGCACACGATAGTTGATTGGGTCAACGCCCTAATCCGAACCTTATAGGGATTGTTGGAGAGGGAATTGTCACATGTTGCAAGACCACGCCAGAACTATAAATTCGATAAATAGAGCGGAAAGAAACTTGAGTAGAATCATACAGACAGAAATAGTATGCGCAGGATACTGAGCTTGGTTACTCATTGGATAACCTTGATGTATTTACCAACTGAACTTTGGATAAAACATGGCACATGCCTGTGAGGTGCGGAAAAACAGTCATGCATGGGTGCTAAGGGTCAGATGTGTACCCGGACATTTAAATCTGTACCTCAGTACGATGTGACAAAGGGAGATCCCCTATACCAAACAAATAATATAGAGGATATAAGAAATCAAACTTGCATGCGGTACCATGACAATCCAGATATGTAATTGAAGAAGAACAACAGTACCAAGAGTCTCAGCATAAATGATTGTTATAAAAATAACCAAGTTGTTTCATGTCGAGATCCACTGTGAATGATCAAAGATGACTGTGGATATGACCAAGTGGACGGGTGCACCTTGAGTATCAACTCCCTAGTACGGGACCACGAAACTACCGCTGCTCCACGAGGAAATGGGGAATGGTGTGTGAGCACCACGGCGATTGAGATGACGGTAACAAATACTTCATGCGCCATCATGAATACTGACTTCTGCTTTACTACGCTTGACGAGGCACACATAAATGGATATGTTATAAACTCTGAACTAAAAGAAGAAACCATCAATGGGACAATGATAGACACTAGCTGAGAAAGATATGAGAAGGCCATCGGGCCGCAAGGAAAACCGATACTTGAACTGAATGAGGAACAAACTTATAGAAGAAACTGAGGATACCCCAAACGGGGCAGAATTCGACAACATAGAGAAGACCCCAGGTGGAGGAAAGATAGAGGAAACAGAGGGTACCCCAGGCGGGGCAGAATTCGAACACTGAGAAAATGGAATGCTGAACTCAAGGTTCAAGTGCATCCGTGGATACGGATAGTTTCACGTGTACTGATTGTAGTGCAAGGGAACATACTGGTCATCTTGCTAGTATTAGCCTGTAAAAAGTGTAACCGGCGTAAGAGGCAGGCAATAGCCCGAACAATAGTTAAAACATTGAATAAAGGGAATATAGACAGTCCGGCAGAAAGGACTTATCTAGTATAACCTTGATGGGAAAACCAAATGGTGAGTCCTGCAGCTGAGGAAGTAGCGCTATCCAAGTGAAAGGACAAACCTGGAAGCTCGACTAATGAGGAATTAATTGGGAAATGGCCTACCTTGGGCATATAGTCAAGGGCTATTAGTGGGGATTGTAAGGGGGAAAAAAGTACACTTAAGTAAGAAGCATAAGGGAATTAGGAGGTTCTGAGGAATCAGGAGTTCTTCTGCCTTTTATATGGATTGTAATTGACCAGTTATGTATAACCCGCTTATGTATGTAAAGCACGCTTATACACTCGCTTACATTGGGCTAGTAAGAATGGAATAGCGAAGGCTGCTGGGTAATGAATCATCTGAAATAGCCAACACTGCATTGATGCTTAGCACAGAAAATAGAAGATGAAAACTCATTCAGTACAGAGAACAAGGACACAAATGTGGAACATTAGTCTAGTTCTCTCAGGAAGAGATAAGGAAGCCAGTGTTTTGGGAACAGTTACTTCACACGTCATAGGGGCTAAGGCAAAGTTCAGATCACTGAACAACATGATTGACATGTGATGAGAGATGGACAGGTGGGAAAGAACCAATCAGAGCTAGTCTGATAAGAGTCAACAAATCAATGTAACTTTGCTGATAGCAGTAGACCAATCGATGATTTTGTAGGAGGGTCGCACAAATCGGAAACTTGTATAATTATGCTTGTAGAACTCTTATACTTTGAAGTGTTCATCAGAACATTTCCTGAGCATGTTCAAATAATAAAACCGGTGAACCGAAGTTTTCGTCTGAGTGAATCCATGGTCGCTTTACAGAGGGCAGGTGTCAACTCCTTATATCAGGAAGTCCACCTCGAGGAAGTGAAGTCTTCCTTTTACCTCAACAAAGGGGAACCAGTGGATGTAGTGTATTTCGATTTCCAGA
This sequence comes from Pristiophorus japonicus, assembly GCF_044704955.1. NCBI lineage: Eukaryota > Metazoa > Chordata > Chondrichthyes > Pristiophoridae > Pristiophorus > Pristiophorus japonicus. The sequence continues at coordinate 210,751,210 of NC_091980.1, forward strand.
AGGCATTTGACAAGGTGCCACATAAAAGGTTACTGCACAAGATAAAAGTTCATGGGGTTGGGGATAATATATTTGCATGGATAGAGGATTGTCCAACTAACAGAAAACAGAAAGTCAGGATAAATGGTTCATTCTCGGGTTGGCAATCAGTAAATAGTGGGGTGCCGCAGGGGTCAGTGCTGGGACCTCAACTATTTACAATCTATATTAATGACTTGGAAGAAAGGACCGAGTGCAACGTAGCCAAGTTTGCTGATGATACAAAGATGGGAAAAAATGCAATGTGTGAGGAGGACACAAAAAATCTGCAAAAGGACATAGACAAGCTAAGTGAATGGGGAAATATTTGGCAGATGGAGTATAATGTTGGAAAGTGTGAGGTCATGTACTTTGGCAGAAAAAAAAAATCAAAGAGCAAGTTATTTTTTAAATGGAGAAAAATTGCAAAGTGCTGCAATGCAGCAGGACCTGGGGGTACTTGTGCATGAAACACAAAAGATTAGTATGCAGGTACTGTCATGTATCCTGCATGGCTACTGTTGGTACTATAACAAGGTGTGCCACCAGAGGGCACAGCAGTGGGAGACTTGTAGGTTACCTGTATAGATGTGCGTGGCCTAGTATAAAAGGCAGGCCACCAGGTGTGATCCTTACTCTGGAGTTAGCAAATAAAGGACTAAGGTCACTACAGTTCAAGTACAACACATTGCCTCATGGAGTCATTATTAGAGCATCTAAGGACACAACAATTGGCGACGAGATTACAAACTTTCACGCGAAAATGGCTACCCTTGGTACGTTGCAGCAGTTCGCTGATGGTGATGATTGGGACGCCATTGTGGAGAGGCTTGACCATTTCTTCACAGCAAACGACCTGGCAGGAGACGACCCGGCCACACTGGCTGATAAGCGCAGAGCTATCCTGCTAACCAATAGTGGGCCCACCGTCTATGGCCTCATCAGGGACTTGCTGGCATCAGCGAAGACAACGACCAAGATGTACAAGGAGCTCGTAACCCTGATCCATGAACAACTCAAGCCCAAGGAGAGCATCCTCACAGCCAGACACTGGTTCTACACCCACCGACGGCCCGAAGGCCAGGAAATCGCGAAATACGCCACAGACCTCAGGAGGCTAGTGGCACCGTGCAAGTTTGGCAACCACCTCAACGAAGCGCTGTGGGACATTTATGTCAGTGCAATTGGCCACGAGGGCCTTCTTCATAAGCTAATGTCGGCGGATACCACAGTCACACTGCAGAAGACCATCTCTGTGAGCAGTCGTTCATGCCCTCGACCTGACTCACCCTCAGAACTCAAACCCGGCAGGTACTGTGCACAGAGTAGCGCCGTTTAGAGGCTGGACTGTAAAGCGTGAACCCTCTCAGGGAAGAGAGAACAGGCCACCCGAGTCCCTTAACTCAGAGTCCGCCGAGGGAGGCTAATCGAGTAGCTCTATGCTGGCATTGTGGAGGGAATCACAGGGCTTCCCAGTGCCACTTTAAAGACTATGTATGGAAAGGCTGCAGCACAAAGGGCCACCTCCAGTGAATATGTAAGAAAAATATGACTCACTGTGTAAATGAAGAATCTGCAGATGGCCATGAATCCAGCATGGATTATGAAACGAAAGGCAGAGAGGCAGCACAGCCCCACGATGAGATATATAGCATGTTTACCTGCACCACCAAGTGTTCCCCGCTGAAGATGGAAGTCGAGATAGATGGCGATCCAGTCTTCATGGAAGTGGACACGGGGGCGAGTCAGTCAGTAATGAATCAAGAACCCTCTGAGAGGCTATGGGAAAATCAAGCTGAATGACCCAAGTTGGTCCCGGTTCAGGCAAAGCTACGCACTTACACCGATGAAATTATCCCAGTCATTGGTAGTGCGAATGTAAAGGCACTCCATGATGGCGCGGTGCACAAGTTACCTCTGTGGATTGTTGCTTGGCAGAAGGTGGATGGAGAAGATCCATTGGAAGTGGGAAGACTTCAACCCTCCAGCGATCGACGTCCTCCATGTTCGGAGGCACAGCAAGCCCTCAATTGAGGGTGGACACGGCACCAGAGAGCAGACCAGCACAGCACCCGAGGCACAGACCGCTCAGCACGACTGCGTGGAGATAATCCAGCTGAGACGACCCGAATACACCTTCCAGGCTCCAGTGGCAGAACTCCGGAGGAAGAAAATCGGATCTAGAGGCGACCTCCCTGCTTTGGTGGCAGAGCCTGGGGAGAAGAGGATCACCACAGTCGACATCATGGATGGAGGAAATATGGCGCCCAAACCATGAGGTGAGGCGCTGAAGAAAAAGATGGCAGCGGCCAGACCACGAAGTGCAGCGCTGATGGAGCAATACGTGTCACCAAACGGAGAAGAGAATTGGAGTAAAGCAAGCAAGGCTCTCTTAAAGGAGGCCAGCAACCCACTACAATTAAAGGGACAGTCCCACACACTTAAGCAATGTAATAGCAACTGTAAGTTAGAGGCAAAATGTGTAAGTGATGATCAGAGTTGTGTACATGCAATAAGCAAGGAAAAGTTGCGCGATCATGTAAAATGTGTAATTGATGATCTGAATTATGTACATGCAACCAGCGAGGAAAAGTCGCATGATCGCAATCCAAACTACAGAGTATCCACCATAAGTAATGAAAAGTTGTTCGATGTAGGATTTCAACTGCACGCAGCCAATGCAGCGAGCAGATACCCATCGGGAGCACACAGGTCCAGCGAGCTACCCAATGCTGTAGCCTGAGTCCCGGGGACCAGAGTTATGCACCACTCATGTGTTGGCCACAAGCAGCCAACACACATGAGCTGCAGAGCAAGCGACCTCAGCAGGGCAACGGTACCGGTATCGATACCCTGCCCCTGATCGGCTCCACCTCTCAGGCACCCGATGGCACCAACCGCCACAAGCCTGAAAGAGCAGACTGTGCTAGGGCGCAGTTCCCAGACCCCATCGCCACCATGGCCATACCCGTAAACGAAGGGTCACCCGCTATGGTCCCCCCAAAGAGGACCGGGACCAGCCAGGATCCCAAACAAACAATGCCCAGGCCAGCGAGTCAGCAGTTCTCTGTGCACTGCTAGACGACAGCTCCTCAGGGAGCAGCAGCGACCCAGGGCGCAAAGATAGGACAAGAAGTTCACAGGCATCTGTGAACCTGCTGACACTAGGAACCATGGCAACAGCCCCAAGAGCAGGCAACTCGAGCCAACCGGGTTCCCACCGCCAGCACTGGCCACCGCATCGATAATGTATCTCACCAGTCTAACGTACTTGCCTCACAACGGAACCACAAATGTAATGCAAGCTTGTTTTTCTGAACTTGAATGGAAATGAATGCAATGAGCCTCCGGCATAATCTATATGTGCCGGGGGCGGGGGCGGGGGAGGGGGGAGAATGAAATGGTCAGCGACGCACACAAACAGCAACCACCAGCACTCTACTGTACCAACCACTCAACCAAGATTGAAACGACCTGCCAAGGATCAATCAGATAGAGCCCAGATAGAGCTAATCCCAGAGCACAATCAATGCAGAGGCGATTTGCACTAAAGGCCCAGGGGAGAGTGATGTCATGTATCCGACATGGCTACTGTTGGTACTATTGCAAGGTGTGCCACCAGAAGGCACAGCAGTGGAAGACTTGTAGGTTACCTGTACAGGTGTGCCTGGCCTAGTATAAAAGGCAGGAAACCAGGTGTGATCCTCACTCTGGAGTTAGCAAATAAAGGACTATGGTCATTATAGTTCAAGTACAACATACTGCCTCGTGGAGTCATTATTAGAGCATCTAAGGACACAACAGGTACAGCAAGTGATCAGGAAGGCCAATGGAATCTTGGCCTTTATTGCATAGGGGATAGAGTATAAAAGCAGGGAAGTCTTGCTACAGTTATACAGGGTATTGGTGAGGCCACACCTGGAATACTGAGTACAGTTTTCGTTTCCATATTTACGAAAGGATACACTTGCTTTGGAGGCAGTTCAGAGAAGGTTCACTAGGTTGATTCCGGAGATGAGGGGGTTGACTTCTGAGGAAAGGTTGAGGAGTTTTGGCCTCTATTCATTGGAATCCAGAAGAATGAGAGGTGATCTTATCGAAACGGATAAGATTATGAGGGGGCTCGACAAGTTGGATGCAGAGAAGATGTTTCCACTGATAGGGGAGACTAGAACTAGAGGGCATGATCTTAGAATAAGGGGCCGCCCATTTAAAACTGAGACGCGGAAGAATTTCTTCTCTCAGAGGGTTGTAAATCTGTGGAAATGGCTGCCCCAGAGAGCTGTGGAAGCTGGGACATTGAATAAATTTAAGACAGAGATAGACAGTTTTTTAAGCGAAAAGGGAATAAGGGGTTATGGGGAGCCGGCACGGAAGTGGACCTGAGTCCATGATTGGATCAGCCATGATCGTATTAACATAGAAACGTAGAAACATAGAAAATAGGTGCAGGAGTAGGCCATTTGGCCCTTCGAGCCTGCATCACCATTCAATAAGATCAAGAGAAAAAGGTTAGTAAAGACAAATGTAGAGCCCCTGCAGTCAGAATCAATTAAGTCATAACAGGGAAACAAAGAAATGACAAACCAATTGAACAAGTACTTTGGTTCGGTATTCACTAACGAGGACACAAACAACCTTCTGGATATAAAAAGGGTCAGAGGGTCTAGTAAAAAGGAGGAACTGAGGAAAATCCTTATTAGTCGGGAAATTGTGTTGGAGAAATTGATGGGATTGAAGGCCGATAAATCCCCAGGGCCTGATGGTCTGCATCCCAGAGTACTTAAGGAGGTGGCCTTGGAAATAGCGGATGCATTGACAGTCATTTTCCAACATTCCATAGACTCTGGTTCAGTTCCTTTGGAGTGGAGGGTAGCCAATGTAACCCCACTTTTTAAAAAAGGAGGGAGAGAGAAAACAGGGAATTATAGACCGGTCAGCCTGACATCGTATTGGGTAAAATGATGGAATCAATTATTAAGGATGTCATAGCAGCGCATTTGGAAAGAGGTGACATGATAGGTCCAAGTCAGCATGGATTTGTGAAAGGGAAATCATGCTTGACAAATCTTCTGGAATTTTTTGAGGGTGTTTCCAGTAGAGTGGACAAGGAAGAACCAGTTCATGTGGTGTATTTGGACTTTCAGAAGGCTTTCGACAAGGTCCCACACAAGAGATTAATGTGCAAAGTTAAAGCACATGGGATTGGGGGTAGTGTGCTGACGTGGATTGAGAACTAGTTGGCAGACAGGAAGCAAAGAGTAGGAGTAAATGGGTACTTTTCAGAATGGCAGGCAGTGACTAGTGGGGTACCGCAAGATTCTGTGCTGGGGCCCCAGCTGTTTACATTGTACATGAATGATTTAGAAGAGGGGATTAAATGTAGTATCTCCAAATTTGCGGATGACACTAAGTTGGGTGGCAATGTGAGCTGCAAGGAGGATGCTATGAGCCTGCAGAGTGACTTGGATAGGTTAGGTGAGTGGGCAAATGCATGGCAGATGAAGTATAATGTGGATAAATGTGAAGTTATCCACTTCGGTGGTAAAAACAGAGAGACAGACGACTATCTGAATGTTGACAGATTAGGAAAAGGGGAGGTGCAACGAGACCTGGGTGTCATGGGACATCAGTCATTGAAGGTTGGCATGCGGGTACAGCAGGCGATTAAGAAAGCAAATGGTATGTTGGCCTTCATAGTGAGGGGATTTGAGTACAGTTGTACAGAGCCTTGGTGAGGCCACACCTGGAGTAGTGTGTACAGTTTTGGTCTCCTAACTTGAGGAAGGACATTCTTGCTATTGAGGGAGTGCAGCGAAGATTCACCAGACTGATTCCCGGGATGGCGGGACTGACATATCAAGAAAGACTGGATCAACTGGGCTTGTATTCACTGGAATTCAGAAGAATGAGAGGGGATCTCATAGAAACGTTTAAAATTCTGACGGGTTTAGACAGGTTAGATGCAGGAAGAATGTTCCCAATGTTGGGGAAGTCCAGAACCAGGGGTCACAGTCGAAGGATAAGGGGTAAGCCATTTAGGACCGAGATGAGGAGAAACTTCTTCACCCAGAGAGTGGTGAACCTGTGGAATTCTCTACCACAGGAAGTTGTTGAGGCCAATTCACTAAATATCTTCAAAAAGGAGTTAGATGTAGTCCTTACTACGAAGGGGATCAAGGGGTATGGCGAGAAAGCAGGAATGGAGTATTGAAGTTGCATATTCAGCCATGAACTCATTGAATGGCGGTGCAGGCTCGAAGGGCTGAATGGCCTACTCCTGCAACTATTTTCTATGTTTCTATGTTTCTATTCCCTCAGTACCTCTTTCCTGATTTCTCTCCTTATCCCTTGATTCCCTTTAGCCGTAAGGGCCATATCTAACTCCCTCTTGAATATATCCAATGAACTGGCATCAACAACTCTCTGTGGCAGGGAATTCCACAGGTTAACAACACTCTGAGTGAAGAAGTTTCTCCTCATCTCAGTCCTAAATGGCCTACCCCTTATCCTAAGACTGTGTCCCCTGGTTCTGGACTTCTCCAACATCGGGAACATTCTACCTGCATCTATCCTGTCCCGTCCCATCAGAATCTTATATGTTTCTATGAGATCCCCTCTCATCCTTCGAAACTCCAATGTATAAAGGCCCAGTTGATCCAGTCTCTCCTCATATGTTAGTCCTGCCATCCCGGGAATCAGTCTGGTGAACCTTTGCTGCACTCCCTCAATAGCAAGAATGTTCTTCCTCAGATTAGGAGACCAAAATTGGACACAATATTCCAGGTGAGGCCTCACCAAGGCCCTGTACAACTGCAGTATGTCCTCCCTGCTCCTATATTCAAATCTCCTAGCTATGAAGGCCAACATACAATTTGCCGCCTTCACCGCCTGCTGTACCTGCATGCCAACTTTCAATGACTGATGAACCATGACACCCAGATCTCGTTGCATCTCCCCTTTTCCTAATCTACCGCCATTCAGATAATAATCTGTCTTCGCGTTTTTGCCATCAAAGTGGATAATCTCAAATTATCCACATTATACTGCATCTGCCATGCATTTGCCCACTCACCTAACCTGTCCAAGTCACTCTGCAGCCTCATAGCTTCCTCCTCGCAGCTCACACTGCCACCCAATTTAGTGTCTTCCGCAAATTTGGAGAAACTACATTTAATCCCCTCGTCTAAATCATTAATGTACAGTGTAAACAGCTGGGGCCCCAGCACAGAACCTTGCGGTACCCCACTAGTCACTGCCTGCCATTCTGAAAAGTACCCATTTACTCCTACTCTTTAATTTAGCTCCTAGCTCCCTAAATTCGTCTCGTAGGACCTCATCCCATTTTTTTACCTATATCATTGGTACCGACACGCACCACGACAACTGGCTGTTCACTCTCCCTTTTCAGAATGTCTTGCACCCGCTCCAATACATCTTTGGCCCTTGCAGCAGGGAGGCAACATACCATCCTGGAGTCTCGGTTGCGGCCGCAGAAACACATATCTATTCCCCTTGCAATTGAATCCCCTATCACTATCGCTCTCGCACTCTTTTTCCTGCCCTCCTGTGCAGCAGAGCCAGCCACAGTGCCATGAATTTGGCTGCTGCTGCTCTCCCCTGATGAGTCATCCCCTATAACAGTACTCAAAGCAGTGTATCGGTTTTGCAGGGGGATGACGGCAGGGGATCCCTGCACTACCTTCCTTGCACTGCTCTTCCTGTTGGTCTTCCATTCCCTATGAGGCTGTGGACCCTTTACCTGCGGTAAGACCAACTCACTAAATGTGCTATTCACATCATTCTCAGCATCGTGCGTGCTCCAGAGTGAATCCACCCGCAGCTCCAGTGCCGCAATGCGGTCCGTCAGGAGCTGCAGGCGGATGCACTTCCCGCACACGGAGTCGTCAGGGACACCGGAAGTGTCCCTGACTTCCCGCATAGTACAGGAAGAGCATGACAAGTGTCCGAGCTCTCCTGCCATGACTTAATCTTTAGATTAACCTAATTGGGCAACAGCAATGTTAAAATGTTACTTACTGATAATGAAAAGAAAAAGAAAAACTACTCACCAATCACCAGCCAATCACTTACCCCCTTGGCTGTGATGTCACCTTTCAATTTCTTCCCACTTCTTTCTTGCCTCCCTGCTGCAGCTGTACCGGTCGGCCTCACCAACCAACTCCCCCCTCCACGAACTCCCCGGACTCCTCGCTCATGGACCTTTATAGGCCTCTGGCTCCTCGATCTCCCGCCTCACCAACCAACTCCCCCCTCCACGAACTCCCCGGACTCCTCGCTCATGGGCCTTTATAGGCCTCTGGCTCCTCGATCTCCCGCCTCACCAACGAACTCCCCCCTCCACGAACTCCCCGCACTCCTCACTCATGGACCTTTATAGGCCTCTGACTCCTCGATCTTCTGCCTCACCAATGAACTCCCGCCTCCACGAACTTTACTCCAGACAGGGATGTACAATTGCTGAAGTTCATCCATGTGATCTTTAAATGTTTGCCATTGTCTATCCACCGTCAACCCTTTAAGTATCATTTGCCAGTCTATTCTAGCCAATTCATGCCTCAAACCATCGAAGTTACCTTTCCTTATGTTCAGGACCCTAGTTTCTGAATTAACTGTGTTACTTTCCATCTTAATAAAGAATTCTACCATATTATGGCCACTCTTCCCCAAGAGGCCTCGCACAACAAGATTGCTAATTAGTCCTTTCTCATTGCACATCACCCAGTCTAGGATGGCCAGCTCCCTAGTTGGTTCCTCGACATATTGGTCTCGAAAACTATCCCTAATACACTCCAGGAAACCCTACTCCACCACATTGCTACCAGTTAGGTTAGCCCAATCAATATGTAGATTAAAGTCGCCCATGATAACTGCTGTACCTTTATTGCACACATCCCTTATTTTTTTTTGATGCTGTCCCCAACCTCACTACTACTGTTTTGTGGTCTGTGCACAACTCTCACTAACGTTTCCTGCCCTTTGTAATTCTGCAGCTCCACCCATACCGGTTCCACATCATCCAGGCTAATGTCCCTCCATACTATTGCATTAATTTCCTCTTTAACCAGCAACACCACCCCGTCTCCTTTTCCTTTCTGTCTATCCTTCCTAAATGCTGAATACCCTTGGATGATGAGTTCCCAGTCTTGGTCACCCTGGAGCCATGTCTCCGTGATGCCAATCACATGATGCACGTTAACTGCTATCTGCGCAGTTAATTCGTCCACCTTATTCCGAATACTCCTCGCATTGATGCACAGAGCCTTCAGGCTTGTCTTTTTAACACACTTTGCCCCTTTAGAATTTTGCTGTAATGTGGCCCTTTTTGTTTTTTGCCTTAGGTTTCTCTGCCCTCCACTTTTACTATTCTCCTTTCTATCTTTTGCTTCGGACTCCATTTTATTTCCCTCTGTCTCCTTGCATAGGTTTCCATCCCCCTGCCATATTAGTTTAACTCCTCCCCAACAGCACTAGCAAACACTCTCCTTCGGACATTGGTTCCGATCCTGCCCAGGTGCAGACCATCCGGTTTGTACTGGTCCCACCTCATCCAGAACCGGTTCCAATGCCCCAGGAATTTGAATCCCTCCCTTCTGCACCACTGCTCAAGCCACGTATTCATCTGAGCTATCCTGCAATTCCTACTCTGAGTAGCACGTGGCACTAGTAGCAATCTTGAGATTACTACTTTTGAGGTCCTACTTTTTAATTTAGCTCCTAGCTCCCTAAATTCGTCTCGTAGGACCTCATCCCGTTTTTTACCTATATCATTGGTACCTACACGCACCACGACAACTGGCTGTTCACTCTCCCTTTTCAGAATGTCTTGCACCCGCTCCGAGACATCCTTGGCCCTTGCAGCAGGGAGGCAACATACCATCCTGGAGTCTCGGTTGCGGCCGCAGAAACACATATCTATTCCCCTTGCAATTGAATCCCCTATCACTATCCCTCTCGCACTCTTTTTCCTGCCCTCCTGTGCAGCAGAGCCAGCCACAGTGCCATGAACTTGGCTGCTGCTGCTCTCCCCTGATGAGTCATCCCCTTTAACAGTACTCAAAGCAGTGTATCTGTTTTGCAGGGGGATGACGGCAGGGGATCCCTGCACTACCTTCCTTGCACTGCTCTTCCTGTTGGTCTTCCATTCCCTATGAGGCTGTGGACCCTTTACCTGCAGTAAGACCAACTACTAAATGTGCTATTCACATCATTCTCAGCATCGTGCGTGCTCCAGAGTGAATCCACCCGCAGCTCCAGTGCCGCAATGCGGTCCGTCAGGAGCTGCAGGCGGATGCACTTCCCGCACACGTAGTCGTCAGGGACACCGGAAGTGTCCCTGACTTCCCGCATAGTACAGGAAGAGCATGACACGTGTCCGAGCTCTCCTGCCATGACTTAATCTTTAGATTAACCTAATTGGGCAACAGCAATGTTGAAATATTACTTACTGATAATGAAAAGAAAAAGAAAAACTACTCACCAATCACCAGCCAATCACTTACCCCCTTGGCTGTGATGTCACCTTTCAATTTCTTCCCACTTCTTTTTTGCCTCCCTGCTGCAGCTGTACCGGTCGGCCTTGATACGCCCTTACTACACAGTATAAATGCACACGAGGCCCATGCTTGAGAGAATGTCAGTCTGTGACTTGTCCTTTATTCCTTAGCACTCATGTGATGAAGGTGGGTGGCGCTTCCCCTTTTATACCTGAAGGTCCAGGTTAGGAGTGTCTCCCACCTAGTGGTCAGTGTTCTCACGGTGTACAACTTAGGTCAGTTTATACATGGGTTACAATGCTGGTTGAATACATGACATCACCTCCCCCCCAAAGTCTAATTGGGATCACAAGTTGAGTCTCTTTGGTGGTTTACGCTCCCTTGTAGAGCGCCTGAGTTGGGGCTCCAGTTGTTGGGCGCTGGCCTGAGTGTCTGCTGTTTGCGGTGCCTCAGGCCTGTCCGGACTGCCCACAGTAACTGGGCTCTCCTCCCTTTGGTTCCGGTGTTCGGTCACCTGTGGTGGAGTGAACTCTATATCGTGTTCTTCCTCTGCTTCTTCCATGGGGTTGCTGAACCTCCTTTTTGTTTGATCCACATGTTTACGGCAGATTTGTCCATTGGTAAGTTTAACTACCAGAATCCTATTCCCCTCTTTGGCAACCACAGTGCCTGCGAGCCATTTGGGCCCTGCAGCGTAGTTGAGGACAAAAACAGGATCATTTACATCAATACATCGCGCCCTCGCATTCCTGTCATGGTAGTCATATTGTGACTGGCGCCTGCTCTCGACAATTTCTTTCATGTTGGGGTGTATAAGGGATAACCGGGTTTTGAGCGTCCTTTTCATTAGTAGCTCTGTGGGTGGAACCCCTGTGAGCGAGTGTGGTCGGGATCTATAGGCCAACAGGAGGCGTGATAAGCGGGTTTGTAGGGAACCCCTTTGGATTCTGAGCATCCCCTGTTTGATTATCTGCACTGCTCATTCTACCTGGCCGTTTGAGGCTGGCTTGAATGGTGCCGTTCTAACATGGTTAATTTCATTGCCTGCCATGAAATCCTGGAATTCAGTGCTTGTGAAGCACGGGCCATTGTCGCTGACCAAGATGTCCGGTAGACCGTGGGCGGCGAACATTGCCCGTAGACTTTCTACCGTGGCAGAGGATGTGCTTGAATTTAAAATGTCACACTCGATCCATTTGGAGTAGGCGTCGACTACAACCAAAAACATTTTCCCCATGAAAGGACCTGCGTAGTCCTCATGGATGCGTGACCAAGGCTTGGCGGGCTATGGCCAGGGGCTAAGGGGGGCTTCCCTGGGCGCATTGCCCAGCTGGGCACACGTGTTGCACCTGCGAGCACAAAGTTCCAGATCTGTGTCTATCCCTGGCCACCAAACGTGTGACCTGGCAATTGCCTTCATCGTGACAATGCCCGGGTGCATTTCTTGACTAGAGACAATAGCGGGTCTCTATTTGTGCAGGATCTGTGAGCATGATACTCGCTCCACAGAGGAAATTGCATTGACATCGCTCCATTTCCAGTTCATGACAGCAAGCCAACTCCTCCCCAGTAGTGCGGGACCGTCCCCTGGGACAATCCAGAGTGGCAGTCTGTTCTCCGAATCTTTGTGGGTCACGACTACCGTGGCGCTGCCAAGCACCGGAATGATCTGCTTTGTGTTCTCTGGAGTTCTCTGATGAACACCTCTCTGCCCATCTGGGGCATGACTACACGGTTTCCCCACAGTAGGCAATCGGCCTGAATCGAAAGTTCATCCTTGCGCCTGTGAAATGGTTTAAATTTCTCAGGACATGCCCTGTACGTGGCTGCCCAGTCCCCATTCAGGACACATTTCTTGACTAGAGACAATAGCGGGTCTCTATTTGTGCAGGATCTGTGAGCATGATACTCGCTCCACAGAGGAAATTGCATTGACATCGCTCCATTTCCAGTTCATGACAGCAAGCCAACTCCTCCCCAGTAGTGCGGGACCGTCCCCTGGGACAATCCAGAGTGGCAGTCTGTTCTCCGAATCTTTGTGGGTCACGACTACCGTGGCGCTGCCAAGCACCGGAATGATCTGCTTTGTGTAAGTCCGTAGCTGTGCGTCAATCGGCGATAATTTTGGCCTCCTGGCCTTGGATTCCCACAACTTTTCGAACTGTTTGATACCCATCAGGGACTGGCTGGCACCCGTGTCTAACTCCATTGATACTGGGATGCCATTGAGGAGCTCTTTCATCATTATCGGTGGTGTCCTGGTGTATGAACTGTATACGTGCTCCACACGAACTCGCTGAACTTCAGCTTCCAGCGATTTCCCCCAGTGTCCATTTCTGCAATTTCTGCAGGTATTTTGCTCATCTCTGCAAACTCCGGCTGAATGTATGCCTCCACGCCTCCAGCATGAGTTGTGGTTTGAAACAAAAGGTCCCTTGCCAGTCGATCGTCCCTGACTGCCCCTGTTATTGTCCTTGAGTGCACCATTAATAGGTGTTGATGGCCCCATTACTGGCCGCATTGTCCCTTGCAATGGCCTGAATCGCTGTTCAGCTTGCCATTGTCTCTGTCGAACTCCCCCTCTGGGTTCGACTACATGTTGGGCCATGCCTGACTGCCCTTGTCTGCCTGGAGAACTGTGTGCTGCTTTAACAATGTTGAATCTCTGTCCCAACCATTCCTTAACACAGTACCTCTCGTCTGTTCTGCTAGTGGCCATGCTCGCGTGGTTTAAATCCCAGTTTCTTGTCGCCATTGATACGTCCTTACTATACAGTATAAATGCACACGAGGCCCATGCTTGAGAGAAGGTCAGTCTGTGACCTGTCCTTTATTCCTTAGCACTCAAGTGATGAAGGTGGGTGGAGCTTCCCCTTTTATACCTGAAGATCCAGGTTAGTAGTGTCTCCCACCTAGTGGTCAGTGTTCTCACGGTGTACAACTTAGGTCAGTTTATACATGGGTTACAATGCTGGTTGAATACATGACAGGCCTCACCAACCAACTTCCCCCTCCACGAACTCCCCGGACTCCTCGCTCATGGACCTTTATAGGCCTCTGGCTCCTCGATCTCCCGCCTCACCAACGAATGCTCCCCTCCACGAACTCCCCGGGCTCCTCGCTCACGGGCCTTTATAGGCCTCTGGCTCCTCGATCTCCCGCCTCACCAACTAACTCCCCCCTCCACGAACTCCCCGGACTCCTCGCTCATGGACCTTTATAGGCCTCTGGCTCCTCGATCTCCCGCCTCACCAACGAACTCCCTCCTCCACGAACTCCCCAGACTCCTCGCTCACGGGCCTTTATGGGCCTCTGGCTCCTCGATCTTCTGCCTCACCAATGAACTCCCGCCTCCACGAACTCCCTGGACTCCTCGCTCACGGGCCTTTATAGGTCTCTGGCTCCTCGATCTCACGCCTCACCAACGAACTCCCGCCTCCACGAACTTTACTCCAGACAGGGATGTACAATTGCTGAAGTTCATCCATGTGATCTTTAAATGTTTGCCATTGTCTATCCACCGTCAACCCTTTAAGTATCATCTGCCAGTCTATTCTAACCAATTCATGCCTCAAACCATCGAAGTTACCTTTCCTTATGTTCAGGACCCTAGTTTCTGAATTAACTGTGTTACTTTCCATCTTAATAAAGAATTCTACCATATTTTGGCACTCTTTCCCAAGGGGCCTCGCACAACAAGATTGCTAATTAGTCCTTTCTCATTACACATCACCCAGTCTAGGATGGCCAGCTCCCTAGTTGGTTCCTCGACATATTGGTCTAGAAAACCATCCCTAATACACTCAAGGAAATCCTCCTCCACCGCATTGCTATCAGTTAGGTTAGCCCAATCAATATGTAGATTAAAGTCGCCCATGATAACTGCTGTACCTTTATTGCACACATCCCTTATTTCTTTTTGATGCTGTCCCCTACCTCACTACTACTGTTTGGTGGTCTGTGCACAACTCTCACTAACGTTTCCTGCCCTTTGGAATTCCGCAGCTCCACCCATACCGGTTCCACATCATCCAGGCTAATGTCCCTCCATACTATTGCATTAATTTCCTCTTTAACCAGCAACACCACTCCATCTCCTTTTCCTTTCTGTCTATCCTTCCTGAATGCTGAATACCCTTGGATGATGGGTTCCCAGTCTTGGTCAACCTGGAGCCATGTCTCCGTGATGCCAATCACATCATGCCCGTTAACTGCTATCTGCGCAGTTAATTCGTCCACCTTATTCCGAATACTCCTCGCATTGATGCACAGAGCCTTCAGGATTGTCTTTTTAACACACTTTGCCCCTTTAGAATTTTGCTGTAATGTGGCCCTTTTTGTTTTTCGCCTTGGGTTTCTCTGCCCTCCACTTTTACTATTCTCCTTTCTATCTTTTGCTTCGGACTCCATTTTATTTCCCTCTGTCTCCCTGCATAGGTTTCCATCCCCCTGCCACATTACTTTAACTCCTCCCCAACAGCACTAGCAAACACTCTCCCTCGGACATTGGTTCCGGTCCTGCCCAGGTGCAGACCATCCGGTTTGTACTGGTCCCACCTCATCCAGAACCGGTTCCAATGCCCCAGGAATTTGAATCCCTCCCTTCTGCACCACTGCTCAAGCCACGTATTCATCTGAGCTATCCTGCAATTCCTACCTTGACTAGCACGTGGCACTGGTAGCAATCTTGAGATTACTACTTTTGAGGTCCTACTTTTTAATTTAGCTCCTAGCTCCCTAAATTCGTCTCGTAGGACCTCATCCCGTTTTTTACCTATATCACTGGTACCTACACGCACCACGACAACTGGCTGTTCACTCTCCCTTTTCAGAATGTCTTGCACCCGCTCCGAGACATCCTTGGCCCTTGCAGCAGGGAGGCACCATACCATCCTGGAGTCTCGGTTGCGGCCGCAGAAACACATATCTATTCCCCTTACAATTGAATCCCCTATCACTATCGCTCTCGCACTCTTTTTCCTGCCCTCCTGTGCAGCAGAGCCAGCCACAGTGCCATGAACTTGGCTGCTGCTGCTCTCCCCTGATGAGTCATCCCCTTTAACAGTACTCAAAGCAGTGTATCTGTTTTGCAGGGGGATGACGGCAGGGGATCCCTGCACTACCTTCCTTGCACTGCTCTTCCTGTTGGTCTTCCATTCCCTATGAGGCTGTGGACCCTTTACCTGCAGTAAGACCAACTCACTAAATGTGCTATTCACATCATTCTCAGCATCGTGCGTGCTCCAGAGTGAATCCACCCGCAGCTCCAGTGCCGCAATGCGGTCCGTCAGGATCTGCAGGCGGATGCACTTCCCGCACACGGAGTCGTCAGGGTCACCGGAAGTGTCCCTGACTTCCCGCATAGTACAGGAAGAGCATAACATGTGTCCGAGCTCTCCTGCCATGACTTAATCTTTAGATTAACCTAATTGGGCAACAGCAATGTTAAAATGTTACTTACTGATAATGAAAAGAAAAAGAAAAACTACTCACCAATCACCAGCCAATCACTTACCCCCTTGGCTGTGATGTCACCTTTCGATTTCTTCCCACTTCTTTCTTGCCTCCCTGCTGCAGCTGTACCGGTCGGCCTCACCAACCAACTCCCCCCTCCACAAATTCCCCGGACTTCTCGCTCATGGACCTTTATAGGCCTCTGGCTCCTCGATCTCCCGCCTCACCAACCAACTCCCCCCTCCACGAACTCCCCGGACTCCTCGCTCATGGACCTTTATAGGCCTCTGGCTCCTCGATCTCCTGCCTCACCAACCAACTCCCCCCTCCACGAACTCCCCGGACTCCTCGCTCATGGACCTTTATATGCCTCTGGCTCCTCGATCTCCCGCCTCACCAATGAACTCCCGCCTCCACGAACTCCCTGGACTCATCGCTCACGGACCTTTATAGGTCTCTGGCTCCTCGATCTCACGCCTCACCAACGAACTCCCGCCTCCACGAACTTTACTCCAGACAGGGATGTACAATTGCTGAAGTTCATCCATGTGATCTTTAAATGTTTGCCATTGTCTATCCACCGTCAACCCTTTAAGTATCATTTGCCAGTCTATTCTAACCAATTCATGCCTCAAACCATCGAAGTTACCTTTCCTTATGTTCAGGACCCTAGTTTCTGAATTAACTGTGTTACTTTCCATCTTAATAAAGAATTCTACCATATTTTGGCACTCTTTCCCAAGGGGCCTCGCACAACAAGATTGCTAATTAGTCCTTTCTCATTACATATCACCCAGTCTAGGATGGCCAGCTCCCTAGTTGGTTCCTCGACATATTGGTCTAGAAAACCATCTCTAATACACTCCAGGAAATCCTCCTCCACCGCATTGCTAACAGTTTGGTTAGCCCAATCAATATGTAGATTAAAGTCACCCATGATAACTGCTGTACCTTTATTGCACACATCCCTAATTTCTTGTTTGATGCTGTCCCCAACCTTACTACTACTGTTTGGTGGTCTGTGCACAACTCTCACTAGCTTTTTCTGCCCCTTGGTATTCCGTAGATCCACCCATGCCTATTTCACATCATCCAAGCAAATATCCTTTCTTACTATTGCATTAATTTCCTCTTTAACCAGCAATGCCACCCTGCCTCCTTTTCCTTTCTGTCTATCCTTCCAAAATGTTGAATACCGCTGAATGTTGAGTTCCCAGCCTTGCTCATCCTGGAGCCATGTCTCCGTGATGCCAATTACATCATACCCGTTAACTGCTATCTGCGCAGTTAATTCGTCCACCTTATTCCGAATACTCCTCGCATTGAGGCACAGAGCCCTCAGGCTTGTCTTTCTAACACACTTTGTCCCTTTAGAATTTTGCTGTAATGTGGTTCTTTTTGCTTTTTGCCTTGGGTTTCTCTGCCCTCCACTTTTACTTTTCTTCTTTCTATCTTTTGCTTCTGCCACCATTCTACTTCCCTCTGTCTCCCTGCATAGGTTCCCATCCCTCTGCCACATTAGTTTAACTCCTCCCCAACAGCACTAGCAAACACTCCCCCTAGGACATTGGTTCCGGTCCTGCCCAGGTGCAGATCGTCCGGTTTGTACTGGTCCCACCTCCCGCAGAACCGGTTCCAATGTCCCAGGAATTTGAATCCTTCTTTTGTGCACCACTGCTCAAGCCACGTATTCATCTGAGCTATCCTGCGATTCCTACTCTGACTAGCACGTGGCACTGGTAGCAATCCTGAGATTACTACTTTTGTGGTCCTACTTTTTAATTTAGCTCCTAGCTTCCTAAATTCGTCTTGTTGGACCTCATCCCGTTTTTTACCTAGATTGTTGGTACCTATATGCACCACGACAACTGGCTGTTCACCCTCCCTCTTCAGAATGCCGTGCACCCGCTTCGAGACATCCTTGACCCTTGCACTTGGGAGGCAACATACCATCCTGGAGTCTCGGTTGCGGCCGCAGAAACATGTATCTATTCCCCTTACAATTAAATCCCCTATCACTATAGCTCTCCCACTCTTTTTTCTGCCCTCTTGTGCAGCAGAGCCACCCACGGTGCCATGAACTTGGCTGCTGCTGCCCTCTCCTGATGAGTCATCTCCCTCAACAGTACCCAAAGCGGTGTATCTGTTTTGCAGGGGGATGACCACAGGGGACCCCTGCACTACCTTCCTTGCACTGCTCTTCCTGTTGGTCATCCATCCCCTAGCTGGCTGTGTAACCTTTACCTACGGTAAGACGAACTCACTAAATGGCAGAGCAGGCTCGAGGGGCCAGAAAGCCTACTCCTGCTCTTGCTCCTATTTCTTATGTTCTTATCACAAACACCGCCTAGCTCCATTGCCTGCCTCTGCCCCTGCCTCAGCCGATCAGTCGATAACACCCTCAGTCATGCCTTTGTCACCTCCAGACTCGATTATTCTAATGCTCTCCTGGCCAGCCTCCCATCCTCCACCCTGTGTAAAATCTGCTGCCTGTATCCTATCTCACACCAACTTCTACTCACCTATCACCCTGTCATTGCTGACCTAAATTGGCCCCCGGTCCTCCAACATCTCTAATTTCAAATTCTCATTCTTGTCTTTAAATCCTTTCATTAACTTACACCTCCTCCAGCCAGACAACTACCCCAGCCCCAACTCTCTGTTCCTTTGATTCTCGACTTCTATATATTCCCTATCACTTCACCCCATCAATGGCAGCTGTCGAGGTCCTATTCTCCAAAATTGGCTCCCTAAACCCCTCTGCCTCTCCACCTCCCTTTAAGACCCTCCTTAAAACCCACCTCTGCCCAGCCTATAGTCACCCCTCCCAATATCTCCTCCTTTGGTTTGCTGTTTATTTTTGTCTGCTTATGCTTCTGTGAAGTGTCTTGGGATATTTTTCCTATGTTAGAGGTGCGACAGAAGTTGTAGTTGCTGTTGTACGGTTCCAGTGGGCAGTAACAACTGTGGCACTTTGTTCACTCGGTTGATTCCTGAGATGAAGGGGTTGACTTATGAAGAAAGGTTGAGCAGGTTAGGCCTGTACTCATTGGAGTTTAGAAGAATGAGAGGTGATCTTATTGAAATGTGTAAGATTATGAGGGGGCTTGACAAGGTGGATGCAGAGAAGATGTTTCCACTGATGGGGGAGACTAGAACTAGGGGGCATGATCTTAGAATAAGGGGCCGCCCATTTAAAACTGAGATGTGGAAGAATTTCTTCTCTCAGAGGGTTGTAAATCTGTGGAATTCTCTGCCCCAGGCAGAGATAGAAAGATTTTTGAGCGATAAGGGAGTAAAAGGTTATGGGGAGCAGGCAGGGAAGTGGAGCTGAGCCCATGATTAGATCAGCCATGATCTTATTGAATAGCGGAGCAGACTCAAGGGGCCAAATGGCCTACTCCTGCTCCTATTTCTTATGTTCTTATGTCCTCATAGCCATTATTATTCCTAATGTGTGAGCCTGGACATTGAGCACTGACAGGCTGTTTGACTGTAGCGAGGATCATAGCCAAGCTGATCTCTTCCTCGTTTAATATCCACACATATGAATTAGCAACACATTTACATCATTGGGACTCTGCTCATGTCTCCTGTATGTTTATGGTCATATTTTTTCTGCTCTGTCTCAAGATTCCTCCTTGAGCTTCAGGAATTTTTTGAACACTTTTTCCGTTCTTGGTTGCTGAATATCAGTCTTCTCTTTGTCTGCCTGCCAGAATTCACTGGGATATGGATATTTCATATAGCTGATATTTCAGCTTTTGCCAGCTGATCTTTTTCTTTCCCTACTTTTCTTCTCAGAGGTTTTCATTTCTACAGTGTAGACTGAACACCTTCGGAATGAAGCCTAAAATGAGATTTCATCTAAGAGCAGACCTAAATTATTTCACCCCACTCATTGCTTGTGCAGCAGTAAATGTTTCAAAATCAGATCAAAATACTGATTCACAGACAACATTCCAAAGCTACACAAGCGTTTTTGTAAATATACCACTCCTGGTTTGATGCCACTGGATTTCCTCCACTGCCCCCTCCTCCCCCACCCCCCAAATCACTGCTTCCCATCATGCAATCTGTATAGATGCTTCAGGTTCTGAGATCAATTATTCAATGTTACTCACATGATAAGCATTTTAAAATAGCTACACTCACCTTTCTAGAAAAAGAATATTGTGAGGGCAGGATAACCACTTTTACGTAATACTATCAATTGTTGCTTCCTGCATCATAGTAACTGTATAATACCTGCTCATATAAGAACATAAGAACATAAGAATTAGGAACAGGAGAAGGCCATCCAGCCCCTCGAGCCTGCTCCGCCATTCAAAAAGATCATGGCTGATCTGGCTGTGGACTCAGCTCCACTTACTCGCCCGCTCCCCGTAACCCTTAATTCCCTTATTAGTTAAAAATCTATCTATCTGTGACTTGAATACATTCAATGAGCTAGCCTCAACTGCTTCCTTGGGCAGAGAATTCCAGATTCACAACCCTCTGGGAGAAGAAATTCCTTCTCAACTCGGTTTTAAATTGGCTCCCCCATATTTTGAGGCTGTGCCCCCTAGTTCTAGTCTCCCCGACCAGTGGAAACAACCTCTCTGCCTCTATCTTGTCTATCCCTTTCATGATTTAAAATGTTTCTATAAGATCACCCCTCATCCTTCTGAACTCCAACGAGTAAAGACCCAGTCTACTCAATCTATCATCATCTCCGGAATCAACCTAGTGAATAGAAACATAGAAACATAGAAAATAGGTGCAGGAGCAGGCCATTCAGCCCTTCTAGCCTGCACCGCCATTCAATGAGTTCATGGCTGAACATGCAACTTCAGTACCCCATTCCTGCTTTCTCATCATACCCCTTGATCCCCTTAGTAGTAAGGACTACATCTAACTCCTTTTTGAATATATTTAGTGAATTGGCCTCAACAACTTTCTGTGGTAGAGAATTCCACAGGTTCACCACTCTCTGGGTGAAGAAGTTTCTCCTCATCTCGGTCCTAAATGTCTTACCCCTTATCCTTAGACTGTGACCCCTGGTTCTGGACTTCCCCAACATTGGGAACATTCTTCCTGCATCCAACCTGTCTAAACCCATCAGAATTTTAAACGTTTCTATGAGGTCCCCTCTCATTTTTCTGAACTCCAGTGAATACAAGCCCAGTTGGTCCAGTCTTTCTTGATAGGTCAGTCCCACCATCCCGGGAATCAGTCTGGTGAACCTTCGTTGCACTCCCTCAACAGCAAGAATGTCCTTCCTCAGGTTAGGAGACCAAAACTGTACACAATACTCCAGGTGTGGCCTCACCAATGCCCTGTACAACTGTAGCAACACCTCCCTGCCCCTGTACTCAAATCCCCTCGCTATGAAGGCCAACATGCCATTTGCTTTCTTAACTGCCTGCTGTACCTGCATGCCAACCTTCAATGACTGATGTACCATGACACCCAGGTCTCGTTGCACCTCCCCTTTTCCTAATCTGTCACCATTCAGATAATAGTCTGCCTCTCTGTTTTTACCACCAAAGTGGATAACCTCACATTTATCCACATTATACTTCATCTGCCATGCATTTGCCCACTCACCAACCTATCCAAGTCGCTCTGCAGCCTCATAGCATCCTCCTCACAGCTCACACTGCCACCCAACTTAGTGTCATCCGCAAATTTGGAGATACTACATTTAATTTCCTCGTCTAAATCATTAATGTACAGTGTAAACAGCTGGGGCCCCAGCACAGAACCTTGCAGTACCCCACTAGTCACCGCCTGCCATTCTGAAAAGTACCCATTTACTCCTACTCTTTGCTTCCTGTCTGACAACCAGTTCTCAATCCATGTCAGCACACTACCCCCAATCCCATGTGCTTTAACTTTGCACATTAATCTCTTGTGTGGGACCTTGTCGAAAGCCTTCTGAAAGTCCAAATATACCACATCAACTGGTTCTCCCTTGTCCACTCTGCTGGAAACATCCTCAAAAAATTCCAGAAGATTTGTCAAGCATGATTTCCCTTTCACAAATCCATGCTGACTTGGACCTATCATGTCACCTCTTTCCAAATGCGCTGCTATGACATCCTTAATAATTGATTCCATCATCTTACCCACTGCTGATGTCAGGCTGACCGGTCTATAATTCCCTGTTTTCTCTCTCCCTCCTTTTTTAAAAAGTGGGGTTACATTGGCTTCCCTGCACTCGATAGGAACTGATCCAGAGTCAATGGAATGTTGGAAAATGACTGTCATTGCATCCGCTATTTCCAAGGCCACCTCGTTAAGTACTCTGGGATGCAGTCCATCAGGCCCTGGGGATTTATCGGCCTTCAATCCCATTAATTTCCCCAACACAATTTCCCGACTAATAAGGATTTCCCTCAGTTCCTCCTCCTTACTAGACCCTCTGACCCCTCTTATATCCGGAAGGTTGTTAATGTCCTCCTTAATGAATACCGAACCAAAGTACTTGTTTAATTGGTCCGCCATTTCTTTGTTTCCCGTTATGACTTCCCCTGATTCCCCAGGGGACCTACGTTTGTTTTTACTAACCTTTTTCTCTTTACGTATCTATAGAAACTTTTGCAATCCGTCTTAATGTTCCCTGCAAGCTTCTTCTCGTACTCCATTTTCCCTGCCCTAATCAAACCCTTTGTCCTCCTCTGCTGAGTTCTAAATTTCTTCCAGTCTCTGGGTTCACTGCTATTTCTGGCCAATTTGTATGCCAGAATCGTCTCTGTACCCCCTCCAAAGCCAGTATATCCTTCCTTAAGTAAGGCGACCAAGGCGAGAAATGTTATCTCTGGGATAACATTTCAGGTGAAAAGGAAAAAATGTTAAGCTACAAAATTAAATAACTTAAACACAGAAATCTGAAATTTAAAAATATATAAAGAACTTCAATATTTTGAACTGTTATTTTGAGGGGAGGTTTTGAAAGACTGAAAATAGACAAATGTAGTTCCCATATTCAAAGCCAACACAAATATGCTTGGCAATAACAGATACATTAGCCTGATGTCAATCATCAGAAAACTAATGGGACCAATAACTAACAACAAAATGTAAGAGTTCTTGTGAAAAGAAGCTAACAAATGGCGGTCAACATGGCTTTAGAAGGAGTCAATTTTACCTGACCCAACCTCAGAATTTTTTTAGGAGCTGACATCTCAGTTTGATTGTATTACAAATAGCATCTTGACTTCCAAAAGGTCTTTAATAAAGTATTACACGAGTTATAAAGAACCAACTTGCGGGATGCCCCGAAAGCACTTCACAGCCAATGAAGTTCTTTTGAAATGGATGGAATGTGGAGAGGCCAGAGAAGCTGTGATTGTTCTCCATAGAACAGGAAAGATTAAGGGGAGATTTAAAAGAGGTATTCAAAATTATGAGAAATGCTTTCATGCAGCAAGTTGTTATGATCTGAAATGCACTGTCTGAAAGGGTGGCGGAAGCAGATTCAATAGTAACTTTCAAAAGGGAATTGGATATGTAATTGAAAAGGAAACATTACAGGGCTATGGGGAACTAGCAGGGGAGTGGGACTAATTGAACAGCTCTTTCAAAGAGCTGGCATAGGCACGATGGCTGAATGGCCTCCTTCTGTGTTGTATGATTCTATGTAGTCACTATTTAATGTAGGTAAATGCTGCAGCCAACTTGCACACTGTAAGGTCCCACAAACAACAATGAGCAAATTTGGTTGCCGGGCGTGATGATGCACTCCAGTCCTTCCGGTGCCCACCTCTCGCGGAAGGCCGCGAGCGTACCGGTGGACACCGCGTGCTCCATCTCCAAGGACACCCTGGAAGAGAGACAGGCAGTCTGGCTGAACGACCCCCTCGACCGCCCGCTGCCTGGACCGGCTGATGGCACCCTTGGCCGTGCCCAGGAGCAGTCCTACGAGAAGGCCCTCGGACCTACCCGCTCCACTCCGCACAGGGTGCCCGAAGATCAGGAGTGTGGGACTGAAGTGCAGCCAGAATTTCAGGAGCAGCCCCTTTAAATAATAAAACAGGGGCTGCAACCTCGTGCATTCCATAAAAACATGGAACACGGACTCTTCCAGACCGCAGAAATTGCAGGCGGCCTGGGAGCCCGTAAACCGGCTTAAAAATTTATTGCACGGCACTGCTCCGTGCACCACCCTCCAGGCCAAGTCCCCGACAAATAGTGGGAGGACCCCTGCGTAGAGTGCCCTCCATCGGGGACACCCGCCTCCTCCGGACGGCAAGATGGTACGCCATGGCGTGTCCGGACGGCAGGCGAGGATGGCAAAGTTGAGAGTGTGCAGGAGCAGCCCGTACAGGAAACCCCTCCGCGCGGAACTGAAAGGCACGGAGGGGATTTCCCCGAGGCGGCTCAAGTTGTGAGGCGCCGGCCCCCGAGGGAGGTTCCGGGGTTTGGCGCCGATGAGGAATTCCGTCCGTACGGGGGTCAGTTCGGATGGGATCTCCCCACGTGCTTGAGCCTCCTCGATGCACCTAATGGAGTCGGGGCCCAGAGCTCTTTTTAGCGACTCGATGGCATCGGCCACATGGCGGACGTTGGCAAAATTTAGGCGCTGCGCCAGCGTGTCTGGCGCCATCCAGCCCGCTCCTCCGCCATCGAGCAGGTCCCTGACCCTGGTCACCTCACCAGCCACAGCCCTCTCGTCCGACCACCACCTAAAACCTTGTTCGTGGAGGTACGGATTCCCGAGCAGCGGCTCCTGCAGGACGGCCGCCACTCCAGCCGGTGGAGAGCTGCGCTTGGTGGAGACTTTGTTCCAGACCCTGATGAGTTCCTTGTAAAAGACAGGCAGCTCCCGGAGGGCGGTCCTGACGCCCCCCCACACTCACAAACAGGAGCTGTGTGTCATAGTTGAGGCCGTGCTGCTGGCAGAAGAAATACGTCGCCAGAGCACGCCACCTAGGAGGGGGCTCGACGTAAAGGTATCTCTGCAGGGTCTGAAGACGGAAAGTCGCGAGCTGGGTGCTGACGCACACCAACGACTGACCGCCCTCCCCAAGCGGGAGCCTCAAGACCGCCGCAATGACCCAGTGCTTCCTGTTGTTCCAGAAGAAGTCCACCAGCTTCTTCTGTATCTTGGCGACAAACGCAGGAGGAGGGGTCAAAGTGACCAGCCGGTACCACAACATGGCGGCCACCAGCTGGTTTATGACTAGCGCTCGACCCATGTGGGACAGCACTCGGAGCAGTCCTGTCCAGCGCCCTAGGCGAGCGGCGACCTTGGCCTCCAGCTCCTGCAGTTCGCCGGCCAGGCTTCCTCGTCGGGGCTAAGGTAGACTCCCAGATAGAGGAGATGGGTCATGCTCCAGGCAAAAGGCCTGAGCTCCTCCGGCAGGAAGTCCACCCGCCACTGACCCACCAGGAGTCCGGAACATTTCTCCCAGTTGATTCTGGTGGAGGATGCGGCCGAGTAAATCTCCTGGCACTCACGCATCCTCCGCAGGTCAGCGGGATCCTCTACCGCGAAGAGCACGTCATCGGCGTAAGCCGAGAGGACGACCTCCACGCCCGGCCCTTGCAGAGCCAGTCCCGTCAACCTCGTCCGCAGGAGGCGCACGAAAGGCTCCACGCAGACGGCGTATAACTGGCCGGACATGGGGCATCCCTGGCGCACCCCTCTCCTAAAGCGAAGGGGCGCCGTCAAGGACCCGTTAACCTTAATCAGACACTCCGCGGCAGCGTACAAAAGTCGGATCCGGGCGACGAAATGCGTCCCGAACCCGAAAGCGCGCAGAGTTCCGAGCAGATAGTCGTAATCCACCCTGTCGAACGCCTTCTCTTGGTCGAGGGATAGGAAGGCGACCGACAGACCAGCCTCCTGGGAATAATGGATGAGGTCCCGGACCAGATGGATGTTATCGTGGATTGTCCAGCCCGGGACCGTGTAGGACTGGACGGGGTGGATCATGTGGTCCAGCACGGCGCCAAGGTGAGCAGACATCGCCCTGGCGAAGATTTTGTAGTCCGTGCTGAGGAGGGAGATCGGGCGCCAGTTCTTAAGGAGGCGGGGATCGCCCTTCTTAGGCAGCAGGACGATGACTGCCCTGCGCCAAGAGAGGGGCATCTCCCCGGTCGCCAGACTTTCCCCCAGGACCCGCGCGTAGTCGCCCCCCAGGACGTCCCAGAACGCCCTGTGGAACTCCACGGTCAGCCCGTCCAGCCCCAGGGCTTTTCCCCTCGAGAGCTGGGCGAGGGCGCCGGTCAGCTCCGCCAAGCTTAGCGGAGCTTCCAGATTTTCGGCGCCCTCCGGGCTGACCTTCGGCAGGTCCTCCCACAAAACTCTACGCGCTTCCTCGCTGGACTGCTCCGGAGAGAACAGGGCCCCGTAATATTCACGGGCTCTGTTGTTGACGCCCTCCGGATCCGAGACGAGAGAGCCATCGTCGGCCAGCAGCGTCAAGAGCTGCTTACGGACACCCTGTCTTTTTTCCAGCGAGTAGAAGGGGGAGCCGCGGTCCAGATCCCGCAGCAACCGGATCCGTGACCTCACGAACGCGCCTCGGGACCCGACGAGCTGCAGGTCCTTCAGCGCGGCCTTCTTCGCTTCGTACACCGTCCGCAGGGCCGGGTCCCCGACGACTTGACCGAGACGGGACTCTAGGTCGAGCAGTTCTTTTTCTAGGTGCCCGACCCTGGCCGCCCGCCTCTTGGTCGACCCCCTCGCGTACTCTTGACAGAAGACGCGGACGTGAGCCTTGCCCATGTCCCACCATAGCCTAAAGGAGGGGAAGCCCCCCTGCTTCCTTCTCCAGTCGACCCAGAAACGACGGAACGAGTCCTGGAACCGCACGTCCTCCAGCAGCCGGTTGTTAAAATGCCAGTACGCGGACCCCGTCCTCGCGCGGAGCGAAGCGAGCTCCGCCCACACCAGGTGGTGGTCCGAACACGGCACCGGCTGCATGGAGGCCGCCGGGACGCAGGAAACGTATGCCCGAGACACGTAAAGGCGGTCGCCTCTGGAACATCCTACTCCAGGCCTCACCCAAGTAAAGGCGCTGGAGTCGGGATTGAGATTTCGCCAGACGTCCACCAAGTCGAAGGACCCGACCAGGTCCCTCAACTTCTCCATCGCCGTCATGCTCTGCGGGGCACCGGAGCGGTCCCTCGCCTCGAGGGTGCAGTTAAAATCCCCCCCGAGGACAATGCAGTCGCCGACATCGACGGAGCCAAGAAGAGCGGACACCTCTTCGAAGAAGCGCGTTTGCTGCGGGCCGGGCTGAGGGGCGTACTCGTTCACGAGATGGAGCGGCACGTCCCCCAGGCGAACCATTACGTGCAGCAAGCGGCCTGGCACGGGCTCCTCGACCCCCAAGATCTCCAGCTGAAAATGCGGGGCCAGCAAGATGGCCACCCCACTAGAAGTGGCGGTGAGGTGGCTCATGGGGACCTCTCCTTGCCATTCCAGGAGCCACGTGGCTTCGTCTCCCGGAACCGTGTGGGTTTCTTGCAGGAAGCACACCTCATATTTCCCCTCCCGCAGGAGCGAAAAATTGTTAAATCTACGGTGTGCCTCTCTGCTGCCGTTGATGTTGAGGCTGGCTATGGTTATCTTCATGACTAGAGCATAGTGCAACCTCTACCTTAACCTATTGTCGGGGGGGGGGGAGTGGAGTCGTTTGTTGACCTCCACTCCTTCAGCAGCCCAGCGAGGAACTTTTTGAGCCGGCGCAGCTCAAGGCCTTGCGCCCTTGATAAGGGCCCGCCCGCGGCCATGGTTTTAGCGGCGGCGCGGACGGAAGCGATGAGCAACACCGGCTCAGACCATCTTTCCAGGGCCAGACGGGCTTGGGCGCGGCGACCCCGGCACTGGACCAAAAAGTCCCGGAGTTCCTTTGCAGGAATGAGGAGGGTCTCAGCGGCGGACGCGAGCAGATCCACCGCCTCACTGGCGATGGACTCTAGATCTTCTCCCGCGTCCCCCACCGAGTCCCCATCCTCCCCCGGGAGGTCGCCGCTAGCAGCCGGCCCGTCGACCGCACGAGGTACGGCAAACGGCCCGGCTGCTCCATCCGGCCCTGGCTCTGCCCCGATCCCACCCCCAGGATCGTCGGCAGAGGAGTCCCCACAGAGCTCTTTTTAAAGTGGTGCTGGGTCGGGAAGCGACAGCGGAAGGGGGTCCTCCCCCGCCCCAGGAGCCGGGGAACACGGAGAGACCTGGTTTAGGAAATTCTCCAGGTCCACCAAGTCCCTCAGCTCCAAGGTAGGGGGCGAGGTTTGTTGTTCTTCCCCCTCCCCGCCGCCACCCCCCGGCCCAGCGTGTGGATGTATGTTAAAATTGTCTGCAGTTTCATTTTCTGCCAAGTCGAGCAAGTCCCGGGGGAAGTCGGTTATTGGCTGGGCGGGCTCAGGTGCGGCCTTTTCGGCCCCGCCCGCCTCAGTCCCCGGGACGCTCGACCCGGCGGCTACGCATTCTTCCGCTGGCCCCACGCCCCCCACGACAGGCAGATCTTCCACACCATCCCCGGGAGGCAGAGGCTGGGCAGCCTCGACTGTCTCACCCTCCCCGGGGACAGATTCCTCGCGCCTACAGCGCAATTTGGGGGCGCTGGTGGGGGACGCGGGACACGCGGCGGGCACCGACTCCTCCGCGGAGGGATGTTGTTCCCCCTCCGCCTCATTGGAGCGGCGCCTCCTTTTGTTCCTGGGGGTGCGCGGAGGCAGGGAGACCCCCGTGTCTGCCGAGACCTCCCGCTCCACCCCCCCCTTTTTCTTGTCTTGCCCGCGCCCGAACCCCTCTGCGGTATTAGTCAAGGGCTCGGGCACGGGCTCAGGGCACCCCGTGCTTGCCGGTGACGGGGTTGGGCCGAGCGCGGTAAACAAGTTGTTTGGCGCACCGAGGGGACTCGCCTCTAGATGTTTCGCCTTCTTCCGCGCCTTCCTTCTGATCGGACGCTCTCCCTCCCCCCTGCCAGAGGCCGTGAAAACAAAGGCCTCCGACGATGCCCGCGCATCCACAGCTCCCGGCACGCGGACGCAGCTAGGGGGAGGGGTGGCGGCTGCGCCAGCCTTGGCCGCCCTCGGTGGTTTGGCGGCCTTGGAGGCGGGGCAGTTCTTACGAACGTGCCCCACCTCCCTACAGGCATGGCACCGCACGCTGTCCGACGTCCAGAAGACGCGGTAGGCAGTCCCCTCGTGCACCACATTAAAGTAACCCTCCGTCGTCTCCTCCCGCGCCAGCCGGACAAAGAGCTGGCGGCGGAAGGAGAACACGTGGCGCAGGCTGTTCTCCCTGAGGCCGAGCGGTATGGGGTTGATCCCCGACCTTACCTCCCCCAGTTGGTGTAGGTGAGGGAGGAGGAGCTCAGCGGGAACAAAGGGCGGGACGTTTGAAATGATGACCCTCTGCGCGGTGGTCACGAGAGGGTCCACCGGCAGGAACGTCCCGCCCACCGTGAGCCCCTTTTCGAGGGCCAGGGACACCGCCCGCTCCGACCCCAGGAAGAACACGGCCTTCCCAGACATCTTGGAGGCTGCGACAATGGCCGAGGGGCCGACTACCCCAGCCATCACCCGTACGCACTCCTCGATGCTCATTGTGGGGTGAGTGTAGCTCTTGACCCCGTGTTTTTTAGTTATCAGTCTGAAAGGTGGCAGGGCAGCAGGAGGCGCAGGAGGTGCCGTGGATGTGGACGCCACCTGCGCATATGTCCTAGCTGGCCCTGCCACCGGCATAGATGGGGTAATCGCCATCACGGGGTCCCTTTAAGGGCTACACCCACCCCAAAGTCACAGGCCTTAATGGTCTTAAGTGGCCTCGTTTAAGTATTTAACAGAGGGAGCTCTGAAAGAGGCACTCCTCTCCCCTAGTTGGCAATTGGGGAGGGGCCTTGCTCCCTCTGCTCAGTTGTCTTAATTGTTCTTGTTTTTTTTTCACTTGGGAGGAAGGGCTCTCAGAGAGAGAGGGGAGAGACAGAGAGAGAGACATAGAGAGTGGGGGGTGGGAAAGAGGGAAACTGCGAGGGCAGGTCTCCCCTCACAGCAATGGGTGGGTGCACTCCCCAGATGGCAAACAAAACAGTCTTTGGGGTGGTCTTCGGGTGGGGGGAGAAGATGTCTTCACCTGGGGCAGCTGGAGCCACACAGTTACACACTCCCAACGATGTTAATTAGGGTAAATGAGTTTCTTCAGCCTGGTAGCTCCAGCTATCCCAGGCTAGGCAATGGGGGAGGGGTGCTTCAGTGGTGTGGGGGCCTAGTTGTAGGCAAGACCCCCACACACACTTCCACACACACACACACCCCCGCGATGTTCTGGCCCTCGAATGGTCTTCTTTCCTCCCCCCACCGATACAACAAAGTCTTTTTGGGGAATGCACCAAAACACACCCACCTTTGGCTGAAGAAGTCTTTCCCTCCTTCCACACTGGTAAGTTGTTCTTTTTTCCCCCTCTCTCCAACTCCTTGTTGAAATAATGAAGGTGTTGTAGTCTTCTGCTCTCCTCCTCTCACTCTAGATGGATTAAGATTGTAGCCCCCTCCTTCCTCCTCTTCCTGGGCTGGTCTCAGGGCTCTCAAAGGCCTCCCAGCCTGGAGCTAAAGCAGCAGCTCCTTCTCTCACTGCTCACGGCTCCAACTCATTCGGCCACGCCTCCAAAGCTCTACCATTGGCCCTTGTGCATGAAACTCTTTTAGGAGTGAACAGAAAAACATTAAACCGTGCCCCCCGATCTGGGGGAAACACCAACATTTACAATGTTTTTTTTTTGGCACAGAATCGAATTTTATTTTTTCCAAGTGCCCCCTATAAAAGGGGAGGGGGACACTAAAAGCACTGGCAATTAAAACAAATTAACTTAAAAAACATAAAATCAAATTAAAATTTGGTTGCCGGGCGTGATGATGCACTCCAGTCCCTCCGGTGCCCACCTCTCGCGGAAGCCCGCGAGCGTACCGGTGGACACCACGTGCTCCATCTCCAAGGACACCCTGGCGCGGATGTACGGACGGAAGAGAGGCAGGCAGTCAGGTTGAACGACCCCCTCGACCGCCCGCTGCCTAGACCGGCTGATGGCACCCTTGGCCGTGCCCAGGAGCAGTCCTACGAGGAGGCCCTCGGACCGACCCGCTCCCCTCCGCACAGGGTGCCCAAAGATCAGGAGTGTGGGACTGAAGTGCAGCCAGAATTTCAGGAGCAGCCCCTTTAAATAATAAAACAGGGGCTGCAACCTCGTGCATTCCATAAAAACATGGAACACGGACTCTTCCAGACCGCAGAAATTGCAGGCGGCCTGGGAGCCCGTGAACCGGCTTAAATATTTATTGCAAGGGACTGCTCCGTGCACCACCCTCCAGGCCAAGTCCCTGATAAATACTGGGAGGACTCCCGCGTAGAGTGCCCTCCATCGGGGACCCTCGCCTCCTCCGGACGGCAAGATGGTACGCCATGGCGTGTCCGGACGGTAGGCGAGGATGGCAAAGTTGAGAGTGTGCAGGAGCAGCCCGTACAGGAAACCCCTCTGCGCGGAACTGAAAGGCACGGAGGGGATTTCCTCGAGGCGGCTCAAGTTGTGAGGCGCCGGCTCCCGAGGAAGGTTCCGGGGTTTGGCGCCGATGAGGAATTCCGTCCGGACGGGGGTCAGTTCGGACGGGATCTCCCCACGTGCCTGAGCCTCCTCGATGCACCTAACAGAGTCGGGGCCCAGAGCTGTTTTTAGCAACTCGATGGCATCGGCCGCGCGGCGGACGTTGGCAGAATTTAGGCGCCGCGCCAGCGTGTCTGGCGCCGTCCAGCCCGCTCCTCCACCACCGAGCAGGTCCCTGACCCTGGTCACCTCACCAGCCACAGCCCTCTCGTCCGACCGCCACCTGAAACCTCGGTTGTGGAGGTACAGATTCCCGAGCAGCGGCTCCTGCAGGACAGCCGCCACTCCAGCTGGTGGAGAGCTGCGCTTGGTGGAGACTTTGTTCCAGACCCTGATGAGTTCCTTGTAAAAGACAGGCAGCTCCCGGAGGGCGGTCCTGACGCCCCCACATTCACAAACAGGAGCTGCGTGTCGTAGTTGAGGCCGTGCTGTTGGCAGAAGAAATACATCACCAGAGCACGCCATCTAGGAGGGGGCTCAACGTATCTCTGCAGGGTCTGAAGACGGAAAGACGCGAGCTGGGTGCTGACGCACACCAACGACTGACCGCCCTCCCCAAGCGGGAGCCTCAAGACCGCCGCAGAGACCCAGTGCTTCCTGTTGCTCCAGAAGAAGTCCACCAGCTTCTTCTGTATCTTGGCGACAAACGCAGGGGGAGGGGTCAAAGTGACCAGCCGGTACCACAACATGGCGGCCACCAGCTGGTTTATGACTAGCGCTCGGCCCCTGTAGGACAGCACTCGGAGCAGTCCTGTCCAGCGCCCTCGGCGAGCGGCGACCTTGGCCTCCAGCTCCTGCAAGTTAGCCGGCCAAACTTCCTCGTCGGCGCTAAGATAGACTCCCAGATAGAGGAGATGGGTCGTGCTCCAGGCAAAAGGCCTGAGCTCCTCCGGCAGGGAGTCCACCCGCCACTGACCCACCAGGAGTCCGGAACATTTTTCCCAGTTGATTCTGGCGGAGGATGCAGCCGAGTAAATCTCCTGGCACTCACGCATCCTCCGCAGGTCAGCGGGATCCTCTACCGCGAGGAGCACGTCATCGGCGTAAGCCGAGAGGACGACCTCCACGCCCGTCAACCTCATCCGCAGGAGGTGCAGGAAAGGCTCCACGCAGACGGCGTATAACTGGCCGGACATGGGGCATCCCTGGCGCACCCCTCTCCCAAAGCGAAGGGGCGCCGTCAAGGACCCGTTAACCTTAATCAGACACTCCGCGGCGGCGTACAAAAGTCGGATCCGGGCGACGAAATGCGTCCCGAACCCGAAAGCGCGCAGAGTTCCGAGCAGATAGTCGTGATCCACCCTGTCGAACGCCTTCTCTTGGTCGAGGGATAGGAAGGCGACCGACAGACCAGCCTCCTGGGAATAATGGATGAGGTCCCGGACCAGATGGATGTTATCGTGGATTGTCCGGCCCGGGACCGTGTAGGACTGGTCGGGGTGGATCATGTGGTCCAGCACGGCGCCAAGGCGAGCAGACATCGCCCTGGCGAAGATTTTGTATTCCGTGCTGAGGAGGGAGACCGGGCGCCAGTTCTTAAGGAGGCGGAGATCGCCCTTTTTAGGCAGCAGGACGATGACTGCCCTGCGCCAAGAGAGGGGCATCACCCCGGTCGCCAGACTTTCCCCCAGGACCCGCGCGTAGTCGCCCCCCAGGACATCCCAGAACGCCCTGTGGAACTCCACGGTCAGCCCCGGGGATTTTCCCCTCGAGAGCTGGTCGAGGGCACCGGCCAGCTCCGCCAGGCTTAGCGGAGCTTCCAGATTTTCGGCGCCCTCCGGGCTGACCTTCGGCAGGTCCTCCCACAAAACTCTACGCGCTTCATCGCTGGAAGCCTCCAGAGAGAACAGGGCCCCGTAATATTCACGGGCTCTGTTGTTGACGCCCTCCGGATCCGAGACGAGAGAGCCGTCGTCGGCCAGTCGCGTCAAGAGCTGCTTACGGACACCCTGTCTTTTTTCCAGCGAGTAGAAGAAGGGGGAGCCGCGGTCCAGATCCCGCAGGAACCGGATCCGCGACCTCACGAACGCGCCTCGGGATCCAACGAGCTGCAGGTCCTTCAGCACGGCCTTCTTCGCTTCGTACACCGTCCGCAGGGCCGGGTCCCCGACGACTTGACCGAGACGGGACTCTAGGTCGAGCACCTCTTTTTCTAGGTGCCCGACCCTGGCCGCCCGCCTCTTGGTCGACCCCCTCGCGTACTCTTGACAGAAGCCTTGCCCACGTCCCACCATAGCCTCAAGGAGGGGAAGCCCCCCTGCTTCCTTCTCCAGTCGGCCCAGAAACGACGGAACGAGTCCTGGAACCGCACGTCCTCCAGCAGCTGGTTGTTAAAATGCCAGTACGCGGACCCCGTCCTCGCGCGGAGCGAAGCGAGCTCCGCCCACACCAGGTGGTGGTCCGAACACGGCACCGGCTGCATGGAGGCCGCCGGGACGCAGGAAACGTACGCCCGAGACACGTAAAGGCGGTCGCCTCTGGACCATCCTACTCCAGGCCTCACCCAAGCAAAGGCGCTGGAGTCGGGATGGAGATTTCGCCAGACGTCCACCAAGTCGAAGGACCCGACCAGGTCCCTCAACTTCTCCGTCATGCTCTGCGGGGCACCGGAGCGGTCCCTCGCCTCGAGGGTGCAGTTAAAATCCCCCCCGAGGACAATGCAGTCGCCGACGTCGACGGAGCCAAGAAGAGCGGACACCTCTTCGAAGAAGCGCGTTTGCTGCGGGCCGGGCTGAGGGGCGTACACGTTCACGAGATGGAGCGGCACGTCACCCAGGCGAACCGTTACGTGCAGCAAGCGGACTGGCACGGGCTCCTCGACCCCCAAGATCTCCGGCTGAAAATGCGAAAATGCGGGGCCAGCAAGATGGCCACCCCACGAGAAGTGGCGGTGAGGTGGCTCATGCGGACCTCTCCTTGCCATTCCAGGAGCCACGTGGCTTCGTCTCCCGGAACGGTGTGGGTTTCTTGCAGGAAGCACACTGCATATTTCCCCTCCCGCAGGAGCGAAAAATTGTTAAATCTACGGCGTGCCCCTCTGCCGCCGTTGATGTTGAGGCTGGCTATGGTTATCTTCATGACTAGAGCATAGTGCAACCTCTACCTAACCTATTGTGGGGGGGGGGGAGTGGAGTCGTTTGTTGACCTCCACTCCTTCAGCAGCCCAGCGAGGAACTTTTTGAGCTGACGCAGCTCAAGGCCTTGCGCCCTTGATAAGGGCCCGCCCGCGGCCATGGTTTTAGCGGCAGCGCGGACGGAAGCGATGAGCAACACCGGCTCAGACCATCTTTCCAGGGCCAGACGGGCTTGGTCGCGGCGACCCCGGCACTGGACCAAAAAGTCCCGGAGTTCCTTTGCAGGAATGAGGAGGGTCTCAGCGGCGGACGCGAACAGATCCACCACCTCACTGGCGATGGACTCTAGATCTTCTCCCGCGTCCCCCACCGAGTCCCCGTCCTCCCCCGGGAGGTCGCCGCTAGAAGCCGGCCCATCGACCGCGCGAGGTACGGCAAACGGCCCGGCCGCTCCATCCGGCCCTGGCTCTGCCCCGATCCCACCCCCAGGATCATCGGCAGAGGAGTCCCCACTGGGCTCTTTTAAAAGTGGTGCTGGGTCGGGAAGCGACAGCGGAAGGGGGTCCTCCTCCGCCCCAGGAGCCGGGGAACACGGAGAGACCTGGTTTAGGAAATTCTCCAGGTCCACCAAGTCCCTCAGCTCCAAAGTAGGGGGCGAGGGATGTTGTTCTTCCCCCTCCCCGCCGCCACCCCCCGGCCCAGCGTGTACAGATTCATTAAAATTCAAAATTTCCGTTTCTGCCGAGTCGAGCAAGTCCCGGGGGAAGTCGGTTATTGGCTGGGCGGGCTCAGGTCGGCCTTTTCGGCTCCGCCCGCCTCAGTCCCCGGGACGCTCGGCCCGGCGGCAATGCATTCCTCCGCTGGCCCCACGCCCCCCATGACAGGCAGATCTTTCACGCCGTCCCCGGGAGGCAGCGGCTGGGCAGCCTCGACTGTCTCACCCTCCCCGGGGACAGATTCCTCTCGCCTACAGCGCAGCTTGGGGGCGCTGGTGCGGGACGCGGAACACGCAGCGGGCACCGCCTCCTCCGCGGAGGGATGTTGTTCCCCCCCCCGCCTCATTGGAGCGGCGCCTCCTTTTTTTTCCGGGGGGGGCGCGGAGACAGGGAGACACCCGTGTCTGCCGAGGCCTCCCGCTCCACTCCCCCCTTTTTCTTGTCTTGCCCACGCCCGAACCCCTCTGTGGTATTAATCAAGGGCTCGGGCACGGGCTCAGGGCACCCCGCGCTCGCCGGTGACGGGGTTGGGCCGAGCGCGGTAAACAAATCGTCTGGCGCACCGAGGGGACCCGCCTCCAGATGTTTCGTCTTCTTCCGCGCCTTCCTTCCGATCGGATGCTCTCTCTCCCCCCGCCAGAGGCCGTGAAAACAAAGGCCCCCGACGATGCCCGCGCATCCACAGCTCCCGGCATGCGGACGCTACTAGGGGAGGGGTGGCGGCGGCGCCAGCCTTGGCCGCCCTCGGTGGTTTGGCGGCCTTGGAGGCGGGGCAGTTCTTACGAACGTGCCCACCTCCCTGCAGACATGGCACCGCACGCCGTCCGACGTCCAGAAGACGCGGTAGGCAGTCCCCTCGTGCACCACATTAAAATAGCCCTCCGTCGTCTCCTCCCGCGCCAGCCGGACAAAGAGCTGGCGGCGGAAGGAGAACACGTGGCACAGGCTGTTCTCCCTGAGGCCGAGCGGTATGGGGTTGATCCCCGACCTTACCTCCCCCAGTTGGTGTAGGTGAGGGAGGAGGAGCTCAGCGGGAACAAAGGGCGGGATGTTTGACACGATGACCCTCTGCGCGGTGGCCTCGAGAGGGTCCACCAGCAGGAATGTCCCGCCCACCGTGAGCCCCTTTTCGAGGGCCAGGGACACCGCCCGCTCCGACCCCAGGAAGAACACGGCCTTCCCAGACATCTTGGAGGCTGCGAGAATGGCCGAGGGGCCGACTACCCCAGCCATCGCCCGCACGCACTCCTCGATGCTCATTGTGGGGTGAGTGTAGCTCTTGACCCCGTGCTTTTTCGTTATTAATCTGAAAGGTGGCAGGGCAGCAGGAGGCACAGTGGTTGCGGATGCCGCCTGCGCATACGTCCTTGCTGGCCATGCCACCGATGTGGATGGGGTCGCCATCGCGGGGTCCCTTTAAGAACTACACCCACCCCAAAGTCACAGGCCTTACTGGTCTTTAATGGCCTCGTTCAAAAGACTGAGCAGAGGAGCTCTTAACGAGGCACACCTCTCCCCTAGTTGACAATTGGGGCGGGGCCTTGCTCCCTCTGCTCAGTTGTCTTAATTGTTTTTGTAATTTAAGAAAAAAAGGGGCTCTCAGAAAAAGAGAGGGGAGAAACAGAGAGTAACAGAGAAAGAGCGAGGGCGGGTGGGAAGGGGGGGAAACTGCGAGGGCAGGTCTCCCCTCGCAGCTGTGGGTGGGTGCAATCCCCAGATGGCAAACAAAAATAGTCTTTGGGGTGGTCTTCTGGTGAGGGGAGAAGTTGTCTTCACCTGGTGCAGCTGGAGCCGCACAGGTACACACTCCCAACAATGTTAATTAGGGTGAATTAATTGTTTCTTCAGCCTGGTAGCTCCAGCTATCCCAGGCTAGGCAACGGGGGAGGGGTGCTTCAGTGGTGTGTGGGGCTTAGCTGTCGGCAAGACCCCCACACACACTTCCACACACCCCCCGCGATGTTCCGGCCCTCGATTGGTCTTCTTTCCTCCCCCCACCAATACAACAAAGTCTTTTTAGGGGAATGCACCAAAACACACCCACCTTTGGCTGAAAGAAGTCTTTCCCTCCTTCCACACTGGTAAGTTGTTCTTTTTTCCCCCTCTCTCCAACTCTTTGTAGAATTAATCAAGGTGTTGCAGTCTTCTGCTCTCCTCCTCTCACTCTAGATGGATTGTAATGAAGCCCCTTCCTTCCTCCTCTTCCTGGGCTGGTCTCAGGGCTCTCAAAGGCCTCCCAGACAGGAGCTAAATCAGGGAGTTCCTTCTCTCTCACTGCCCATGGCTCCAACTCATTAGGCCACGTCTCCAAAGCTCTACCATTGGCCCTTGTGCATGAAACTCTTTTAGGAGTCATCAAAAAACATTAAACCATGCCCCCCGATCTGGGGGAAACACCAACATTTACAAGGCCCTTTTTAAAAACATTTTTTTGGGTGTTTTTTGGGCACAGAATCAAATTTTTTCCAAGTGCCCCCTATAAAAGGGGAGGGGGACACTAAAAGCACCGGCAATCAAAACAAATTAACTTAAAAACATAAAATCAAATTAAAATTTGGTTGCCGGGCGTGATGATGCACTCCAGTCCCTCCGGTGCCCACCTCTCGCAGAAGGCCGCGAGCGTACCGGTGGACACCGCGTGCTCCATCCCCTTGTGCATGAAACTCTTTTTGGAGTTTATCTGAAAAACATAAAACATTAATCCGTGCCACCCGACCTGGATGACACACCAGACATTTACAAGGCCGTTTTTTTTTTCTTTTTTGTGGGTTTTTTTTGTGTTTTTCTTTTTTTTTTTTTTTGGGCACTAAAATCACATTTTTTTTCCCTCCAGTGCCCCCTATAAAAGGGGAGGGGGACACTAAAGCACCGGCAATTAAAACAAATTAAACTTTAAAACGTAAAATCAAAATAAAATTTGGTTGCCGGGCGTGATGATGCACTCCAGTCCCTCCGGTGCCCACCTCTCGCGGAAGGCCGCGAGCGTACCGGTGGACACCGCGTGCTCCATCCCCTTGTGCCTGAAACTCTTTTTGGGAGTAAACAAAAAACATTAAACCGTGTCTCCCCGATCTGGGGGAAACACCAAACATTTACAGGCCCTTTTATTTATTTGTGGTATTTTTTGGGGGGTTTTTTTGGGCACAAAAAAATATTTTTCTCCAAGTGCCCCCTATAAAAGGGGAGGGGGACACTAAAAGCACCGGCAATTAAAACAAATTAACTTAAAAACATAAAATCAAATTAAAATTTGGTTGCCGGGCGTGATAATGCACTCCAGTCCCTCCGGTGCCCACCTCTCGCGGAAGGCCGCGAGCGTACCGGTGGACACTGCGTGCTCCATCTCCAAGGACACCCTGGACCGGATGTATGCACGGAAGAGAGGCAGGCAGTCTGGCTGAACGACCCCCTCGACCGCCCACTGCCTGGACCGGCTGATGGCCCCCTTGGCCGTGCCCAGGAGCAGTCCTACGAGGAGGCTCTCGGACCTACCCGCTCCCCTCCGCACAGGGTGCCTGAAGATCAGGAGTGTGGGACTGAAGTGCAGCCAGAATTTCAGGAGCAGCCCCTTTAAATAACAGAACAGGGGCTGCAACCTCGTGCACTCAATAAAAACATGGAACACGGACTCTTCCAGAACGCAGAAATTGCAGGAGGCCTGGGAGCCCGTGAACCGGCTTAAAAATTTATTGCACGGCTCCGTGCACCACCCTCCAGGCCAAGTCCCCGACAAATAGTGGGAGGACCCCTGCGTAGAGTGCCCTCCATCGGGGACCCCCGCCTCCTCCGGACGGCAAGATGGTACGCCATGGCGTGTCCGGACGGCAGGCGAGGATGGCAAAGTTGAGAGTGTGCAGGAGCAGCCCGTACAGGAAACCCCTCCGCGCGGAACTGAAAGGCACGGAGGGGATTTCCTCGAGGCAGCTCAAGTTGTGAGGCGCCGGCCCCCGAGGGAGGTTCCGGGGTTTGGCGCCGATGAGGAATTCCGTCCGGACGGGTGTCAGTTCGGACGGGATTACCCCACGTGCTTGAGCCTCCTCGATGCACCTAACGGAGTCGGGGCCCAGAGCTCTTTTTAGCGACTCGATGGCATCGGCCGCGTGGCGGACGTTGGCAGAATTTAGGCGCCGCGCCAGCGTGTCTGGCACCATCCAGCCCGCTCCTCCGCCATCGAGCAGGTCCCTGACCCTTGTCACCTCACCAGCCACAGCCCTCTCGTCCGACCGCCACCTAAAACCTTGGTCGTGGAGGTACGGATTCCCGAGCAGCGGCTCCTGCAGGACAGCCGCCACTCCAGCCGGTGGAGAGCTGCGCTTGGTGGAGACTTTGTTTCAGACCCTGATGAGTTCCTTGTAAAAGACAGGCAGCTCCCGGAGGGCGGTCCTGACGCCCCCCACACTCACAAACAGGAGCTGCGTGTCGTAGTTGAGGCCGTGCTGCTGGCGGAAGAAATACGTCGCCAGAGCACGCCACCTAGGAGGGGGCTCGACGTAAAGGTATCTCTGCAGGGTCTGAAGACGGAAAGTCGCGAGCTGGGTGCTGACGCACACCAACGACTGACCGCCCTCCCCAAGCGGGAGCCTCAAGACCGCCGCAGAGACCCAGTGCTTCCTGTTGTTCCAGAAGAAGTCCACCAGCTTCTTCTGTATCTTGGCGACAAACGCAGGGGGAGGGGTCAAAGTGACCAGCCGGTACCACAACATGGCGGCCACCAGCTGGTTTATGACTAGCGCTCGGCCCCTGTAGGACAGCACTCGGAGCAGTCCTGTCCAGCGCCCTAGGCGAGCGGCGACCTTGGCCTCCAGCTCCTGCCAGTTCGCCGGCCAGGCTTCCTCGTCGGGGCTAAGGTAGACTCCCAGATAGAGGAGATGGGTCGTGCTCC
This sequence comes from Pristiophorus japonicus, assembly GCF_044704955.1. Classification (NCBI taxonomy): domain Eukaryota; kingdom Metazoa; phylum Chordata; class Chondrichthyes; family Pristiophoridae; genus Pristiophorus; species Pristiophorus japonicus. Next base: position 210,791,467 of record NC_091980.1, read on the forward strand.
AGGCAAAAGGCCTGAGCTCCTCCGGCAGGGAGTCCACCCGCCACTGACCCACCAGGAGTCCGGAACATTTCTCCCAGTTGATTCTGACGGAGGATGCGGCCGAGTAAATCTCCTGGCACTCACGCATCCTCCGCAGGTCAGCGGGATCCTCTACCGCGAGGAGCACGTCATCGGCGTAAGCCGAGAGGACGACCTCCACGCCTGGCCCTTGCAGAGCCAGTCCCGTCAACCTCGTCCGCAGGAGGCGCAGGAAAGGCTCCACGCAGATGGCATATAACTGGCCGGACATGAGGCATCCCTGGCGCACCCCTCTCCTAAAGCGAAGGGGTGCCGTCAAGGACCCGTTAACCTTAATCAGACACTCCGCGGCGGCGTACAAAAGTCGGATCCGGGCGACGAAATGCGTCCCGAACCCGAAAACGCGCAGAGTTCCGAGCAGATAGTCGTAATCCACCCTGTCGAACGCCTTCTCTTGGTCGAGAGATAGGAAGGCGACCGACAGACCAGCCTCCTGGAAATGATGGATGAGGTCCCGGACCAGATGGACGTTGTCGTGGATTGTTCGGCCCGGGACGTGTAGGACTGGTCGGGGTGGATCATGTGGTCCAGCACGGCACCAAGGCGAGCAGACATCGCCCTGGCGAAGATTTTGTAGTCCGTGCTGAGGAGGGAGACCGGGCGCCAGTTCTTAAGGAGGCGGAGATCGCCCTTCTTCGGCAGCAGAACGATGACTGCCTTGCGCCAAGAGAGGGGCATCTCCCCGGTCGCCAGACTTTCCCCCAGGACCCGCGCGTAGTCGCCCCCCAGGACGTCCCAGAACGCCCTGTGGAACTCTATGGTCAGCCCGTCCAGCCCCGGGGATTTTCCCCTCGAGAGCCGGTCGAGGGCACCGGTCAGCTCCGCCAGGCTTAGCGGAGCTTCTAGATTTTCAGCGCCCTCCGGGCTGACCTTCGGCAGGTCCTCCCACAAAACTCTGCGTGCTTCTCGCTCGACGGCTCCGGAGAGAACAGGGCCCCGTAATATTCACGGGCCCTGTTGTTGACGCCCTCCGGATCCGAGACGAGAGAGCCGTCGTCGGCCAGCAGCGTCAAGAGCTGCTTACGGACACTCTGTCTTTTTTCCAGCGAGTAGAAGAAGGGGGATCCGTGGTCCAGATCCCGCAGGAACCGGATCCGCGACCTCACGAACGCGCCTCGGGACCCGACGAGCTGCAGGTCCTTCAGCGCGGCCTTCTTCGCTTCGTACACCGTCCGCAGGGCCGGGTCCCCAACGACTTGACCGAGACGGGACTCCAGGTCGAGCACCTCTTTTTCTAGGCGCCCGACCCTGGCCGCCCGCCTCTTGGTCGACCCCCTCGCGTACTCTTGACAGAAGCCTTGCCCACGTCCCACCATAACCTCAAGGAGTGGAAGCCCCCCTGCTTCCTTCTCCAGTCGGCCCAGAAACGAAGGAACGAGTCCTGGAACCGCACGTCCTCCAGCAGCTGTTTGTTAAAATGCCAGTACGCGGACCCCGTCCTCGCGCGGAGCGAAGCGAGCTCCGCCCACACCAGGTGGTGGTCTGAACACGGCACCGGCCGCATGGAGGCCGCCGGGACGCAGGAAACGTACGCCCGAGACACGTAAAGGCGGTCGACTCTGGACCATCCTACTCCAGGCCTCACCCAAGTAAAGGCGCTGGAGTCGGGATGGAGATTTCGCCAGACGTCCACCAAGTCGAAGGACCCGACCAGGTCCCTCAACTTCTCCATCGCCGTCATGCACTGCGGGGCACCGGAGTGGTCCCTCGCCTCGAGGGTGCAGTTAAAATCCCCCCCGAGGACAATGCAGTCGCCGACGGCGACGGAGCCAAGAAGAGCGGACAACTCTTCAAAGAAGCGCATTTGCTTCGGGCCGGGCTGAGGGGCGTACACGTTCACGAGATGGAGCGGCACGTCCCCCAGGCGAACCGTTACATGCAGCAAGCGGCCTGGCACGGGCTCCTCGACCCCCAAGATCTCCGGCTGAAAATGCGGGGCCAGCAAGATGGCCACCCCACTAGAAGTGGCGGTGAGGTGGCTCATGCGGACCTCTCCTTGCCATTCCAGGAGCCACGTGGCTTCGTCTCCCGGAACGGTGTGGGTTTCTTGCAGGAAGCACAATGCATATTTCCCCTCCCGCAGGAGCGAAAAATTGTTAAATCTACGGCGTGCATCTCTGCTGCCGTTGATGTTGAGGCTGGCTATGTTTATCTTCATGACTAGAGCATAGTGCAACCTCCACCTAACCTATTGTGTGGGGGGGAGTGGAGTCATTTGTTGACCTCCACTCCTTCAGCAGCCCAGCGAGGAACTTTTTGAGCCGGCGCAGCTCAAGGCCTTGCGCCCTTGATAAGGGCCCGCCCGCGGCCATGGTTTTAGCGGCGGCGCGGACGGAAGCGACGAGCAACACCGGCTCAGACCATCTTTCCAGGGAGACGGGCTTGGGCGCGGCGACCCCGGCACTGGACCAAAAAGTCCTGGAGTTCCTTTGCAGGAATGAGGAGGGTCTCAGCGGGGGACGCGAGCAGATCCACCGCCTCACTGGCGATGGACTCGAGATCTTCACCCGCGTCCCCCACCGAGTCCCTGTCTCCCTCCGGGAGGTCGCCGCTAGCAGCCGGCCCGTCGACCGCATGAGGTACGGCAAACGGCCCGGCCGCTCCATCTGGCCCTGGCACTGCCCCGATCCCACCCCCAGGATCGTCGGCAGAGGAGTCCCCACTGGGCTCTTTTAAAATTGGTGCTGGGTCGGGAAGCGAAATCGGAAGGGGTTCCTCCTCCGCCCCAGGAACCGGGGAACACGGAAAGACCTGGTCAAAGTAATGTTCCAGGTCCACCAAGCACTCCAGCTCCAAAGTCGGGGGCGAGGGTTGTTGTTCTTCCCCCTCCCCGCCGCCACCCCCCAGCCCAGCGTGTACAGATTCATTCTGCCGAGTCGAGCAAGTCCCGGGAGAAGTCGGTTATTGGCTGGGCGGGCTCAGGTGCGGCCTTTCCGGCTCCGCCCGCCTCAGTCCCCGGGACGCTCGGCCCGGCGGCAATGCATTCCTCCGCTGGCCCCACGCCCCCCATGACAGGCAGATCTTTCACGCCGTCCCCGGGAGGCAGCGGCTGGGCAGCCTCGACTGTCTCACCCTCCCCGGGGACAGATTCCTCTCGCCTACAGCGCAGCTTGGGGGCGCTGGTGCGGGACGCGGGACGCGCGGCGGGCACCGCCTCCTCCGCGGAGGGATGTTGTTCCCCCCCCCCCCGCCTCATTGGAGCGGCGCCTCCTTTTTTTTCCGGGGGGGCGCGGAGACAGGGAGACACCCGTGTCTGCTGAGGCCTCCCGCTCCACTCCCCCCTTTTTCTTGTCTTGCCCACGCCCGAACCCCTCTGCGGTATTAGTCAAGGGCTCGGGCACGGGCTCAGGGCACCCCGCGCTCGCCGGTGACGGGGTTGGGCCGAGCGTGGTAAACAAATCGTCTGGCGCACCGAGGGGACCCGCCTCCAGATGTTTCGCCTTCTTCCGCGCCTTCCTTCCGATCGGACGCTCTCCCTCCCCCCGCCAAAGGCCGTGAAAACAAAGGCCCCCGACGATGCCCGCGCATCCACAGCTCCCGGCACGCGGACGCTACTAGGGGAGGGGTGGCGGCGGCGCCAGCCTTGGCCGCCCTCGGTGGTTTGGCGGCCCTGGAGGCGGGGCAGTTCTTACGAACGTGCCCCACCTCCCTGCAGACATGGCACTGCACGCCGTCCGACGTCCAGAAAACGCGGTAGGCAGTCCTCTCGTGCACCACATTAAAATAGCCCTTCGTCGTCTCCTCCCGCGCCAGCCGGACAAAGAGCTGGCGGCGGAAGGAGAATACGTGGCGCAGGCTGTTCTCCCTGAGGCCAAGCGGTATGGGGTTGATCCCCGACCTTACCTCCCCCAGTTGGTGTAGGTGAGGGAGGAGGAGCTCAGCGGGAACAAAGGATGGGACATTTGCAATGATGACCCTCTGCGCGGTGGCCTCGAGAGGGTCCACCGGCAGGAACGTCCCGCCCACCGTGAGCCCCTTTTCGAGGGCCAGGGACACCGCCCGCTCCGACCCCAGGAAGAACACGGCCTTCCCAGACATCTTGGAGGCTGTGAGAATGGCCGAGGGGCCGACTACCCCAGCCATCGCCCGCACGCACTCCTCGATGCTTATTGTGGGGTGAGTGTAGCTCTTGACCCCGTGCTTTTTCGTTATTAATCTGAAAGGTGGCAGGACAGCAGGAGGCACAGTGGTTGCAGATGCCGCCTGCGCATACGTCCTTGCCGGCCATGCCACCGATGTGGATGGGGTCGCCATCGCGGGGTCCCTTTAAGAACTACACCCACCCCAAAGTCACAGGCCTTACTGGTCTTTAATGGCCTCGTTCAAAAGACTGAGCAGAGGAGCTCTTAACGAGGCACACCTCTCCCCTAGTTGACAATTGGGGCGGGGCCTTGCTCCCTCTGCTCAGTTGTCTTAATTGTTTTTGTAATTTAAGAAAAAAAGGGGCTCTCAGAGAGAGAGGGGAGAAACAGAGAGTAACAGAGAAAGAGAGAGGGTGGGTGTGAAGGGGGGAAACTGCGAGGGCAGGTCTCCCCTCGCAGCTGTGGGTGGGTGCAATCCCCAGATGGCAAACAAAAATAGTCTTTGGGGTGGTCTTCTGGTGAGGGGAGAAGATGTCTTCACCTGGTGCAGCTGGAGCCACACAGGTACACACTCCCAACGATGTTAATTAGGGTGAATTAATTGTTTCTTCAGCCTGGCAGCTCTCCAGCTATCCCAGGCTAGGCAACGGGGGAGGGGTGCTTCAGTGGTGTGTGGGGCTTAGCTGTCGGCAAGACCCCCATACACACTTCCACACACCCCCCGCGATGTTCCGGCCCTCGATTGGTCTTCTTTCCTCCCCCCATAAATACAACAAAGTCTTTTTAGGGGAATGCACCAAAACACACCCACCTTTGGCTGAAAGAAGTCTTTCCCTCCTTCCACACTGGCAAGTTGTTCTTTTTTCCCCCTCTCTCCAACTCTTTGTAGAATTAATCAAGGTGTTGCAGTCTTCTGCTCTCCTCCTCTCACTCTAGATGGATTGTAATGAAGCCCCTTCCTTCCTCCTCTTCCTGGGCTGGTCTCAGGGCTCTCAAAGGCCTCCCAGACAGGAGCTAAAGCAAGGAGTTCCTTCTCTCTCACTGCTCACGGCTCCAACTCATTAAGCCATGTCTCCAAAGCTCTACCATTGGCCCTTGTGCATGAAACTCTTTTAGGAGTCAACAAAAAACATTAAACCATGCCCCCCGATCTGGGGGAAACACCAACATTTACAAGGCCCTTTTTAAAAACATTTTTTGGGGTTTTTTTTGGGCACAGAATCAAATTTTTTCCAAGTGCCCCCTATAAAAGGGGAGGGGGACACTAAAAGCACCGGCAATTAAAACAAATTAACTTAAAAACATAAAATGAAATTAAAATTTGGTTGCCGGGCGTGATGATGCACTCCAGTCCCTCCGGTGCCCACCTCTCGCAGAAGGCCGCGAGCGTACCGGTGGACACCGCGTGCTCCATCCCCTTGTGCATGAAACTCTTTTTGGAGTTTATCTGAAAAACATAAAACATTAATCCGTGCCACCCGACCTGGATGACACACCAGACATTTACAAGCCCCTTTTTTTTTCTTTTTCGTGGGTTTTTTTTGTGTTTTTCTTTTTTTGGGGTTTTTTTTTTGGGCACTAAAATCACATTTTTTTCCTCCAGTGCCCCCTATAAAAGGGAGGGGGACACTAAAAGCACCAGCAATTAAAACAAATTAAACTTTAAAACGTAAAATCAAATTAAAATTTGGTTGCCGGGCGTGATGATGCACTCCAGTCCCTCCGGTGCCCACCTCTCGCAGAAGGCCGCGAGCGTACCGGTGGACACCGCGTGCTCCATCCCCTTGTGCATGAAACTCTTTTTGGAGTTTATCTGAAAAACATAAAACATTAATCCGTGCCACCCGACCTGGATGACACACCAAACATTTACAGGCCCTTTTATTTTTTTTTTTGTGGTGTTTTTGGGGGTTTTTTTTGGGCACAAAAACATATTTTTTCTCCAAGTGCCCCCTATAAAGGGGAGGGGGACACTAAAAGCACCGGCAATTGAAACTAATTAACTTAAAAACATAAAATCAAATTAAAATTTGGTTGCCGGGCGTGACGATGCACTCCAGTCCCTCCGGTGCCCACCTCTCGCGGAAGGCCTCGAGCGTACCGGTGGACACCGCGTGCTCCATCTCCAAGGACACCCTGGCGCGGATGTACGCGCGGAAGAGAGGCAGGCAGTCAGGTTTAACGACCCCCTCGACCGCCCGCTGCCTGGACCGGCTGATGGGCCCCTTGTGCATGAAACTCTTTTGGAGTTGACCTGTAAAACATAAACATTAATCGGTGCCACCCGACCTGGATGACACACCAGATATTTACAAGGCCCATTTTTTTTCTTTTATTGTGTTTTTCTTTTTTTTTGTTTTTCTTTGGGCACTAAAATCAAAATTTTTTTTTTTCCTCCAGTGCCCCCTATAAAAGGGGAGGGGGACACTAAAAGCACCGGCAATTAAAACAAATTAACTTAAAAACATAAAATCAAATTAAAATTTGGTTGCCGGGCGTGATGATGCACTCCAGTCCCTCCGGTGCCCACCTCTCGCGGAAGGCCGCGAGAGTACCGGTGGACACCGCGTGCTCCATCTCCAAGGACACCCTGGACCGGATGTAAGAGCGGAAGAGAGGCAGGCAGTCAGGTTGAACGACCCCCTCGACCGGCCGCTGTCTGGACCGGCTGATGGCACCCTTGGCCATGCCCAGGAGCAGTCCTACGAGGAGGCCCTCGGACCTACCCACTCCCCTCCGCACAGGGTGCCCAAAGATCAGGAGAGTGGGACTGAAGTGCAGCCAGAATTTCAGGAGCAGCCACTTTAAATAATGAAACAGGGGCTGCAACCTCGTGCACTCAATAAAAACATGGAACACGGACTCTTCCAGATCGCAGAAATTGCAAGCGGCCTGGGAGTCCGTGAACCGGCTTAAAAATTTGTTGCACGGCACTGCTCCGTGTACCACCCTCCAGGCCATGTCCCCAATGAATAGTGGGAGGACTCCCGCATAGAGTGCCCTCCATCGGGGACCCCCGCCTCCTCCGGACGGCAAGATGGTACGCCATGGCGTGTCCGGACGGCCGGCGAGGATGGCAAAGTTGAGAGTGTGCAGGAGCAGCCCGTACAGGAACCCCCTCCGCGCGGAACTGAAAGGCACGGAGGGGATTTCCCTGAGGTGGCTCAAGTTGTGAGGTGCCGGCCCCCGAGGGAGGTTCCGGGGTTTGGCGCCAATGAGGAATCCCGTCCGGACGGGGGTCAGTTCGGACGGGATCTCCCCACGTACTTGAGCCTCCTCGATGCACCTAACAGAGTCAGGGCCCAAAGCTGTTTTTAGCGACTCGATGGCTTCGGCCGCGCGGCGGACGTTGGCAGAATTTAGGCGCCGCGCCAGCGTGCCTGGCGCCATCCAGCCCGCTCCTCCGCCATCGAGCAGGTCCCTGACCCTGGTCACCTCACCAGCCACAGCCCTCTCTTCCGACCGCCACATAAAACCTCGGTCGTGGAGGTACGGATTCCCGAGCAGCGGCTCCTGCAGGACGGCCGCCACTCCAGCCGGCGGAGAGCTGCGCTTGGTGGAGACTTTGTTCCAGACCCTGATGAGTTCCTTGTAAAAGACAGGCAGCTCCCAGAGGGCGGTCCTGACACCCCCCAAGTTCACAAACAGGAGCTGCGTGTCGTAATTGAGGTCGCGCTGCTGGCGGAAGAAATACGTCGCCAGAGCGCACCACCTAGGAGGGGGCTCGACGTAAAGGTATCTCTGCAGGGTCTGAAGACGGAAAGTCGCGAGCTGGGCGCTGACGCACACCAACGACTGACCGCCCTCCTCAAGCGGGAGACTCAAGACCGCGGCAGAGACCCAGTGCTTCCTGTTGTTCCAGAAGAAGTCCACCAGCTTCTTCTGTATCTTGGCGACAAACGCAGGGGGAGGGGTCAAAGTGACCAGCCGGTACCACAACATTGCGGCCACCAGCTGGTTTATGACTGGCGCTCGACCCCTGTAGGACAGCACTCGGAGCAGTCCTGTCCAGCGCCCTAGGCGAGCGGCGACCTTGGCCTCCAGCTCCTGCCAGTTCGCCGGCCAGGCTCCCTCATCGGGGCTAAGGTAGACTCACAGATAGAGGAGATGGGTCGTGCTCCAGGCAAAAGGCCTGAGCTCCTCCGGCAGGGAGTCCACCCGCCACTGACCCACCAGGAGTCCGGAACATTTCTCCCCCCCTTGTGCATGAATCCCCCAAAAAAAGTTAGTTTGCAGGTGCAGCAGGTAATCAGGAAGGCGAATGGAATGTCGGCCTTCATTGCAAGAGGGATGGAGTACAAAAGCAGGGAGGTCCTGCTGCAACTGTACAGGGTATTGGTGAGGCCGCATCTGGAGTACTGCGTACAGTTTTGGTCACCTTACTTAAGGAAGGATATACTATCTTTGGAGGGGGTACAGAGACGATTCACTAGGCTGATTCCGGAGATGAGGGGGTTACCTTATGATGATAGATTGAGTAGACTGGGTCTTTACTCATTGGAGTGCAGAAGGATGAGGGTAGGATGAAGATAAAAACATTTAAAATAATGAAAGGGATAGACAAGATCGAGACAGAGAAGTTGCTTCCACTGGTTGGGGAGACTAGAACTAGGGGGCACAGCCTCAAAATACGGAGGAGCCAATTTAAAACAGAGTTGAGAAGGAATTTCTTCTCTGAGGGTTGTGAATCTGTGGAATGCTCTGCCCAGGGAAGCAGTTGAGGCTAGCTCATTGAATGTATTCAAATCACAGATAGATAGATTTTTAACCAATAAGGGAATTAAGGGTTATGGGGAGCAGGCGGGTAAGTGGAGCTGAGTCCACGGCCAGATCAGCCATGATCTTGTTGAGTGGCAGAGCAGGCTCGAGGGGCTAGATGACCTACTCCTGTTCCTAATTCTTATGTTCTTATGTCCTTCAGCACTGCACTGGAGTGTCAGCCTAGATTTTTTTATGCTTCAAGTCCCTGAAGTGAGACTTGAACCCACAACTTTCTGACTTAGAGGCAAGACTGCTACCAACTGAGCCACAGCTGACACTATAGACAAGCTCTGCTCTGATTTTGTGACTTCTCTTTTGTCATCTGATCTTTTTCTTTCCCCACTTTCCTTCTCAGAGGTTTTCATTTCTACAGTGCAGTCTGAACACTTGAAGAATGAAGTCTAAAATGATATGGGATCTGAATGTTTTAATTGTTCAGTTTGAGTATGTTAGCATATTTTGTTTAATAAGTTATTTTTCTGATTTTCTCACCGTTACCAAAATCAATAAATAAAGAACATTTATACAGCACCTTTCCTGATATCACAAATTGCTTCACAGCCAATGAAGTACATTTGAAGTGTAGTCACTGTTGTAATATAAGAAAATGCAGCAGACAATTTGCACACACGGCAATGACCAGACAATCAGTTTATTAGTGATGTAAGTTGAGGTTATAAATATTGGTGAGGACACCAGGAGAAACCCCCTGATCTTTTACATCCACCTGAGGGGGCAGTCTGGATCTCTGTTTAACCTATTATCTGAAAGGCGGCACCTCCAACACTGCAGCACCCCCTCAGCCTGGATTATGTGCTCAAGTCTCTGCCGCAACTTCTGACTCAAACGCACAAATGTTACCATTGACACCTACATAAAATTAACTGAAGATTCACAATGTGTTATTAAAAAAGTGTTATGCCATACAACTTTGGAAAGGTGGTATTGGAGAGTTAAGAATGTGATTTCAAGGAGATTTGAAAATCCAGCGAGTTGTCAACTTTTATTTGTACCTGTTAGTTCCAGTCTTACTCTTAAAACGTATTATTACAAGTTGGTACAAGAAACGTGTTACTAGGTTTCCTTTTTCAGAGAAGTATAATCTATTTGTATGGGTCTCTTTTAAATATTCAATCAATATTAACAATGTTTTCAATTCTTTTCTCTTTTCATTTAAAAGTTTCAAAATTGTAGGTGTGGTGAATTGTTGGAGGTCATCGTCAGTTGGAGAAATTGGGAGGGAATACATATTTCAATCATAAGCTGTGGCGTCATTAAATGAAAGCAGTATTCGCAAGAACAAACTAATTGGAGGGAAGTTAAGACTAAGCACAGATAAAAAGTTCCAAGTAACAATAATGTTTAGCTGACAAAAAGACCAAGGAAAACAACTAACCACGTGCAGGTTTTGACTTTAAATATGATCCATTATTGTAATTTTACTTGCAATAAGCCAACATTCGGAAATAAAATGAGAATATTCTGGATATACGCAGCTGGTCAGGCAACATCTGTGGTGAGAAGGCAGGGTTAATGTTTCAGGTCTTGTGACCCTTCGTCAACATTGTGGGGTGGGTTTGTAGTTGCTGCTGCAACCTAAAATCAGAATTCAGTCCCTGCCACGTAGTATTTCGTACCGAAAAACAAAAATAAAACTTTCCCACACCACGATCTCTTCTTTTAACCCGGGCATGTTACGAACAAAAGCAGGGACCCGGTCGAAAAGCTGTGCTTTCTCTTCCTCAGTTCCCAGCTCCTCTTCCAGCCCCTCCTCCACGGGGACGGGCATTTCCTTGGCCCCTGACGTCCCAGGAATCTCGATTGACACTGGCAGCGAAAGCTGTTTCGACCCATAGCTGTTCTGTTTCCCTCCTTCTGCGTTGAATGGAGTGGGAGGAGGCGACATTCCTTCCCTTCCCTCGGTCCCTCCGCTCTTCTCCCACCCGCGTCCCCTCAATGTTGTGACGTAATCACCACCTCGCGGATTGCGCCCGTGCGTGAGGACGTGAGCGTGAGCGCGAGCCGAGTCAGGCTGCCGTTGGAACGACGCCGCTCCGTCTGGTGTCGTTGTTTGCGGAGGAGCGAGCGTCGAGACGAGTTTGCTGTAGGAGCCCAAATAGCAGGAAAAGTTGTGCTGACGGTATCCGCCATTTCAGTCCTCGGACGCTTTGATTTGCCCGCTCAGTTAAGAGGAGGAGAGAGAGGGGGTGGAAAAAAAACTTGGGCGCGAGCTGAGTGTTACAGCTGCCGCAGACTTGTGTTTTTTTTTAAATTAAAACAAAAAAATGCATTTATTATTTTTTTTGAAATAAAATTGTGCCATGGAGGGAGTTGAAAAAAATAAAATAAAAGGACAAGTGGTGGAGGCCCACATCTGGCGCTGTTGGAGCCAAGCGCTGTCTTGTTAATCCCGGTGTGCCGAGGCGGGGGAGTGAGCCGAGCCGAGCCCGAGCCGCTGAGGGAAGCGAAGCCTGGCAGCGACCATGTTGGGTAAGGGGAAATTCCCCATACAATGGAGGGATCGTGAGCTTGGGGTGGGGGGGGTTAACATGGAGCATTTGGCAACCAGCCTCACCGAGCTCTCTCCGAGTGTCGCCGTTGTTGTACATGGTTGATATTTTTGCTGTATAGTTTTTTTCCCCTCCCATTTCTCCTATTTTTTTTGGGGGGGGGTATGATCCTTCCTTGACCTGTCCAGACCAGTGTGCCTTGAAACAGTTTAAAGAATCCTTAAAAATACCTAATGGTAAAATGGTGCTGATGTAAGTGAACTGGAATTCGCGTTTATTTGATTCAGATAAATATATATATCATATATATGGGATTCTGGATTCCTGATTCCTGCTTCTAGTGGGGGAGGGTACTGGTAGGCCGGTTGAAGATGTCTGTAGGAAATGACATTGGAATGCCCAGTACTCAGTAAATTCAGATTTGTTATTTTGCGCTCCTTAAATCATATGCCTTGAAGTGGCTGGAAAAGGAAAACTGAAAATTAATCACGGTTAATTTATACACTTTTAAAATTTTTTTAATTTCATCTTTATTTCTGTGGATCGGGTCACATATTCGTCATCGTAAGTCGCATGAAATGATGCAAGATCTTTTAAAATAATTATTATACATCAGAGTGGTGTTTTATAAACCTGCCGTAACGCATTGAGTGAAGCAGAGGGAATTTATACGTTTTGTCTGCGGTGAAATTGCCGCAGCTGTGCGTGTAATTAATAATCGGAGGCTCGTTCTGTTTGTACGGTACTGTAATTTTTTCCCTAATAGTTTGGTCCATAATCGGGATCTATTAAATGAAGAAAATTTAAGCTTTGAATTTACATGAGTCAGTGAATTTTATTTGTGCAAATTTAAAAGTGAAATTCGCAGATACTTCACTAAATATCGCTAAAATCAAGAGGCACGGGTATTTCAAATAATTGTAGACTATATTTATATGTCTTCAAGTAGATAACCATTACAGAGTATTGGAAGTCTGTTTTTAAAAGTGAAGCTAAACACAATTAAAAAAAATTGAAATATTCAAATAAAACTTATTTATATATTTATTTAAGTGTGTTTTCTAAATTTCGCAATGATTATATGATTGAGAACTACAAAGGGTGAAATTGACTGAGTGGACTACAAATTGCAGTAGAATTATAGTACTGTATTCTTCATTATTTGAATATTTCAACTTTTAAATCCTTTTTTTTCCTACTACTTTGCTTCTAATAATTGAATGAGACACAATTGAAAATATGATATCACTGCCATAATCCAATTGCACTTTTTGTACTTTGAAGCAATACAAATAGAATATAATGTACAGCCTAGAGTGAGCTGGTAACTATGTTCAAGTATAAGGCTGATCAAAAATCCCTTGTGGATTATCTACTCATCTTCACTTTGAGGTAGTTGCCATATCATATTGATATATGTCCTTTTATTTATCCTATGCAAGTTGACTGGAAATCAGTAACACATGACCAATTTGTTGTTTGGGGCTGTTTTTTCAAAAGTGATTGATGTATCTTTCAACTGACTTTGTTTGTTTTTAAACAGAAATTATATTTTGAGAAACTATGGATAAAAAAAAATTCAAGTGAGAAATGCAATTTCAGGGAAAATGGAATTCAAGTTGACTGGTCGTGAACAGATGAAGTGACCCACTGTGTGTGGGCTTACTACTAAATGAGCACTTTCCAATGTTGTCTTCAAATATAATGGGATGAGTGGAGAAATATGATGGCAAAAAACAAAGAACTGCGTCCCCCAACGTACAGTATTAGTGTGGTGGGATTATCCGGGACCGAGAAGGAGAAAGGTACAAGTGGTGTTGGAAAGTCCTGTTTGTGCAATCGATATGTGCACTCAAAAGCTGATGATTATTATCCAGAGCATACCTCAGTACTCAGCACGATTGATTTTGGAGGCCGTGTTGTCAACAATGACCATTTTCTGTTCTGGGGTGACGTAAACCATACAAGTGAGGAAGGAACTGAATATAAAGTACAAGTCATTGAACAGACTGAGTTTATTGATGACCAAACCTTTCTGCCTCATCGAAGCACAAACTTACAACTATATATAAAACGGGCAGCTGTATCAAAACTGCAATCAGCTGAAAAGTTGATGTACATCTGCACTGATCAGCTGGGTTTGGAGCAAGACTTCGAGCAGAAGCAGATGCCAGATGGAAAGCTGACCATTGACGGCTTCCTCTTGTGTATTGATGTAAGCAAAGGGTGCAATAGGAAATTCGATGATCAGCTTAAGTTTGTAAATAACCTTGCTGCTCAGCTGGCTAAAACAAAAAAACCTGTTGTTATAGCAGCAACAAAATGTGATGAATGTGTTGATCACTACCTGCGGGAGGTGCAGGCTTTTGCAACAAATAAAAAAAATATGCCTGTTGTGGAAACTTCAGCACGTTTTCATGTGAATGTAGACTTGTGTTTTGCTACTTTAATCCAGTTGTTGGATAAAACACGGGGAAAGCCGAAGATTATTCCATATCTGGATGCTTATAAGCAGCAGAGACAACTTGTTGCTTCAGCAGCAGACAAGTTTGAAAAGTTGATTGTTCAGGCAGTGAAAGATTATCATGCAGAGTGGAAAACTGTTAGTAATAAATTGAAAAACCACCCTGATCATGAAGAGTATATAACTTTGGAGGGGACAAGAAAGGCAAAAAACACATTTTCTAAGCACATAGAGCAACTCAAACAGGAACATATTAAAAAGCGACGGGAAGAATATATTGCTTTGTTACCAAAAGCCCTTAATACACTGCTTCCTGAGCTTGAAGAAATTGAACACTTGAACTGGTCAGAAGCTCAAAGTGTTTTGGAACAAAGGCCTGACTTTCCCCTCTGGTTTGTTGTACTTGAAAAAACACCCTGGGATGAAACTGACCACATAGATAATATGAATGATAAAAGACTTCCCTTTGATCTGCTTAATACATCAGAAGGAGAAAAGGTTTACCACAATCATGTGCAACATTTGATTTCTGAGAGGAGAAGGCTTGAAATGAAGGAAAAGTTTAAGAAACACATTGAAAAGGTACAGTTCATAACACCTGGTAAGCCCTGGGAGGAGGTTTTATGTTTTGTCATGGACAATGAAGCTTGCAAGTTTATAACTGATGCTGATCGTAGAGAGGTTTATAGTAGACATCAGCGAGAAATAGTTGAAAAAGCAAAAGAGGAATTCCAGGAAATGCTTTTTGAACACTCTGAACTTTTTTATGATCTAGATCTTAATGCAACACCCAAAATGAGTGAAATCAATACGGTTCTTAGTGAAGAACCAAGATACAGGGCTTTACAGAAACTTGCACCAGACCGGGAGTCTCTTTTGTTAAAACACATAGGATTTGTGTATCACCCAACTAAAGAAACTTGTCTAAGTAGCCATAATTGCATGGACATTAAGGTAGAGCAGTTGCTTTCTACCAACCTTATACAGTTTGATAACAATCGGCCAAACATGTATCAGGATAGTGCCAATATTGATAAACTTAATCTTGTTCTGTTGGGTAGGGATGGGCTTGCACAAGAACTGGCCAATGAGATTCGAGCTCAGTGTACTGATGATGAGTACACTTTGGATGGTAAGATTTATGAACTGGATCTTCAACCACTGGATCTAAACACTTTTGTATTGTCTGGTCTGACTACAACATATCAACCTCATGGATATTTCTGTGTTTATAACTCTACAGAATCATTTAGTTGTATGGCAGATTGCATAGAAAGAATAAGAAGCGAAACTACCCCAAACAGGAAAGGCAGGTTTACAGCCAATCTTCCATTTACACTAATATTAGCAAACCAGAGAGACATTGGTTGCAAGAACTTGCCTGTTTTAAGATTGCAGGGGCAGCAACTTGCCAATAAGTTGCAATGTCCTTTTGTTGACGTACCGTCTGGAACCTATACTCGCAAATTTCATGAATTCCAAATAAAACAAGCTCTTAGAGGACTTCTTGAAGCATTGAAACACAACTTGAATGTTGTTAGTCCCATGCCCAGTATTAAAGATCTGTCAGAAGCTGACTTGAGAATTGTAATGTGTGCCATGTGTGGGGATCCATTCAACGTTGACCTAATTCTTTCACCATTCCTGGAATCCCAATTTTGCAGTGCTGCTCAACCAGGTCATAATAATTCACTCCTGCTTGAGAAGATTATTGGTGAAAAGCGCAAACGAATCCAGATTACAATACTTTCGTACCACTCATCGATTTGTGTAAGGAAAGATGAGTTAGTCCATGGGTATATCCTAGTTTATTCAGCAAAACGAAAAGCATCCATGGCAATGCTCCGTGCTTTTTTGGCAGAAGTGCAAGATGTCATTCCTGTTCAGCTGGTGGCAGTTACTGACAGTCAAGCTGACTTTTTTGAAAATGAAGCAATTAAAGAGTTGATGACTGAGGGCGAGCATATAGCAACTGAGATTTCTGCAAAGTTCACTGCTATATATTCTTTATCACAGTATCATCGGCAGACAGAGGTCTTCACACCATTCTTTAGTGAAGTTCTGGAGAAGAAAAATAGTATTGAAAATTCCTATATGTACGATAGCACCAGAGAATCCACTAATGTTAGTGAAGACTTTTCTTTATCTCCTCGGGCAAGTTCTCCTGCTTACAATTATTACCCAGATTCAGAAGATGACAATGAAGCACCCCCACCATACAGCCCTATTGGGGATGATGTACAGTTGCTTCCATCATCCAGTGATCGTTCCAAACAGCGATCAGATTTTGAAGGAACTGAATATCCAGTTCACAACAGTCCAGTTAATCATGACAACCATAAAGTGCCTCCACCCATTAAACCTAAACCTGTTGTTTCAAGGCATGATGTGAGAAAACTTGATCCAAATCTTGTGAAAACCATTGAACAGGTTATTGGTAAAAACCCAAAGAGACTCAATCGAGGACCTTTTGGCCATCTGGATGACTTGGATCCATCTGACAATTACTCTGTCCCAAGAGATGCTTTATTAAAACCCAAAGCGGAGGATGAAATATACTCAACCCCCCAGGATTCCAAGAGTACGAAGATCATAAGAAAGCCAAATTTGATTGGTGGAAATAATTCTCAAGGTGAGGAAGAAAATGGCTTAATTGATCGATTATCAAAGCAACCAATAACACGGAAACCTTCAAAGTACAAATACAAATCCAAGACTCTCTTTAGAAAGGCTAGATTATACTATAGAAGGAGAGAACGCTTTGATGTTAGTGATGACGAATCTGTGCCATCTTCCTCACGCAAGCCAAAGAAGGGAAAAACTCATCGTGGGAGTGAGGAAGATCCTTTACTGTCCCCAGAAAATTGTGGGAAAGCAGGGATTGATAATCCTGCTATTGCATCTGATCCAGAAGTTGATGACGTAAGGAGACACAGAAAAGATAAGAAACCAGCAAAACCAAAGTCTCACAAGCCAAACAAAAAGGCAAGTTTTATCATTGAAATTTATTTTGCTTGCAGAGAGTTGTGTTTTAAATTGTGGCCTGACATGACACGAAATTATTCAGATAGTTGAACGTTTATTCTAAATGATAGTCAACACAATGACCTACCATTATGAGCTTCTTAGTGTTTTTATTAAGGAAAGCTAGATAGAATTAATATTCAGAAAGTAATTAAATTACAAAATAAACCTAGAACTGTAACTCGTCAAAGTTGTGCAGTTTTTTGGATATAGCTGGTCCCATTCTCTCTTTCCCCCGCCCCCAATTCTAGATGTGAGCACAGGAAATTGTATGACTTTGGTTCAAATATCAACCTTCATATATCTCTTTTTCAAATTGAGTTTATTATACTGTATTTACAATGAGCAAACTAGTTGTGTCTCTATTTTCTTTTGTTTCTAATTTGGAAGATCCATTAACTTTTGAAGGTAGTATTGTAGAGGAATTATCAATATTGAAGTTTTTGGATCATAAGAGATTATTCCTACTGGAAAAGAACAGCTTATTTCAGTCAGATCTGACTCTTATATTCCAGCATGTACAATATTCTCCAAATTTGCTAAGAGAGAAAGAGCATTTAATGTGTGGAAATTCACTCACATTTCTGAAAAGTAGCAAATTGTCAAGAAGTACCATGTTTTCAGAATGTGCCAAGTATGAAAGACTTGTGAAATTATATTTTAGTTCACCTAATGGGCCATCAGTTTCTAATCCTTGAGCGCTGTGTATGGAAAGCTAATTGAATTACTAATTTACCTTTTTATAATTACTCTTCAAATTAATTGAATTGATAATTTTGCCTTTTTATAATCACTCTTCAAAGGGGCAGAAATCTACATTACCGGCAAGAAGAAATTGGGACAGCAATTACTTTGGGGTGCCCCTTCAAGATGTGGTTACTCCTGATAAACCTGTACCACATTTTATTGAAAGATGTGTGGAGTACATTGAATCTACAGGTAGGACATGTGCATTATACTGTTGCTAAAATCTAAGCATCTACAAAATACTTCATAGAATCACAGAAATTTACAGCACAGCAGGAGGCTATTCTGCCCATCGTGTCTGTATCAACACTTTGAAAGAGCGCTCCAATTAATTGTACTGCCCTGCTCTTTCCAATATAGTCTCTGCAAATTGTTCCTTTTTGAGAATATATCCAATTCACTTTTTAAAATTAATATTGAATCTGCTTCCATCACCACCCTATCATGCTATACATTCCAGATCATCATAATTCGTTGCATAAAAAAATCTTATCTCCCCTCTGGTTCTGTTGCCAATTGCGTTAAATCTGTCCTCTGGTTACTGACGTCTGCCCCCCCCCCCCCCCCTCGACCAGCGAAAACAGTTTCTCATTTATTCTTCTAACCCCTCTTAATTTTGAACACCTCTCTTAAATCTCACCATGACCTCTGATCTGAGGATAACAATCCCAGCTTCTCTAGTCTTTCCACATAATTGAAGTCCCTCACCCTGGTATAATTCTAGTAACTCTCTTCTATACTTCTCTCCAGTCTGAAAAACAACCATTTACCACTACTCCACTTTGTCCCTTAGCCAATTTCATATCCACGCTGCTACTGTCCCTTTTAATCCAGGGGCTTCAATTTTGTCAAGAAGTCTATTATGTGACACTTTTATCAAACACTTTTTCAAAAGTCCATATACACAACACTTCCAGTGAAAGATGCTCTCTAATGATTTCAGGAAATGCACTGTGTTTAATCGTTTATTTTAGGTGGACTCAAAATTTGGGCCTTCAGGTTTTAAGTTATGTTCTGACAAAGAATAGAAAAAAAGTTACCGTGGAACAATATTACTCTTTGTTTATTTTCCTGGTTGGAAGATTTCAGTAAAATATGTGTGATTTTCAGGAAGCTTTGGCCCACCATGAGTATACTGGTGTCTTGTGTTGTTGTATTTGTGATGGTGGAGCTCATTGTGAAAATGCTTGTTGTCATGATGCCAGTTCTGGCATGCTATAATCTTTCAGTTAAACATAGTGAAAATGTATAATTATAGCAAGTGTTATGCCAGCACAAGGTTTTATTTTACTTTTTAAAATTAAGCTATTTTGATGCAAGGCACGGAAGAGTAATGTCAGTATGAAGTTTCCATTGACTTGATTGCTGGTTATAGGATTATGACCATTTTAATTGCTTTGTGCAAAAAGAATGCAAACTAAATAAATAATATGTGCCGTTTTTTTGCGGATTCTTGGAAAGTGTTAAAATTTGTACCCACTCCACAGTGCTTAATGTCAAGAAAATAAATATTGCCTTTATTTTGATTCAGCTAGCATCACAAATTGCTATACCTGTATTTATAAAAGTACAGTTGTGCCTGCTTTTATGGAAAAGGGGGAAATTATGCCAGGTATGCTGCATTCATTCATTCCCATCATTTGCAGTGATTTGCAACTGCACTGTAATTATCAATTCAAAGACATACTTGCTGTGAAAACACACTGCTGTCTGAATGCATTTCAAATATATCACTATAAAACATCTGTGGAGGACCAGGAACAAAACCTGTCCTCCTACCTGAGAGCAAAAGACCTGTGGCCAGGTTCTGGGAGACATTCCTGCAGATGCAGAGCCCGTGGCGGGTTTACATCTGTAAGGGGTGTGATATAAGATAATGGACTCACTCGGCTACTAATTCCTGCTTGGATTACCCATTACTATGTGAAGTATCGTGTTGCAAATAAATTGTATGGCATGTGGCAGTGAAGCCAAGGCTTTACAGGGTGGCACAATTTTCGAGCAAAGTTGTTCCACTGAAAGTGGAAGAGCATCATGGGCAGCACTGATTATCGGTACAGCGTCGAGAATCCGGAATCGGTGGCAGGGTCGTCCGGAATTTATAACATGTTCTGGAATCCGGACCCGCCGACCTTTGGGTGGGGGGGTGGGGGGGGCTCCGCCGCTGCCTGACCTTGGGCGTCGCCCCTCTCGCCACTGCTGCCCTTACCTCGGGACCTCACCGTCGCTGCCCTTAACTCGGGGTCTCCTCGCCGACTGGCCTGAACACCACCATCTCGACGGGGCCGACCCGAACAGCACCTCGGCGGGGACCACCCCCACCATTTCTGATGTTCCAAAATCCGGAAATACCCGAAACTGGGTTCGGGTGTTTCTGGATTCGTGACATCAGAAAGACGATTGAAAGTCCGGAACGGCCTCGGTTCTGAGGGTTCCAAATTCTTGATGCTGCACCTGTATATGAATCCTTTATAATTATAGCAAGTGTTATGCCAGCACAAGGTTTTATTTTACTTTTTAAAATTAAGCCATTTTGATGCAAGGCACAGAAGATTAATGTCTCTATGAAGTTTCCATTGACTTGATTGCTGGTTATAGGGATGGGCAATAAATGCTTGCCTTGCCAGCGACGCCTACATTGCGAGAATGAATTAAAAAAAAATCCATGCAGCACTCCAATTGAGCAGTCTCTCTTTGTCCTATCATTCTTGATAAAATTAATTATGTAATCCATTAAAAAGATCCCTGCATGTGTCTCGATTTTAAAAAAAACCCAGACATTACTACCTGATTTATATTAAAGCTTAAAACTGGAAGTAATGCATTGATGTAATGTAAACATGTATATAGTGGCCATCTTCTCAGAAGAGATGGTGTATTTTAAACAAGATGTTTATATAGTCTCTTGTAACATTTGTTCATAATTTATACTTAATCTTTAAAAGTGGTTTAGACCATCTTGAAATGCACCTGTTGTACTTTTATCACGAATGATAGATTGATCCCTGGGATGAGAGGGTTGCCCTATGAGGAGAGATTGAGTAGTTTGGACTTATATTCTCTGGAGTTTGGAAGAATGAGAGGTGATCTCATTGAAACATATAAGATTCTGAGGGGAATTGGCAGGGTAGATGCTGAGGTTGTTTCCCGTGGCCGGAGAATCTAGAACTAGTGGGCGTAGTCTTAGGATAATGGGTTGGCCATTTTAACATAGAAAATAGGTGCAGGAGTAGGCCATTCGGCCCTTCGAGCCTGCACCACCATTCAATATGATCATGGCTGATCATGCAACTTCAGTACCCCATTCCAACTTTCTCTTCATACCCCTTGATCCCTTTAGCCGTAAGGGCCACATCTAACTCCCTTTTGAATGTATCTAACGAACTGACCTCAACAGCTTTCTGTGGTAGAGAATTCCACATGCTCACAACTATGAGTGAAGAAGTTTCTCCCCATCTCGGTCCGAAATGGCTTACCCCTTATCCTTAGACTGTGACCCCTGGTTCTGGACTTCCCCAACATCGGGAACATTCTTCCTGCATCTAATTTGTCCAATCCTGTCAGAATTTTATATGTTTCTATGAGATCCCCTCTCATTCTTCTAAATTCCATTGAATATAAGCCTAGTCAATCCAGTCTTTCTTCATATGTCAGTCCTGTCATCCCAGGAATCAGTCTGGTGAACCTTTGCTGCACTCCCTCAATAGCAAGTATGTCCTTCCTCAGATTAGGAGACCAAAACTACACAATATTCAAAGTGTGGCCTCATCAAGGCCCTGTACAATTGTTTTAAGACCTCCCTGCTCCTATACTCAAATCCTCTCGCTATGAAGACCAACATGCCATTTGCCGCCTTCACCGCCTGCTGAACCTGTATGCCAGCTTTCAATGACTGATGTACCATGACACCCAAGTCTCGTTGCACCTCCCCATTTACTAATCTGTCACCATTCAGATAATCTGCCTTCCTGTTTTTACCACCAAAGTAGAAAACCTCACATTTATCTACATTATACCGCATCTGCCATGTATTTGCCCACTCACCTAACCTGTCCAAGTCACCCTGCAGCCTCTTAGCATCTTCCTCACAGCTCACACCGCCATCCAGCTTAGTGTCATCTGCAAACTTGGAGATATTACGTTCAATTCCTTCGTCTAAATCATTAATGTATGTTGTAAATAGTTGGGGTCCCAGCACTGAACCTTGCGGTATCCCACTAGTCACTGCCTGCCATTCTGAAAAGGACCTGTTTATTCCTACTTTTGCTTCCTGTCTGCCAACCACTTCTCTATCCACGTCAGTACATTACCCTCAATACCATGTGTTTTAATTTTGCACAGTAATCTCTTGTGTGGGACCTTGTCAAAAGCCTTTTGAAAGTCTTAATACAACACATCCACTGGCTCCCCCGTGTCAACTCTACTAGTTACATCCTCAAAAAATTCTGGAAGATTTGTCAAGCATGATTTCCCTTTCATAAATCCATGCTGACTTGGACCGATCCTGTCACTGCTTTCCAAATGCGCTGCTATTACATCTTTAATAATTGATTCCAACATTTTCCCCACCACCGATGTCAGGCTGACCGGTCTAAATTCCCTGTTTTCTCTCTCCCTCCTTTCTTAAAAAGTGGGATTACATTAGCTACCCTCCAGTCCAAAGAAACTGATCTAGAATCTATAGAATGTTGGAAAATTACCACCAATGCATCCACTATTTCTCGGGCCACTTCCTTAAGTACTCTGGGATGCAGACTATCAGGCCCTGGGGATTTATCGGCCTTCAATCCCATCAATTTCTTTAACACAATTTCCCGCCTAATAAGGATTTCCTTTAGTTCCTCCTTCTCGCTAGACCCTCGGTCCCCTAGTATTTACGGAAGGTTATTTGTGTCTTCCTTCGTGAAGACAGAACCAAAGTATTTGTTCAATTGGTCTGCCATTTCTTTGTGCCCCATTATAAATTCACCTGGTTCTGACTTGTAAGGGACCTACATTTGCCTTCACTAATCTTTTTCTCTTCACATTTCTGTAGAAGCTTTTGCAGTCAATTTTTATGTTCCCTGCAAGCTTACTTTCATATTCTATTTTCCCCCTCCTAATTAAACCCTTTATCCTCCTCTGCTGAATTCTAAATTTCTCCCAGTTCTCCGGTTTGTTGCTTTTTCTGGCCAATTTATATGCCTCTTCCTTGGATTTAACACCATCCCTAATTTTCCTTGTAAGCCACGGTTGAGCCACCTTCCCCGTTTTATATTTACACCAGACAGGGATGTACAATTGTTGAAGTTCATTCATGTGATCTTTAAATGCCTGCCATTGCCTATCCACCGTTTAAGTATCATTCGCCAGTCTATCCTAGCCAATTCACATCTCATACCGTCGAAGTTACTTGTCTTTACTAGTCTCTGAATTAACTGTGTCACTCTCCATCTTAATGAAGAATTCTACTATAAAATGGTCACTCTTCCCCAAGGGGCCTCGCACAACAAGCTTGCTAATTAATCCCCTCTCATTACACAACACTCAATCTAGGATGGCCAGCTCTCTAGTTGGTTCCTCGACATATTGGTCTAGAAAACCATCCCTAATACGCTCCAAGAAATCCTCCTCCACTGCATTGCTACCAGTTTGTTTAGCCCAATCTATATGGTAGATTAAAGTCATCCATGATAACGGCTGTACCTTTATTGCACGCATCCCTAATTTCCTGTTTGATGCCATCCCCAACCTCACTATGGCTGGTGGTCTACACAACTCCCACTAGCGTTTTCTGCCCTTTGGTATTCCGCAGCTCGACTCCGACAGATTCCACCTCATCCACACTAATGTCCTTCCTTATTATTGTGTTAATCTCCTCTTTAAAACAGCAATGCTATCCCACTTCCTTTTCCTTTCAGTCTATCTTTCCTGAATATTGAATACCCTTGGATGTTGAGTTCCCAGCCTTGGTCACCCTGGAGCCATGTCTCCGTAATCCCAATTACTTCATATTCTTTAACAGCGCAGTTAATTCATCCACCTTATTACGAATGCTCATCGCATTGATACACAGAGTCTTCAGGCTTGTTTTTCTAACACACTTTGTCCTTTTAGAATTATGTTGTAATGTGGCCCTTTATGATTTTTGCCTTTGATTTTTCTGCCCTCCACTTTTACTTTTCTCCTTTATACCTTCTGCTTCTGACCCCATTTTACTTCCCTGTCTCCCTGCATAGGTTCCCATCTCCCTGCCCTATTAGTTTAAATCCTCCACGACAGCACTAGCAAACACTCCCCCCTCGGACATCGGTTTCAGTCCTGCCCAGGTGCAGAAAGTCCAGTTTGTACTGGTCCCACCTCCCTCAGAACCGGTTCCAATGTCCCAGGAATTTGAATCCCTCCCTCTTACACCATTCCTCAAGCCACGGGTTCATCTTAACTATCCTGCTATTTCTATTCTGACTAGCATGAGCAATGGCAGCAATCCTGAGATTATTATCTTTGAGATCCTACTTTTAATTTAACTCCTAGCTCCCTAAATTCATCTTATAGGACCTCATCCCGTTTTTTACCTATATCGTTGGTACCTATATGCACCACGACAACTGTCTGTTCACCCTCGTCCTCCAGAATGCCCTACAGCCGCTCCGAGGCATCCTTGACTCTTGCACCAGGGAGGCAACATACCATTCTGGAGTCTCGTTTGCGGCCGCAGAAATGCCTATCTATTCCCCTTACAATAGAACCCCCTACCACTATAGCTCTCCCACTCTTTCCTGCCCTCCTGCGCAGCAGAGCCATCCATGGTGTCATGAACTTGGCTGTTGCTGCCTTCCCCGATGAGCCATCTCCCCCAACAGTATCCAAAGTGATATATCTGTTTTGGAGGGAGATGACCGCAGGGGGCCCCTGCACTACCTTCCAATGCTCTTCCTGCTGGTCACCCATTCCCTATTTGCCTGTGTAACCTTTACCTGCGGTGTGACCAACTCACTAAACGTGCTATTCACGACATCCTCAGCATCGCGGATGCTCCAGAGTGAATCCATGTGCAGCTCCAGTGCCGCAATGCATCTGTCAGGAGCTGCAGTTGGATACACTTCCCGCACACATAGTAGTCAGGGACACTGGAAGCGTCCATGATTTCCCACATAACACAGGAGGAACATGATACGGGTCTGGGCTCTCCTGCCATGACTTAACCGTTAAATTACTTAATTTGGCAATAATGACAAGGTTTCTTATTGAAAAGAAAATGATAAAGATAAAAAAAAAAGATAAAGATAAAGAAAACTACTCATCAATCAACTAGCCAGTCACTTACTCTCTTGGCTGTGACGTCACACTTTGATTACTTTTTACTTCTTTCTTTTGACCCCGCTGCAGCTAGCTGCTCCTCCCTGACTGCCGCTAACCCCGGACTGCCGCTGGGCCTTTTTTAGGCCGCCGCTGCTCCTCCCCGACTGCTGCTGACCCTGGATTGGATTGAGATGAGAAATTTCTTCATTCGGAGGGTTGTGAATCTTTCGAATTCTCTACCCCAAAGGGCTGTGGATGCTCAGTTTTTGAGTATATTCAAGGCTGAGCTAGATGGATTTTAGGACTTCAAGGGAGGAAAGTGGATTGAGGTTGAAGATCAGCCATGATCATTTTGAATGGCGGAGCAGGCTCAAAGGGCCATATGGCCTGCTCCTGTTCTTATGGCCGCTAACGTGAGGTTGCTGTTAATAGCAACTTGTTTTTGAGATGAAAAATGAAAGTCTGTTTAAGAAACAAACTCCAAGTATTACTTGTATGTTGTCACAAGTTCTTTTGCACTTAAATTTGATGCAGATATGATGTTTTATGGAAGGCCAACTATTAATGTTTGCACATCTCCTGGTTGGAGTCTAGTGGTGTGGTTTTGTAGCTGTGAGATATCCAAGTGTGTGTGTTTGTTTTTATTGCAATTAATTATGTTGGCAGGAGCAGTTAATATAACAATGAACGTACATAAATAAATTCATAGGAAGGAAGAGGTGTCTTTGTTTGAGTGTTGCAATATTTACATAACTGCAGTCGAAACTATTGCTTAAAAATAGGTAGATTGTTAACAGGTTATTTTTTATTCAAGGATATTGTACTTTACCCTTTTAATGATTAACACTTTTGTGGCAATTTATTACAGAATGCCTCAGTTTTGAGTTTTCACATTGATTTCCAGTTTTTGACATACTCTCCTTTTGGAAGGGTTATTTGTTTTGAGGGTTGAAATCCAACAGTAAGTTGCTTGAGGCCTGTTATCTGACGCTTAATATAATGCAACTCACTGTGCTTAATTTTAACAATAGACTATGCACCAAGTGTACACCGCTAAAAGGAAAATACCAACAGAAATTCACAAGCATCAAATCCTGGGTAGTGATGGGCTACTAGAATTAGCTTGAGTATCTTTGGGCTAGGGGAGGGGATTTGTCTTCAGGCTTGTACTTTAGCTATGGGATTGAAATTGAAATGGGCTTCATAACTTTGTCTTGCCATTTGACATCCTTTTCTGTCCTCAATCCCATTAGGAGCATCTGAGACTGGAATAGTCAGTAACAGACATTGAATTTTCTAGTTTCAAACACCTCCTAATTGGGATTAAGGATCAAAAAGATGGGCAAATGATGTGGAATAATATGAAGCCATTTGCAGTTAACAACCAACAGTGAAGATATGGCTTTGTGAAGTCAGCTTTGCAGTCTGTTGTCTTAGGGGAATGAAGTATACAGTAAAGAGAGATGACAGAATGCAAGATGATGAAGAAGAGAAAAAATCCAGTATTCCTTCCTCAAATTATATTTACAAAAATTGGTGATTAAAAATTCAACTTTGTCTTTTCCTTCACACCTTTTGTATTATCCTCACCACAGTTTCATGTTTGCAGTATGAACAATATGCTTGGTTCCTGCTATCTGTATGCACCAGCAGGTGTTTCATTCAGTGAACTTGCACAAAATGTTAGTCCGAGAAAGAACTTGCATTTATTGTGCACCTTGTCATGTCTCGAAGGACTTCCCAAAGAGCTTGACATCTATAGGGCCCAAGTTTCGGCCTCAGTTGCTCCTGATTTTTTGGAGCAACTGGTGTAGAATGGAGTATCTTAGAAATTCAAATTCTTGGCATTTAGTTTGCTCCAGTTCTAGTCAGTTAGAACAGTTTCACTTTGGAACAGAATTTTTTTTTCAAAAGGGGGCGTGTCCGGCCACTTGCGCCTGTTTTCAAAGTTTCGGCAGTGAAAACTTACTCCAAACTAACTTACAATGGAGTAAGTGAAGATTTTTGTACGCTTGAAAAAACCTTGTCTACACTTTAGAAAATCAGGCGTAGGTTACAAATCAGGCGTAGGGAATGGGGGGGTGGGGGTGGGGGGGGGAGGTTTAAAGGGAAGTTTACAAACATTAAACACTTCAGTTTTACAAATAAAGAGCCATCATCAATAATAAATGATAAAAACATCAATAAATCAACCAATAAATCAATCAAAATAAATTAATAAGAAATAATTTAAAAAAAATCAATAAATAAAACATTTTCTACTTACCGACTGCAGCACCGGGAGCCCTCCAACAGCGTGCTGGGATACCCCCCCCGTCCCCCAGTGTGTATCTGTCAGTGTCTCTATCTCTCTGTCTGTCTGTGTCTGTGTTTCTGACAGCGAGTGGAGGGGGAGAGAGGGAGAGAGGAGCAGGGTGGGGGAGGGGGGGAGGGATGGGAGAGAAGGTTGGGGAGGAGAAGGGGAAGGGAGGAAGGGGGGGAGGAGGAGAAGGGGAAGGGGAGGTGAGGAGAAGGCGAAAGAGAAGGGGGGCGGGGGAGGAGGAGAAGGGGAAAGGAGGGGGCGGGGGGAAAGAAAAGGAGAAAGGAGGAAAGGAAAGGAGAAGTGGGGGGGGGATGGAGGGAGGGAGGGAGGCTGAACGGGCCGGGCCCAAGACTTCGGGCAGGGCCCGTCCCCAGCACCGGATTTACAGGTAGGTGGCGTTGGGTTGGGTCGGGAGCGCGGGTCGGGTCGGGGCAGAGGGGGGGGTGCGGAGGGAGGTCGGTTCGGTTCAGTTCACGTCGGGTGGGGGGGTGGGGGGAGGGAGCGCGGGTCGGGTCGGGGGGGCGGAGGGAGGTCGGGTTGTGTCCGGGGGGGGGGGGGAAAAGGGAGGTTGGTTTGGTTCTGGTCGGGGGGGGGAGGGAGAGGGAGGTCAGGTCGGGTGGGGGGGGGGGAGCGCGGGTCCGGTCCGGTCCAGGTGGGGGGTGGGGGTCGGGATGGAGGTTGGCTCGGTTCGGGAGGGAGGAGGGAGAGGGAGGTCAGGTCGGTGGGGGGGGTCGGGTCCGGTCCGGGGGCGGGGCGGGGGGGTGGAAGCAGGAGTCGGGTCGGGAGGAAGCAGGAGCTGGGCGTGGGAGGCAGCCTTATGCACGTAGCCCCAGTGAGGCCATTCGGCCAGGGCTAGGGGCTGCGTGCTTCGGGCCCCTCCCACACAGTTTTGGGCGCCTGGAGCTACTGCACATGCGCACCCACTGTAGCGCGCATGTGCAGAGGTCCCGGCACTGTTTTCAGCGCAGGGACCTAGCTCCGCCCCCTACAGCTCGTGCTGCGCCCCGCCAGGCTCCAGAGGACCAGCAGGGAGCCGGAGAATATGTAAGTTTTTTTTTAGGCGCACTTTGTGGCGCGAAAAACGGGCGTCCAGGTCGGGGCTGTGCCGTTCTAGGCACGGCCTGAAACTTGGGCCCATTGACTACTGTTTAAAGTCGGTATGTGGTTAAACATGGCAGTCTTAGCAAGATCCCAAATGTTGGCCAGGATTCTCTGCTTTTCTGATAGTGCTGTGGGAATTTTCTGTCCATATGGACCACATAGCTGATAAATAAGTTTAATGACTTATCCGAAGGATGATGCCCCTGAGGCAGCAGTCTTCAGTGCTGCACTGGAAATGTTAGCCTTGGGCTTGAACCCACAACTTGCTGATTCCAGAGGTGAGACTGCTTCCAACTAAGCTAAGATGATACTCATAAAGTTGTGGATTGATTGACCAGTAGAATAGCTCTAATAATTCATGTCAGCATAAATGCAAGTAGATCTGATCCAGTGCAAGAGTGGCTGTAGGACAATTGGTCCTACTAAGTACCACAATTGGTCCATAGGCTGTATAATCTTCACAAGGTACTCCTGCTTTAGGAAGCAAAGGTTCATCATTCTTGGCTGTATTGTCTATGGGGAGGGAAAGGTATCATTCTACCGTCTGGAGAATTGAGTTGCGTGTGGTATTAAATAGATTTTCATGACCCTAACCAACGATTTTTAATGACTTAGGAGTTTTGTGCGGTCGTGGCAGATCGCTTGAGTAGCTAAACATCAAATTTTCAACTGGTATTGTTTCCCTCTGCGTGATTTAGTCGGTATGCTTGGAAAAAAACTGTTCATTTGAAGTTTTTCAACTGTTTTAACTTTTGCGCTAAAAATTTGATTTGATACAAATTTGTTGCAAAGGACACTTTCCTGGGTCTTTCCGTCCATTCAGTTACCTCTGCTGGTTCCCTCCCTTCCCCCTGGCCACCAAGTCTGCCACGGAGCTCCCCCTATCCTAGCCCTGAACCCACATTTCTATTCCATTTTCCATAATGCTCTGTTGGAGCTTATTTCATCCACGAAACCCACTTCCTGCTCCCTTGCCCCTATTCCCATTATACTGCTGGTCCCTTTTGATAGCTGACATTGTAAATGCCGCTCCTCTGATCTAGCCACCTTGTCGTCAAAATCACTATCATCACTCCTCTCCACTTTTTTAAAGAAAAACACCCTCTAACAATCTTTCCTTGCAAACTGCTGCTCCATCTTGAACCTCTCTGCTCTCTCAAGTCCTTTGAATGTATTGTTACCTCCCAAATCTGTGATTATCTTTCCTGTAACTCCCCGTTTGAATTACTCCAATCAGTTTTCAGGCCCTGCCACAGCACTGAAATGGCCTTAACCAAAGTCATATGACATCCTCTGTGTCTGTAATCATGGTGCATTGTTCCTCTACGCCCTCCATGACCTCTCCGCAACCTTTGATACGGTCAATTACACCGCCTCTAATGCCTCTCCTCTATTAGCCAGCTCGGTGAAACTACCCCAACTTCGTTCCACTCTTGTCCATCTAATCGTAACTCGAGCATCTTCAGCAATGACATATTTTCCTGCCTCACATTGTTACCACTACAGCCTCCCAACCTCTTTGGTTGTGTCTCCTTCTTTACCTGCATACTGTCCCTTGGCAGACATGGTGTCAGCTTCCACATGTCTGCTGATGATACCCAGCTCTACCTCTCTAATGCCACTCTCAACTCCTTCCACTGCATCTTTGTTAGACTGCTCATCTGATATCCAGTCTTGGATGAGCCACTATTTCTTCCATTTAAACATTGGTAAGACCTAAGCTGTCATCCAAGGCCCCGGTCACAAGCAAATACCTATGTCATTGATTCTATCCCCCTCCCCTGTCCTGTCTCGGGTTGAACTGGACTGTTTGCAACTTCAGGATACTATTGGACCATATTCTTTCCATCACAAAGACCACCGACTTGCACCTCCGTTACGTTACTAACCTCCATTCCTACCTCAGCCTCTGTACTGCTGAAACCTTTGTCACCTTCAGATTCATCTATTCCAAAGTTCTCTTGATCAGCCTTCCATCTTCCGCTCTGCATAAACTTTAGCTCATATAAAACAGTACTGCCTGTATCCTGTCGCACACCAAGTCGCACTCACCCATCATCTTTGTCCTTGACTTAAATTGGGTTCTGAATTCCCATGTCTTAAGTTTAAAATTCCCATCCTCATATCCAAATCCCTTCATGTCCTCGCTCCTCCCTATGTCTATTATCTCCCCCATCCATACAAACCTCCCAGAACTCTCCTCTGATTCTGGCCTCTCGTGCATGCCCCCCCACCCTCCCTTACCATTGGTGATCATGACTTCAGCTGTCTATGCCCTACGCTCTGGAATTCCCACCATAAACTTCTCTACCCCATTCCCCCTACTACAAGATCTCCTGAAAACCCAGCTCTTTAACCAGTCTTTGGATATATTGGGAAGCATCACCAAATCATTTTATATGATTAACCTGTGGAATTCTCTACTGTAGAGAGTTGTTGATGCCAGTTCATTGGATATATTCAAGAGGGAGTTAGATATGGCCCTTACAGCTAAAGCGACCAAGGGGTATGGAGAGTAAGCAGGAAAGGGGTACTGAGGTGAATGATCAGCCATGATCTTATTGAATGGTGGTGCAGGCTCGAAGGGCCGAATGGCCTACTGCACTTATTTTCAATGTTTCTATGTTTCTAAAGCAATTAAGACTAAGGGAAACATCTTGCTAATGAAGTTCAAATTCATAAATTGAAAGATTAAAGAAAATGCGCAAACTTTTTAACAAATTAAAAAAAAACTTGTGCTATATCCTAGCCACTCATCGATGTGAAAACTATGCGAAAATCAGCGGTCATAGAATGGTTATAGCACAGTAGGAAGCCATTTGGCCTGTCGAATCCGTGCCGGCTCTTCAGCTAGTCCCAGTCTCTCTCCTTTTCTCCGTAGCCCTGCAATTTTTTTTCCTTCAGGTACTTAATCTAATTCCCTTTTGAAAGCCACAATTGAATCTGCCTCCATTACCCTTTCGGGCAGTGCATTCCAGATCATAACCACTTGTTTAAAATATCTGTATGACTTTGTTAAATTAGTTGGTGGTCTTAAGCTTAGCTGCATTATGTCATGGTTTCCTTTGTGAAATGATTGTAACATTTTTAAAATTTTGAATATTTGCTGCTCTCGTGGCCATTTCCTCCCTCTTCCTTCCATCCACCTCCCCCCCCCTGCCAACCAGGCGTTTCCTCCAGGCCACATACCATCTTTATCCAGGAGTGTCTGGTGTTTGCATCCCATTCCCACTCTTCAACAACAACTTGTATTTATATAGTGCCTTTAAAGTAGTAAAATGTCCCTATGCGCTTCACAGGAGTATTATAAGATGAGAAAATTTGACACCGAGCCACAAGGAGAAATTAGGGCTTGGTCAAAGATGTAGGTTTTAAGGAGCGTCTTAAAGGAGGTAGAGAGGCGGAGAGGTTTAGACAGGGAATTCCAGAGCTTGGGACCGAGGCAACAGAAGGCGCAGCCACCAATGATTGAGCGATTTATAATTCGGGATGCTCAAGAGGGCAGAATTAGAGAAGCGCAGGTATCTCGGGGAGGTTGTGGGGCTGGAGGAGATTAGAGATTGGGAGGGGCAAGGCCATGGAGGGATTTGAAAACGAGGATGAGAATTTTGAAGTTGAGGCATTGTTTAACCGGGAGCCAATGTAGGTCAGCGAGCACAGGGTGAACATAAGAATGTAAGAATTAGCAAGAGTAGGCCATTCGGCCCCTTGAGCCTGCTCCGCCATTCAATGAGATCATGGCTGATCTACCTCAACTCCACTTTCCTGCACTATCCTCATATCCCATAATTCCCTTAATATCCAAAAATCTATCAATCTCTGTCTTGAATATACTCAAAGACTGAACCTCCACAGCCTTCTGAGGTGGAGAATTCCAGAGATTCACCACCCTCTGAGTGAAGAAATCTCGCCTCAACTCAGCCAGAGGAAACATCCTCCCTGCATCTACCCTGTCAAGCCCGGTAAGAATTTTGTATGTTTCAATGAGATCACCTTTCATTCTTTTAACCTCTAAGGCCTGGTCTACTCAATCTCTCCTCATAGGACAATCCCCCCCCCCCCCCCCCCCCCCAATCCCAGGAATCAGTCTGGTGAATCTTCGTTGCACTCCCTCAATGGCAAGTATATCCATGGGTGGTGGGTGAGCAGGACATGGGCAGTTGAGTTTTGGATGACCTCTAGTTTACGTAGGGTAGAATGTGGGAGGCCAGCCAGGAGTGCATTGGAATAGTCAAGTCTGGAGGTAACAAAGGCATGGATGAGGGTTTCAGTAGCGGATGAGCTGAAGCAAGGGCGGAGTAGGGTGATGTCATGGAGATGGAAATAGATGGTCTTAGTTATGCCGCAGATATGTGGTCGGGAACTGATTTCAGGATCAAATATGACGTCAAGGTTGCGGACAGTGTGGTTCAGCCTCAGACAGATGTTAGGGAGAGGGATGGAATCAGTGGCTAGGGAATGGAGTTTGTGGCAGGGACTGAAGATGTCTTCAGTCTTCCCAATATTTAATTGGAGAACATTTCTGTTGATCCAGCACTGGATGTCGGACAAGCAGTCTGACAATTTAGAGATCGTTGCGGGGTTGAGAGAAGTGGTGGTGAGGTGGAGCTGGGTATCATCAGCATACATGTGGAAATTGATGCTGTGTTTTTGGATTAGATCTCCAAAGGGAAGCATGTAGATGGGAAATAGGAGGGGGCCAAGGATAAATCCTTGGGCAACAGCAGAGGTAATGATGAGGGAGCCGGAAGAGAAGCTGTTGCAGGTGATCCTTTGGCTATGATTGAATAGATAAGAATGGAACCAGGCGCGTGCACTCCCACCTTGCTGGACGATGGTGGGAGAGGTGTTGGAGAAGGATGGAGTGGTTAACAATGTCAAAGGCTGTAGACATGTCAAGAAGGATGAGGAGGGATAGTTTGCCTTTGTCACAGTCACAAAGGATGTAATTTGTGACTTTGAGAGCCATTTCGGTACTGTGGCAGGAGTGGACACCTGATTGGAGGGATTGAAACATGAAGTTGCAGGAAAAATGGGCACGGATTTGGAAGGTGACAACATGTTCAAGGACTTTGGAGAGGAAAGGGGAGTTGGAGATGGGATGATAGTTTGCAAGGACTGAGGGGTCCAGGGTTTTTTTTTGAGGAGGGTGATGACGGCAGCTTTGCAGGAGAGGGGGACAATACCTGAGAGTGAACAGTTAACAACGTCAGCTAACATGGGAGCCGGAAAAGGAAGTTGATGGTCAGCAGTTTGGGAATAGGGTCGAAGGAGCAGGAAGTGAGTCTTGTGGAGGAGCTGAGTGAGGCGAGGTCATGAGAGAAGATCGGAGAGATACTGGAGAAAGATGCAAGTTCATGGCCAGGTCAGGGGGGAACCTGAGAGGAAGGAATTGAAATGACAGAAGCAGCTGAATGGATGGTCTCAATCTTCGAGACAAAGAAGTCCACGAGCTCCTCACACTTGTTGTCGGAGGTGAGAGTGGAGGAGACTGGAGAGGGATTTAAGATGATGATTAGCAGTGGAGAATGGAAGCTGGAATGATTCTGGAATAGTGAGTAATTTTGGCAGACCGGAGCAGGACCTGATAATGCTTCACGTGTTCCAGCCAGGTCTGGTGGTGAATGGCGAAACCAGTTGTCCACCATATCTGTTCAGGTCTGTGTCCTTTGGACTTAAGGGAGTGAAGATGAGGGCTGTACCAGAGGGAATGGCCAGGGTGACAGAAAGTATTTGTTATAATAGGGACTAGGGCATCAAAGGTAGTGGTGAGGGTGTGGGAAAGTGCCCCATTGCATTTTTCCTTTTTCCTGTAATAGCAAGTCTGACCTCCATTCAGCATGACTGAAATTGGAAACTTGGTGAAGAGCGAGTTTAAGCCTGAATCCTGCATACAGCGTCTTTTAAAATTGGGGGTGGGGAAATTTACTGTACTTGGTTGATCACCATGCTATCAGATATCATGTGCACACTATTTTCATCTAGAAGAGTGGGTTGGGAGGGTCTGGGCTTCAGCCTTCTGTGCAAATGCCTTTCTTGATTTGTTGTAATCAGCTAACTTTGCACTGTTTTGCAGGATGATAATGGTCTGCCTTGTTTATCGTTTTTTTCTTTGGAGAGTTACTGTAAAATACTTTTGCGTCTCACATTTTGAAATTGCTTGTTCAAATTATTCAATGCATAATTTTTTTCCATGCAAAAATCGTTCCTGTGCTGTATAGTTTAAACGACTGAATAATTTGATTTTTTTTCTAGCAAAAGGATAAGAATTAACGGGGTAAACTGTGTTGCTCTTGTTGAGATTAAGTGAAATTGACAGCATATTCAAATGGCAGCAATTGAATTTGTAGTGAATTAATTCCCAAGTTCACTTCAGGTTTGGAGAACCCATTCGTACTGGCACCTCCAAAACTGAATCTCAGATGTTTGGGATTTGTATGGTGATGTTATGACATCACCTTGCATGCAGACTAAATAGTTAGGTTAAATTTAGATGATTTTTTTAACATTATCCCAGGAAGGGCAAGCAATTGAAAAACGATTAGTAAACAATTTCCTTCCTAGCCCCACTGAACTTTGGTCTTGGGGACCAGAATTGCAAAACATTGGTTTTGGATCTAAACACGAGTCTGAAACCATCAGGTGCTGAGGTTTCCACATTCTGGTGTTAAGGTCGAATCTGTCTGCCATTTACGCTGTTGACGCACCATCTTTAATTCACTGTAAAGCAAAAACCACTTTTTAGTGACACTAAAGATGGTTTGCGAATATAACATAAGAACATAAAAAAATAGGAGCAGGTGTAGGCCATTCGGCCCCTCAAGTCTGCTCCGCCATTCAATAAGATCATGGCTAATCTTCTACCTCAACTCCACTTTCCTGCACTATCCCCATATCCTATGATTCCCTTAATATCCAAAAATCTATCGATCTCTGTCTTGAATGTACTCAACGATTGAGCCTCCACAGCCCTCTATGGTAGAGAATTCCAAAGTTTCACCACCCTCTTAGTGAATAAATATCTCCTCATCTTAGTTCCAAATGGCCGACCCCTTTTATTCTGAGACTGTGAACCCTGATTCTATATGCCCCAGTGAGGGGAAACATCCTCCCTGCATCTACCCTGTCAAGCCCTGTAAGAATTTTGTATGTTTCAATGAGATTACCTCTCATTCTTCTAAACACTAGAGAATTATAGGTGTAGTCTACTCAATAGGACGATCCCCCCCATCCCAGAAATCAGTCTGGTGAATCTTTGTTTCACTCACTCTATGGCAAGTATATCCTTCCTTGGGTAAGGTGACCACAACTGTACACATTACTCCAGGTGTGGTCTCCCCAGGGCCCTATATAGTTGAAGTAAGACGTCTTTACTCTTATACTCAAATCCTCCTGTAATAAAGGCCAACATACAATTTGCTTTCTTAATTGCTTGCTGTAGCTCCATATTAACTTTCAGTGATTCGTGTACAAGGTCACCCAGGTCCCTCTGAACACCAACATTTCCCAATCTCTCACCATTTAAATAATACTCTGCTTTTCTATTTTTCCTACCAAAATGGATAACTTCACATTTCTCCATATTATATTTCATTTGTCATGTTCTTGCCCCACTCACTTAGCCTGTCTATATCCCCATGAAGCCTCTGCATCTCCTCACAACTTACATTCACACTTAGCTTTGGGCTCAATTTTCCCCAACCCCTTTTTTTAGCGCACTCACCCGAGATGCGGTGACTTTGTGCGCTGAAAACGGCGCCGAAAAAATGTGCCCCCATCCTGGCCGCTCTGCTGTGTGTCCCGTGGCTTGGTGCAGCCTGGCCAGTCGATTGGGGGGGCGGAGCTAAGGCCATGCACCAGAGACTCTGCTGGCAGCTCTTCGCGTGCGCATTGGTGTCAGGTCCGATGTGCGCGCATGCTTAGTAGTGCCGAAACTTGGCACTCAGCCATTTTTAAAGGTAATCGCAGCTGGTTTTGTTTTCGTGCCAGAAGGAGAGCTGTGAACCGCATTAACTGCTGAATACAAGCAGCAGTGTCCTGCCTGTGTAAAAGGCAGCATCTCTCTCCACCCCCCACCGATGTAGCGTTCGGTCGCTCTGCTCCCCACACCCCGCCCCCTGTTGATTTAAAGGCCAGCATCTCTCATTCTCTTCCCCCGCACCCCCTCCCACCCCGTTCATTTGCAGCCGCCCCTAGCCCTGGCCGACTGGACTCCCGGTGCGTGTCTTGCCACCCCTATCCCAGGCTGAATGGCCTCACGCACAGGCCGGCCCTCTGCCTTCCTGGGCCGATTTTAAAGATTAAGGTAGGATTTACTATTTCTATTAGTATTTTAGTTGTTTGAGCTTTTCCTTGCAATGTTTGCTGCTTGGTTGTTTAATTTCAGGTCCTCTCCGGTTCCCTTCCTGCCCCTATCCCAGCCGATGTACTAATGTGTGCCGATTTCTTAACTGCCCGCAAGGTTTTTCAGAGCTGGCCACATACGCTGACCTAGTTCAATTTGGAATAAGTTTTAGCTGGCCAAAGTGGCATAAATGGCCAAAACTGGCGTAAGTGGCTGGGAATGCCCCCTTTTGGGGAAATAAAACTCAACTAAAAAAAATCGTACCGAACTGAGTTACTCTGGAGCAAATTGATTGGGGAAAGTGGCGTTTTTTAACTTATGCCAGAAAAACCAACTTACTCCAAAAAAATTGGAGCAAGTCATGACCAATTTTGAGCCCATTGTATCAGTAGCCAACTTAGATATATTACATTTGGTCCCCTCATCCAAATGATTGATATAGATTGTGAATAGCTGCGGCCCAAGCACTGATCCTTGTGGTATCCCACTAGTTACAGCCCGCCAACCCGAAAATGACCTCTACTTTCTGTTTTCTGTCTGTTAACCAATCTTCAATCCACCCCCAATCCCATGATCCCTAATTTTGTTTAATAACCTCGTGTGGCACGATAATGAATGCCTTCTGAAAATCCAAATATATCACGTCCACTGGTTTCCCCCTTATCTATTCTGTTAGTTACAACCTCAAAAAAACCTGATAACAGATTTGCCAAACATGATTTCCCTTTCATAAATCTGTGTTGACTCTGCCCAATCCTAATACTATTTTCGAAGTGCCTTGTTACCCCATCCTTAATAATAGTTTCTAGCATTTTCCCTACTACTCAAGTCGGGCTAACTGCTCTGTAGTTCCCCATTCTCTCTCCCTCCTTAAATCATGGGGTTACATTTGCTACCTTTCAATCCGCAGGAACCGTTCTTGAATCTATGGAATTTTGGAAGATGACAACCAATGCATCCGCATCCACTACCTCTTTCAAAACCCTATGATCTAGCTCATCTGGTCCAGGGGATTTATCGGCTTTCAGTCTCATTTATTTCTCCAGTACTATTTTTTTACTAATAATAATTTCTTTCAGTTCCTCATTTTCGCTAGATCCTTGGTTCTCCACTATTTCCGGGAGACAGACACACAAAGTATTTGTTTAATTTCTCTGCCATATCCTTATTCCTCATTATAATTTCTCCTGTCTCAGCCTGTAAGGGACCCACATTTACTTTTGCTAATCTTTTCCTTTTTAACATACCTATAGAAGCTTTTACTGTCTCTCGCTAGTTTACTCTCTCATTCTATTTTCCCTTTCTTTATAATTTCTTGGTCATCTTTTGCTGAATTCTAAAATCTTCCCAATCCTCAGGCTTACTGATCTTTTTGGCAACATTATAAGCCTATTCCTTTGATCTAAAGCTATCTTTAACTTCTCTTGTTAGCCACGGCGGGACCATTTTTCCTGTGGGGTTTTTGTGCCTTAAAGGAATATATATTTGTTATAAATTATGTATTCTTTAAATTCTAGCCATTGCTTGTCTACTGTCATACCCTTACTCATTAAGGGAAATCTTTCCTTAATCATGGTGAGCCAAGACTCGTATTTAGATTTAAGCCTTTGGGAGTTAAGTTCTTGGTTACTCACATTGTTTGAAGTTCCTCTAATTACCTTTTTTCTCTACCTGGAATATATGCACATCTATGTGTATGATTTTAATATGCTAAAGAAAGCAATAATTTTCAGCGCAGAGTTTAGAGTATGAATAGCAATGGTTTCATAGCACCAGCACGAGTTTCTTCAGAGCTGAATTTATGATTCAATTCTTGAACGGGGGATTTGGATTAGGCAGACTGTGCAATGGAAAATAATCTAAAAATGGTTGATATTAATGGATGTTGTGAAACTGGTTCCAAATTAACAAAGGGGATGGTTGATTTTTTTTTTTGGAACACCTTATTTATCACAATAGATGGTAGTACTAGACCCTGCAGAATATATTTGTTGCAATATTTTACAACCTGTTGCTTATTGCATATTATAACCACTAGATTCATCTGTAGGCATTGGCAGACTTTTCTGTTTCATTTGACTAATTTAGTAGGATCAAGTTTTTAAACAGAATTGATCATCTGAGGATTTGGACTTTGAGATATTCCATTAAACAAAGAAAGCATTGTTACTCTTCAGTCATGAAATCTAGCAAACATCAACTGAAGAAATGCAAGTGGTGGTCTTAGTTGCAATCTTGAATGCAAAATATAGACATTGCAAAATAAAGATGATTTTTCTATTCTCTTAAAAGGGTGACACGAACATGCGAATAATGACAGCTAGCAGAAGACCCTTTGGTCCATCCAGCCTGCCTCACACAATTGTGATACCCACCCGAAACTATGTGATCTCCTGGGAGAGATGATAATCCAGCTCTTGGAAAAAAAAAAGCCCAGGCCAATTTGGGGGAAATCCTCTCTGATTCCATTAGGCATCAAAACTGGATCATGAGATTATTCTGGCCTTGATAATTTTATGGTGTACCTATCTTTTGTACGAGGCCCCAGCCAGAAACAGATCCAGCTCTCGATTGAAATAATTTAGCGAGTCCACCTCAGAAGCCAGCAGCTGTTCCACAGGTCCACTGTTCTCTAGGAAAAGAACCACTTTCTGGACATCTAACCTAGATCTGGCCTTGTACAACTTAAACTTAAAATCCGTAACATATCTTTGGAACAAACTTTCAAATCGAACACCATCTGTTCCCTTCATCATCTTATAAACCGAACCACATTCAGTTCCATTCGCAGCTCCTCATATAATGCAGCAGTCCGTGCCCGCATGCAGCAAAACTTGGCCAACCTTCATAAGAACATAAGAAATAGAAGCAGGAGTAGGCCATTTGGCACCTCAAGCCTGCTCCACCATTCAATAAGACCATGGCTGATCTGATCATGGACTCAGCTCCACTCCCTATAACCCTTTACTCCCTTATCGCTCAAAAATCTGTCTATCTCCGCCCACGCTCCAAACAGCGACCTGGGTCCTGATGACGTCACCGAGTCGCCCACCTTGTAGCTGTCGCACTGGAAGTTGTAGTGGCATACCGCTCCAGCACTTTTTGTAGCCCTGACCTGTGGGGGTATGTAACCACGGGGACTACAGTGGTTCAAGAAGG
This sequence comes from Pristiophorus japonicus, assembly GCF_044704955.1. Lineage (NCBI taxonomy): Eukaryota > Metazoa > Chordata > Chondrichthyes > Pristiophoridae > Pristiophorus > Pristiophorus japonicus. The sequence continues at coordinate 210,831,320 of NC_091980.1, forward strand.
CGGCTCGCCACCACCTTCTTGAGGGCAATTGGGAATGGGCGATAAATGCTGGCCTTGCCAGCAACCCCCACATCCTGTAAATGAATTTTAAAAAGTCAGATCACCCCTAAGTCTACGCTTCTCTAAAGTGTAGAGTTGTAGCCTATCTTAAGATGCTTAAAACTGGGAATTAATGTAGTGGCCCTCCTGTGCACCCTTCTCAAAGCCTAAGTATCACCCACCATGTGAGGAGATCAAAACTGGACACGGTATTCCAACTGAGGCCTGGCCAAGGTCTTGTTCAAGGACATAATAGTATACTTTGTCTTGTAGTCAACTGTCTTATAAATATAGCCCAACACTCTATTCGTTCTCACGATCACAACGAAATTGCTAATGGACTTTGAGATCTATGCACTTGGAATACTCATAGCTTTCTTTTTTCTACCTACTTTAATACTTTTTTATGTTCAGAATTCACCCTGCCCATATGCATGACATTGCACTTTTCCAAGTTAAACATAATTTGCCAGACACAAGCCCAATGCATCAAGATCTGCCTGCAGCAGTTAAGCATTGAATATAGGTTGAGTCTCCCTTATCTGGGACTCCCTCATCCAGCACCAGTCCCGGCCATTCGGCCTGCAAGTGCAGAATTCCGACGTGAACAAATTGTAGTCCTTCCTCGCTGCCAACTCCTGCAATCGCTGGCCTGACACCGCGATCCACCGCCCCCTCCACCCCATGATCTCTCTGCCGCACTCCCAGCCCCAAGCCAGCCAGCCTTGATATCCCCTTGCTCAGTACCTGCACCATCCAATTTAATGTGACTTCCCCTTGTCCAGCAAAATCCCTTATCTGGCACAAGCCAGATCCCGAGGGTGCCGGATAAGAGAGGTTGAAGTTGTACAGGCTTGAGAATTGCACACATCTTTATCATTTGCAAACTTGCAGATTGTGCTCTTAACATCTATAGCAAGATCATTAATCACTGGTGTCTCCAAACAGATCAAAATCCATTTATAACTATTTTTGCCTACGGCCTTCCAGCCTGTTCTCAATCCAGCTCAATATATTAGCATTAATATAATAGACTTGTTAGCAAAATTAAAGCCCATGGAATTAAAGTGATAGTGGCAGCATGGATGCAAAATTGGCTGAGGGACAGGAAGCGGAGAGTAGTGGTGAACAATGTTCCTTGTAAGCTGCACAGCGCTCCAGGGACCCCACGTAGCCAGCTTGTTGCCTTTTCAATGAGAAAATCAGCGCATGTGTGGTATTTTGAATTATCCACCCAGCTCAAACAACCTCAACAGAGCCGGGACCAATATCCTCGAGGGAGAGGTTACCAATACTATTGGGGAGGGTTTAAACTAGCTTGGCAGGGGGATGGGAACCTGAAAATAGATTCCGTAGGGAGGGGAAAAACCCGGAATTAGAAAGCAAAAATAGAGAGAGAGTTTGAAGGAGAGAGGAAACGAGCAGGAAAAAAAAGAGTAAAAAAAACACATTTAAAGCCTCTTTGTCTAAATGCATGTAGCATTCGTAACAAAATAGATGAGTTGATGGCACAAATAGATACAAATGGGTATGATCTGATAGCCATCACAGAAATGTGGTTGCAAGGTGACCAGGACCAGGAACTAAATATTCAGGGGTATTTGACAATCCGGAAGGACAGGAAGAAAGGAAAAGGAGATGAGGTAGCTCTGTTGATAAAGGATAGAATCACTGCAATAATGAGAAATGAGACTGACTCAAATGATCAGGGTGTTGAAACAGTTTGGGTGGAGATAAGGAATAATAAGGGGAAAAAGTCACTGGTGGGCGTAGTCCATAGGCCTCCTAACAGTAACCAACAGTACTCTGTTGGTCGTTGTATAAACCAGGAAATAATGAGGGATTGTAAAAAGTGAACAGCAATAATCATGGGTGATTTTAACCTCCATATTGATTGGACAAATCAAATTGGTCTGGGTAATTTTGAGGAAGAGTTCATAGAGTGCATAAGGGACGGATTCCTTGAACAGTATATAATGGAACCAACCAGGAGACAGGCTATCTTCCATAGAAACATAGAAGCATAGAAAATAGGTGCAGGAGTAGGCCATTCGGCCCTTTGAGCCTGCTCTACCATTCAATATGATCATGGCTGATCATGCAACTTCAGTATCCCATTTCTGCTTTTTCTCCATACGCCTTGATCCCTTTAGCCATAAGGGCCACATCGAACTCCATTTTGAATATATCTAACGAACTGGCCTCAACAACTTTCTGTGGTAGAGAATTCCACAGGTTCACAATTCTGAGTTCTTAGATCTGGTCCTGTGTAATGAGACAGGATTAATAAACAATCTCCCAGTAAAGGATCCCCTCAAAATGAGTGATCATAGCATGGTTGAATTTCAAATTCAGATGGAGGGTGAGAAAGTTGGATGTCAAACCAGCGTACTAAGCTTAAATAAAGGAGACGACAAAGGTATGAGGGCAGAGTTGGCTAAAGTGGACTGGGAAAATAGATTCAAGTGTAGGACAGTTGATGAACAGTGGCGTACATTTAAGGAGATATTTCACAACTCTCAAGAAAAATAAAGTCCAGTGAGGAGGAAAGGGTGTAAAAGAAAAGATAGCCATCCGTGGCTAACTAAAGAAATAAAGGACGGTATCCAATTAAAAACAAGGGCATACAAAGTGGCCGAAACTAATGGGAGGACAGAAGTTTGGGAAGCTTTTAAAAGCCAGCAAAGAATGACACAAAAATGATTAAGAAAGGGAAGATTGGCTATGAAAGTAAACTAACATGAAATATAAAACCAGATAGCAAGAGTTTCTATAGGTATATAAAAAGGAAAAGAGTGGCTAAAGTAAATATTGGTCCCTGAGAGGACGAGACCGGGGAATTAGTAATGGGGAACATGGAGATGGCAGAAACTCTGAACAAATATTTTGTATCAGTCTTTACGGTAGAGGACACTAACGGGGGGGCGGTGGGGGGGGGGGGCGTGGGGGACGGGGAAAGGAAGGAACTTAACAGAATCACAATCAGGAAGGAGGTGGTACTCAGTAAGATAATGGGACTAAAGGTCGATACATCCCCTGGACCTGTTAGCTTGCATCTTAGGGTCTTAAGAGAAGTAGCGGCAGGAATAGTGGATACATTGGTTGTAATTTACCAAAATTCCCTGGATTCTGGGGAAGTCCCAGCAGATTGGAAAACTGCAAGTGTAATGCCCCTGATTTTTTTTAAAAAAAGGAGGCAGACAAAAAGCAGGAAACTATAGACCAGTTAGCCTAACATCTGTGGTTGAGAAAATGTTGGAGTCAATTATAAAAGAAGCAGTAGCATGGATTTATGAAAGGGAAGACATGTTTGACAAATTTGCTGGAATGCTTTGTAATGAACAGGGTGGATAAAGGGGAACCAGTGGATGTGTATTTGGACTTCCAGAAGGCATTTGACAAGGTGCCACATAAAAGGTTACTGCACAAGATAGAAGTTCATGGGATTGGGGGAAATATATTAACATGGATAGAGGATTGGCTAACTAACAGAAAACAGAGTCGGGATGAATGGTTCATTCTCGGGTTAACATAGAAACATAGAAAATAGGTGCTGGAATAGGCCATTCGACCCTTTGAGCCTGCACCACATTCAATAAGATCATGACTGATCATTCCCTCAGAACCCATTTCCTGCTTTCTCTCCATACCCCTTGATCCCCTCAGCCATAATGGCCATATCTAACTCCCTCTTGAATATATCCAATGAACTGGCATCAACAACTCTCTGCGGCAGGGAATTCCACAGGTTAACAACTCTCTGAGTGAAGAAGTTTCTCCTCAACTCAGTCCTAAATGGCCTACCCCTTATCCTAAGAATGTGTCCCCTGGTTCTTCCCCAACATCGGGAACATTCTACCCGCATCTAACCTATCCCGTCCTGTCAGAATCTTACATGTTTCTATGAGATCCCCCCTCATCCTTCTAAACTCCAATGTATAAAGACCCAGTTGATCCAGTCTCTCTTCAAATGTCAGTCCAGCCTGAACCTTCGTTGCACTCCCTCAATAGCAAGAACGTCCTTCCACAGATTAGGAAACCAAAACTGAACACAATATTCCAGGCGAGGCCTCACCAATGCCCTGTGCAACTGCAGTAATACCTCCCTGCTCCTGTACTCAAATCCCCTAGCTATGAAGGCCAACATACCATTTGCCGCCTTCACCGCCTGCTGTACCTACCTGTATGCCAACTTTCAATGACTGATGGACCGTGACACCCAGGTCTCGTTGCACCTCTCCTTTTCCTAATCTGCTGCCATTCAGATAATATTCTGTCTTCGCGTTTTTGCCCCCCAAAGTGGATAACCTCACATTTATCCACATTATACTGCATCTGCCATGCATTTGCCCACTCATCTAACTTGTCCAAGTCACCCTGCAGCCTTAGCGTCCCCCTCACAGCTCACACTGCCACCCAGTTCAGTGTCATCCGCAAACTTGGAGATATTACACTCAATTCCTTCATCTAAATCATTGATGTATATTGTAAAGAGCTGAGGTCCCAGCACTGAGCCCTGCGGCACTCCACTAGTCACTGCCTGCCATTCTGAAAAGGACCCGTTTATCTCGACTCTCTGCTTCCTGTCTGCCAACCAGTTCTCTAGCCACGTCAGTACATTACCCCCAATACCATGTGCTTTGATTTTGTACACCAATCTCTTGTGTGGGACCTTGTCAAAATTGTTTTGGAAGTCCAAATACACCATATCCACTGGTACTCCCTTGTCCACTCTACTAGTTACATCCTCAAAAAATTCCAGAAGATTTGTCAAGCATGATTTCCCCTTCATAAATACATGCTGACTTGGACTGATCCTGTCACTGCTTTCCAAATGCGCTTTCATCTTTAATAATTAATTCCAACATTTTCCCCACGACTGATGTCAGGCTAACCGGTCTATAATTACCTGTTTTCTCTCTCCCTCCCTTTTTTAAAAAGTGGTGTTACGTTAACTACCCTCCAGTCCATAGGAACTGATTCAGAGTCGATAGACTGTTGGAAAATGATCACCAATGCATCCACTATTTCTAGGGCCACTTTCTTAAGTACTCTGGGATACAGACTATCAGGCCCTGCGATTTATCGGCCTTCAATCCCATCAATTTCCCCCACACAATTTCCCGCCTAATAAGGATATCCTTCAGTTCCTCCTTCTCACGAGACCTTCGGTCCCCTTGTACTTCCGGAAGGTTATTTGTGTCTCCTTTCGTGAAGACAGAACCAAAGTATTTGTTCAATTGGTCTGCCATTTCTTTGTTCCCCATTATAAATTCATCTGAATCCGACTGCAAGGGACCTACGTTTGTCTTCACTAATCTTTTTCTCTTCACAGATCGATAGAAGCTTTTGCAGTCCATTTTTATGTTCCTGGCAAGCTGCTTCTCGTACTCTATTTCCCCCCTCTTAATTAAACCCTTTGTCCTCCTCTGCTGAATTCTAAATTTCTCCCAGTCCTCAAGTTTGCTGCTTTTTCTGGCCAATTTATATGCCTCTTCCTTGGATTTAACACTATCCTTAATTTCCCTTGTTAGCCACGGTTGAGCTACCTTCCCCGTTTTATTTTTACTCCAGACAGGGATGTACAATTGCTGAAGTTCATCCATGTGATCTTTAAATGTTTGCTATTGCCTATCCACCGTCAACCCTTTAAGTATCATTTGCCATTCTATTCTAGCTAGTTCACGCCTCACACCATCGAAGTTACCTTTCCTTAAGTTCAGGACCGTAGTTTCTGAATTAATTTTGTCACTCTCCATCTTAATAAAGAATTCTACCATGTCATGGTCACACTTCCCCAAAGGGCATCGCACAACAAGATTGCTAATTAGTCCTTTCTCATTACACATCACCCAGTCTAGGATGGCCAGCTCCCTAGTTGGTTACTCGACATATTGGTCTAGAAAACCATCCCTGATACACTCCAGGAAATCTTCATCCACCGCATTGCTACCAGTTAGGTCAGCCCAATCAATATGTAGATTAAAGTCACCCATGATAACTGCTGTATCTTTATTGCACGCATCCCTAATTTCTTGTTTGATGCTGTCCCCAACCTCATTACTACTGTTTGGTGGTCTGTACACAACTCCCACTAGCGTTTTAGAAACATAGAAACATAGAAAATAGGTGCAGGAGTAGGCCATTCGGCCCTTCGAGCCTGCACCGCCATTCAATGAGTTCATGGCTGAACATGCAACTTCAGTACCCCATTCCTGCTGTCTCGCCATACCCCTTGATCCCCCTAGTAGTAAGGACTACATCTAACTCCTTTTTGAAGATATTTAGTGAATTGGCCTCAACAACTTTGTGGTAGAGAATTCCACAGGTTCACCACTCTCTGGGTGAAGAAGTTTCTCCTCATCTCGGTCCTAAATGGCTTACCCCTTATCCTTAGACTGTGACCCCTGGTTCTGGACTTCTCCAACATTGGGAACATTCTTCCTGCATCTAACCTGTCTAAACCCGTCAGAATTTTAAACGTTTCTATGAGATCCCCTCTCATTCATCTGAACTCCAGTGAATACAAGCCCAGTTGATCCAGTCTTTCTTGATATGTCAGTCCCGCCATCCCGGGAATCAGTCTGGTGAACCTTCGTTGCACTCCCTCAATAGTAAGAATGTCCTTCCTCAAGTTAGGAGACACAATACTCCAGGTGTGGCCTCACCAAGGCCCTGTACAACTGTAGTAACACCTCCCTGCCACTGTACTCAAATCCCCTCGCTATGAAGGCCAACATGCCATTTGCTTTCTTAACCGCCTGCTGTACCTGCATGCCAACCTTCAATGACTGATGTACCATGACACCCAGGTCTCGTTGCACCTCCCCTTTTCCTAATCTGTCACCATTCAGATAATAGTCTGTCTCTCTGTTTTTACCACCAAAGTGGATAACCTCACATTTATCCACATTATACTTCATCTGCCATGCATTTGCCCACTCACCTAACCTATCCAAGTCACTCTGCAGCCTCAGCATTCTCCTCGCAGCTCACACTGCCACCCAACTTAGTGTCATCCGTAAATTTGGAGATACTACATTTAATCCCCTCTTCTAAATCATTCATGTACAATGTAAACAGCTGGGGCCCCAGCACAGAACCTTGCGGTACCCTACTAGTCACTGCCTGCCATTCTGAAAAGTACCCATTTAATCCTACTCTTTGCTTCCTGTCTGCCAACCAGTTCTCCATCCACGTCAGCACACTACCCCCAATCCCATGTGCTTTAACTTTGCACATTAATCTCTTGTGTGGGACCTTGTCGAAAGCCTTCTGAAAGTCCAAATACACCATCAACTGGTTCTCCCTTGTCCACTCTACTGGAAACACCCTCAAAAAATTCCAGAAGATTTGTCAAGAATGATTTCCCTTTCATAAATCCATGCTGACTTGGACCTATCATGTCACCTCTTTCCAAATGCGCTGCTATGACATCCTTAACTAATCCTTAGTTAAACTAATATGGCAGGGGATGGGAACCAATACAGGGAGACAGAGGGAAACAAAAAGGAGACAAAAACAAAAGACAGAAAAGAGATGAGTAAAAGTGGAGGGCAGAGAAACCAAAGGCAAGAAACAAAAAGGGCCACTGAATATAAAAGGGCTGCAGGAGGGGTAAAAACTAAAAATCATGGTTTAAAAACTAGGATGAAAACACTCTACCTAAATGCACGCAGCATTAGAAATAAAGTAAATGAGTTGACGGCACAAATCATTACAAATGGGTATGATTTGGTGGCCATTACAGAAACATGGTTGCAAGGTGGCCAAGACTGGGAATTAAACATACAGGGGTATCTGACAATTCAGAAAGATAGGCAAGAAGGGAAAGGAGGTGGGGTAGCTCTGTTAATAAAGGATGATATCAGGGCAGTTGTGAGGGATGATATTGGCTCCAATGAACAAAATGTTGAATCATTGTGGGTGGAGATTAGAGATAGTAAGGGGAAAAAGTCACTGGTCGGCGTAGTTTATAGGCCCCCAAATAATAACTTCATGGTGGGGCGGGCAATAATCAAGGGAATAATGAAGGCATGTGAAAAATGAACGGCAGTAGTTATGGGGGATTTTAACCTACATATCGATTGGTCAAATCAAATCGCAGGGGATAGCCTGGAGGAGGAATTCATAGAATGCATACGGGATTGTTTCTTAGAACAGTATGTAACAGAGCCTACAAGGGAGCAAGCCATTTTGGATCTGGTCCTGTGTAACGAGACAGGAAAAATAAACTATCTCCTTGTAAAAGATCCTCTCGGAATGAGTGATCACAATATGGTTGAATTTGTAATACAGATTGAGGATGAGGAAGTTGTGTCAGAAACGAGCGTACTATGCTTAAACAAAGGGGACTACAGTGGGATGAGGGCAGAGTTGGCTAAAGTAGACTGGAAACAAGGACTAAACGGTGGCACAATTGAGGAACAGTGGAGGACTTTTAAGGAGCTCTTTCATAATGCGCAACAAAAATATATTCCAGTGAAAAAGAAGGGCGGCAAGAGAAGAGATAACCAGCCGTGGATAACCAAGGAAATAAAGGAAAGTATCAAATCAAAGACCAATGCGTATAAGGTGGCCAAGGTTAGTGGGAAACTAGAGGATTGGGAAAATTTTAAGCAACAGCAAAGAATGACTAAAAAAGCAGTAAAGAAAGGGAAGATAGATTACGAAGGTAAACTTGCGCAAAACATAAAAACAGATAGTAAAAGCTTTTACAGATATATAAAACGGAAAAGAGTGACTAAAGTAAATGTTGGTCCCTTAGAAGATGAAAAGGGGGATTTAATAATGCGAAATGTGGAAATAGCTGAGACCTTAAACAATTATTTTGCTTCCGTCTTCACAGTGGAAGACACAAAAACCATGCCAAAAATTGCTGGTCATAGGAACGTGGGAAGGGAGGACCTTGAGATGATCACTATCACTAGGGAGGTAGTGCTGGACAGACTAATGGGACTGAAGGTAGACAAGTCCCCTGGTCCTGATGAAATGCATCCCAGGGTATTAAAAGAGATGGCGGAAGTTATAGCAGATGCATTTGTTATAATCTACCAAAATTCTCTGGACTCTGGGGAGGTACCAGCGGATTGGAGAGCAGCTAATGTAATGCCTCTGTTTAAAAAAAGGGGGCAGGCAAAAGGCAGGTAACTATAGGCCGGTTAATTTAACATCTGTAGTGGGGAAAATGCTTGAAACTATCATTAAGGAAGAAATAGCGGGACATCTGGATAGGAATAGTGCAATCAAGCTGACTCAGCATGGATTCATGAAAGGGAAATCATGTTTAACTAACTTACTGGAATTCTTTGAGGATATAACGAGCATGGTGGATAGAGGTGTACCGATGGATGTGGTGTATTTAGATTTCCAAAAGGCATTCGATAAGGTGCCACACAAAAGGTTACTGCAGAAGATAAAGGTACGCGGAGTCAGAGGAAATGTATTAGCATGGATAGAGAATTGGCTGGCGAACAGAAAGCAGAGAGTCGGGATAAATGGGTCCTTTTCCAGTTGGAAATCAGTGGTTAGTGGTGTGCCACAGGGATCGGTACTGGGACCACAACTGTTTACAATATACATAGATGACCTGGAGGAGGGGACAGAGTGTAGTGCAACAAAATTTGCAGATGACACTAAGATTAGTGGGGAAGCGGGTTGTGTAGAGGACTCAGAGAGGCTGCAAGGAGATTTAGATAGATTAAGCGAATGGGCTAAGGTTTGGCAGATGGAATAGAAACATAGAAACATAGAAAATAGGTGCAGGAGTAGGCCATTCGGCCCTTCTAGCCTGCACCGCCATTCAATGAGTTCATGGCTGAACATTCAACTTCAGTACCCCATTCCTGCTTTCTCGCCATACCCCTTGATCCCCCTAGCAGTAAGGACCTCATCTAACTCCTTTTTGAATATATTTAGTGAATTGGCCTCAACAACTTTCTGTGGTAGAGAATTCCACAGGTTCACCACTCTCTGGGTGAAGAAGTTCCTCCGCATCTCGGTCCTAAATGGCTTACCCCTTATCCTTAGACTGTGACCCCTGGTTCTGGACTTCCCCAACATTGGGAACATTCTTCCTGCATCTAACCTGTCTAACCCCGTCAGAATTTTATATGTCGGAAAGTGTGAGGTCATCCACCTTGGGGAAAAAATACAGTAAAAGGGAATATTATTTGAATGGGGAGAAATTACAACATGCTGTGGTGCAGAGGGACCTGGGGGTCCTTGTGCATGAATCCCAAAAGGTTAGTTTGCAGGTGCAGCAGGTAATCAGGAAGGCAAATGGAATGTTGGCCTTCATTACGAAAGGGATGGAGTACAAAAGCAGGGAGGTGTTGCTGCAACTGTATAAGGTATTGGTAAGGCTGCACCTGGAGTACTGTGTGCAGTTTTGGTCACCTTACTTAAGGAAGGATATACTAGCTTTGGAAGGGGTACAGAGACGATTCACTAGGCTGATTCGAGAAATGAGGAGGTTACCTTATGATGATAGATTGAGTAGACTGGGTCTTTACTCCTTGGAGTTCAGAAGGATGAGGGGTGATCTTATCGAAACATTTAAAATAATGAAAGGGATAGACAAGATAGAGGCAGAGAGGTTGTTTCCATTGGTGGGGGAGACTAGAACTAGGGGGCACAGCTTCAAAATATGGAGGAGCCCATTTAAAACCGAGTTGAGAAAGAATTTCTTCTCCCAGAGGGTTGTGAATCTGTGAAATTCTCTGCCCAAGGAAGCAGTTGAGGCTGGCTCATTGAATGTTTTCAAGTCAAAGATAGATAGATTTTTAAGCAATAAGGGAATTAAGGGTTACGGGGAGAGGGCGGGTAAGTGGAGCTGAGTCCACGACCAGATCAGCCATGATATTGAATGGCGGAGCAGGCTCGAGGGGCTAGATGGCCTACTCCTGTTCCTAATTCTTATGTTCTTACGTTCTTAATAATTGATTCCATCATTTTACCCACTACCGATGTCAGGCTGACCGGTCTATAATCCCCTGTTTTCTCTTTCCCTCCTTTTTTAAAAAGTGGGGTTACATTGGCTACCCTCCACTCCACAGGAACTGATCCAGAGTCTTTGGAATGTTGGAAAATGACTGTCAATGCATCCGTTCTTTCCAAGGCCACCTCCTTAAGTACTCTGGGATGAAGACCATCAGGCTCTGGGGATTTATTGGCCTTCAATCCCATCAATTTCTCCAGCACAATTTCCCGACTACTAAGGATTTCCCTCAGTTCCTCCTTCTTACTAGACCCTCTGACCCCTTTTATATCCGGAAGGTTGTTTGTGTCCTCCTTAGTGAATACCGAACCACAGTACTTGTTCAATTGGTCTGCCATTTCTTTGTTCCCCGTTATGACTTCCCCTGATTCTGACTGCAAGGGATCTACATTTGTCTTTACTAACCTTTTTCTCTTTACATATCTATAGAAGCTTTTGCAGTCCGTCTTAATGTCCCCTGCAAGCTTCCTCTCGTACTCTATTTTCCCTGCCCTAATCAAACTCTTTGTCCTGCTCTGCTGAGTTCTAAATTTCTCCCAGTCCCCAGGTTCACTGCTATTTCTGGCCAATTTGTATGCCACTTTCTTGGCTTTAATACTATCCCTGATTTCCCTTGATAGCCACGGTTGAGCCACCTTCCTTTTTTTATTTTTACGCCAGACAGGGATGTACAATTGTTGTCGTTCATCCATGCGGTCTCTAAACCCCTTAAGTATCATTTGCCAATTTATCCTAGCCAATTCACGCCTCATACCTTCAAAGTTACCCTTCTTTAAGTTCTGGACCATGGTCTCTGAATTAACTGTTTCATTCTCCATCCTAATTTAGAATTCCACCATATTATGGTCACTCTTCCCCAAGGGGCCTCGCACAATGAGATTGCTAATTAATCCTCTCTCATTACACAACACCCAGTCTAAGATGGCCTCCCCCCTAGTTGGTTCATCGACATATTGGTCTCGAAAACCATCCCTTATGCACTCCAGGAAATCCTCCTCCACCGTATTGCTTCCAGTTTGGTTAGCCCAATCTATATGCATATTAAAGTCACCCATGATAACTGCTGCACCTTTATTGCATGCACCCTAATTTCCTGTTTGATGCCCTCCCCAACATCACCACTACTACTGTTTGGAGGTCTGTACACAACTCCCACCAACGTTTTTTGCCCTTTGGTGTTCTGCAGCTCTTCCCATATAGATTCCACATCATCCAAGCTAATGTCCTTCCTAACTATTGCATTAATCTCCTCTTTCACCAGCAATGCTACCCCACCTCCTTTTTCTTTTATTCTATCCTTCCTGAATGTTGAATACCCTTGTATGTTGAGTTCCCAGCCCTGATCATCATGGAGCCACGTCTCTGTAATCCCAATCACATCATATCTGTTAACATTTATTTGCACAGTTAATTCATCCACCTTATTACGGATACTCCTTGCATTAAGACACAGAGCCTTCAGGCTTGTCTTTTTCACACACCTTGTCCCTTTTGAATTTTGCTGTAATGTGGCCCTTTTTGTTTTTTGCCTTGGGATTCTCTGCCCTCCACTTTTACTATTCTCCTTTCTATCTTTTGCCTCTGTCTCCCTTTTATTTCCCTCTGCCTCCCTGCATAGGTTTCTATCCCCTTGCCATATTAGTTAAACTCCTCCCCAGCAGCACTAGCAAACACTCCCCCTAGGACATTGGTACCGGTCCTGCCCAGGTGTAGATCGTCCGGTTTGTACTGGTCCCACCTCCCCCAGAACCGGTTCCAATGTCCCAGGAATTTGAGTCCCTCACTTCTGCACCACTCCTCAAGCCACGTATTCATCTGAGCTATCCTGCGATTCCTACTCTGACTAGCACGTGGCACTGGTAGCAATCCTTAGATTACTACTTTTGTGGTCCTGCTTTTTAATTTAGCTCCTAGCTCTCTAAATTCATCTCATAAGACCTCATCCCATTTTTTACCTATATCGTTGGTACCGATCTGCACCATGACAACTGTCTGTTCATCCTCCCTTTTTAGAATGCCCTGCACCCGCTCCGTGACATCCTTGACCCTTGCACCAGGGAGGCAACATACCATCCTGGAGTTTCGGTTGCGGCTGCAGAAACGTTTATTCCCCTTACAATTGAATTCCCTATCACTATAGCTCTCCCACTCTTTTTCCTGCCCTCCTGTGCAGCAGAGCCACCCACGGTGCCATGAATTTGGCTGCTGCTGCCCTCCCCTGATGAGTCATCCCCCCCCCCTTCCCCCCCAACAGTACCCAAAGTGATGTATCGGTTTTGCAGGAGGATGACTGCAGGGGATCCCTGCACTACCTTCCTTGCACTGCTCTTCCTGTTGGTCACCCATTCCCAATCTGGCTGTGTAACCTTTACCTGCGGGAAGACCAACTCACTAAATGTGCTATTCACGTCCACCTCAGCATCGTGGATGCTCAAGAGTGAATCCACCCGCAGCTCCAGTGCCGCAATGCGGTCTGTTAGGAGCTGCAGGTGGATGCACTTCCCGCACACGTAGTCGTCAGGGACACCGGAAGCGTCCCTGACTTCCCACATAGTACAGGAGGAGCATAACACGTCCGAGCTGTCCTGCCATGACTTAACCCTTAGATTAACTTAATTTGGCAACAACAATGCTAAAGGTTACTTACTGATAAAGAAGAGACAAAGAAAATCTACTTACCAATCACTTATCCCCTTGGCTGTGACCTCACCTTTTGATTTCTTTCTACTTCTTTGCCTTCTCTCTCCGCTGCAGCTGCACCAGCTGGCTCCTCCTTGACGTTGGGCCTTTTATCGGCCTCCCCCGGACTCCCGCTGCTTGGACTGCTGCTCTTCATCGACGTTGGGCCTTTTATAGGCCTCCACCGGACTCCCGCTGCTCGAACTCAGTTGGCAATCAGTGACTAGTGGGGTGCTGCAATGATCAGTGCTGGGACCCCAACTATTTACAATCTATATTAATGACTTGGATGAAGGGCCCAAGTATAACGTAGCCAAGTTTGCTGACGATCCAAAGATGGGAGGAAAAGCAATGTATGAGGAGGAGACACAAAATCTGCAAAAGGGCGTAGACAGTCGAAGTGAATGGGCAAAAATTTGGCAGATGGAGTAAAATGTTGGAAAGTGAGAGGTTATTCATTTTGGCAGAAAAAAAATCAAAGAACAAGTTATGATTTAAATGGAGAAGAATTGCAAAGTGCTGCAGTACAGCGAGACCTTGGGGGTACTTGTGCATAAAACACAAAAGGTTAGTATGCAGGCACAGCAACTGATCAGGAAGGCCAATGGAATATTGGCCTTTATTTCAAAGGAAATGGAGTATAAAAGCAGAGAATTCTTGCTACAGTTATACAGGGTATTGGTGAGGCCACACCTGGAATACTGCGTACAGTTTTGATTTCTATATTTAAGAAAGGATATACTTGCTTTGGAGGCAGTTCAGGGAAGGTTCACCAGGTTGATTCTGGAGATGAGGGGTTGACATGAGGAAAGGTTGAGTAGGTTGGGCCTCTACTCATTGGAATTCAGAAGAATGAGAGGTGATCTTATTGAATCGTATAAGATTATGAGGGGGCTTGACAAGATGGATGCAGAGAGAATGTTTCCACTGATAGGGGAGACTAGAACTTGGGGGCATAATCTTAGAATAAGGGGCCGCCCATTTAAAACTGAGATGAGGAGGAATTTCTTCTGAGGGTTGTAAGTCTGTGGAATTGGCTGCCTCTGAGATCTGTGGAAGCTGGGTCATTGAATAAATTTAAGACAGAGATAGACTGTTTCTTAACCAATAAGGGGTTATGGGGAGCGGGCAGGGAAGTGAACCTGAGTCCATGATCGGATCAGCCATGATCGTATTAAATGGCGGAGCAGGCTCGAGGGGCCAGATGGCCTGCTCCTGCTCCTATTTCTTATGTTCTTATGTAAAATTACAGGGAACAATGGTGATGGTTGGTTGTTTTTCAGATTAGCGGGAAGTATACAGTGGTGTTCCCAGGAGTCGGTATTGGGACCACTGCTCTTTTTGATATACAGGTAGAGTGCTGAAATCCAGAGTTCCACAAACCGGAATTCGGGATGGCGGGTTTCTGTTCCGAAATCCGGAAAAACCCGGCAAGCCCTCTGTCCTGAGCTTTCCGGATTTCGGACATTGTTCCTGTATATTAATGACCTGGACTTGGGTATACGGGGCATACAGTTTGCAGATAATCCGAAACTCGAAAATGTAGTAAACAATGACGAGGATAGCAACAGACTTCAGGAGGACATAGACAGATTGGTTAAATAGGCGGACAAATGGCAGATGAAATTTAACGCAGAGAAATGTGAAGTGATACATTCTTGGTTGGAAGAATGAGGAGAGGCAATATAAACTAAATGGTAGAATTATAAAGTGGGTGCAGGAATAGAATGATATGGGAGTGTGTGTATCTAAATCATTGAAGGTGGCAGGACAAGTTGAGAAGGCTGCTTTTTAAAATCAAATAAACATGGGATGCTTGGCTTTATGAATGGAGGAATAGAGTAAAAAGGAAGGAAGTTATGCTAAACCTTTATAAAAACTCTAGTTCGGCCTTAGCTGGAGTATTGTGTTCAATTCTGGGCACCACACTTTGGGAAGGATGTCAAAGCCTTGGGGAGGGTGCAGAAGAGAATTACTAGAATGGTACCAGGGATGAGGGACTTGAATTATGTGGCGAGATGGGAAAAGATGGGGTTGCTCTCAGTAGAGCAGACAAAGTTAAGAGGTGCTTTGATAGAAGTGTTCAAAATCATAAATGCTTTTGATAGAGTAATTGAGGAGAAACTGTTTCAAGTGGCAGAAGGGTCAGTAACCAGAGGACACAGATTTCAGGTGATTGGCAAAAGAACCAGAGGCGATGTACAGTGGAGATGAAGTGTTTTTTTTACTTATATGGAAAATGAGTACATTTCTGCGTTTACTACCACCTATTTTGTTATGGTCAGAGCATTATTGGTGTTGGGGTCTGTTTTCTTTGAATGAAAGAGAATCTGTGCACATGTGGTGGTGGTGGGGTTGGGGGGGGGGGGGGGGGGGTGCGGTGAGGGTGGCTGACAAAATCTGCAACAACTGCTTTTGAAAATGTAATTAGATAGAGTTTTTGTACTTGAATTTTTGAACGAGTAACTGACCAACAAGAACAGGTACCTCGTAGCATTTTGTTCTCTGCTGTTTCTTGTTATATGATCTGACAGGGGATTCTTGTATTGTTTTTGACACTTTCCACCATTTCAAGTAATTGGTAAGTTGTGTGGTAGCTCTTTAATATGTTTTAGTAACACACTATCCTTTACCAATAATTTTCCACCTGTGACAAATTTCAAACTAACATATGCTTCAAATAGAGTATTATTATCCTCCTGCTGCTGAAGAAAAAAACACATATTTTGATGTTGGATTGGTAGAATTTCCAATTCCTACTGAGTGCTGTAGACATTTAAAAGTAATTACAACAGGGAATTTATTTGCTTGTGCAGCCTGCAGATGCCTGTTTGAATCAACATTCCATAGGATATTCATTGTCAGCTGCCTATTTTTTCCCTTGCCAAATTTTAACTGGAGCACAATTTCACTGAAGCAGTCAGTTCTCTACTACCTTGCCCAAGTAGTCATTTTTCATGTGAGTATTGAAAGTATAAGGCGATTCAGCTGCTTGAGCGTATAACGACAGAGCTTTATGATCCCCACCTGACATCCACACATCCCCACTTCCAGCTTCGGTTGTTCATTTTCCACTTTCTAACCAACTGGGATCAATTGAGTGCCAATACTGATGCTCCAGATGTGATCAGAATGGGAATTGACTTGGGTCTTTCTTCTCAAGGGCTTGGCTGTTCATTGGATAAATGAGCCTTTCTGTTGGGGCAGCACGTGTAGAACTTCAAAAAATATTTTTAAGCATTTCAAAAAATCCACAGAAATCTTTGCAATAGGAGCACACACACAATAGAATTCCCAAGTTGGCTGTGTTTGGCCACAATAAATATGGTTGACCCTAGGATCAGAATTCAAAATCAAGCAAAGGCTTTCTGCTCGAACTATCATCATCATCATAGGTGGTCCCTTGAAACGAGGATGACTTGCTTCCACGCCAAAAAGTGATGAATTCACAGGTGTTTTAATGAAGGACCTAATATTCCAGTCCCGAACTACATCTTGACGGGTGGAAGATGCCTGTGCATTGATTTTTTTTAAAACGTGTGGTGGACGTTGCACACCAGCCACAACATTGGCTTGACAGAGCTAGGTCTTGGTCCAGTGGCAAGGATTAACCAAGACGACTGGAGACCAGCTCTGCTGCACGGACCTAGCGTGCACACATATCGCAGTGTGGGCTAGCCCGTACTGCCCCATGGCCCTTGCCTCTTCTGGGCCCCGATCACGTCCCTCTATGAACTCTTACAGCTCCTGCGCCCTAACCTCGCCGCTCCTGCTGTACCCGCCCATGCTCCAATCAGCGATCTGGATTTGGGTGATGTCAAATCCAGTCACCCTCTTCACAGCTGTCTCCCTCCTGCAGCAGCATGCCGTTACTCCCTTTAATGGCCCCAACCTGCTGATAACCTTGAATGCTGGGACCACGCTGGACTTGCATGTCTGTACTTCGATGTGAACAGTAAGTACAGTAATTATATGATGTCCATGTCTTATGCACAACCTGTGGACCTTAAGCCAGACAATTTGTCAAGTTAACAAGGGTATTGTACTAACAAATTGAAGCTGACTGCTGGACTTTAAATAACCAGACAGTTATAATAAGATGTCTGACAAACATTTACATTGTAAAAGACCTGGCTTTTCAAACTGCTCTGCAAGTTTAAAATTGTATCATGGTCTTGAAATTGTAGCAGCAGAAAGTGCAATTACAATAATCAAAATCCGACAAAGAGGTTTTACTTTTCTCTACATGATATGTAGTATTGAACTTTTATTTGACAATTTAATAACTATTGAAACACTTAAAACCCTTAGTACCATTCTATAAAGAGGAACTGTAAAATTGAACCATATCTAGTTATCCAATGCTTAATGTTTTGTTTTTACCTGCACATAGTTGCCAAATACCATACTAAATACAGTCCCAATTTCTCAAACTGGAGACGTGCAGCTTTGTGGACTATACTTGACAAAAGTTTGCACTGAATTTTATGCAAACTTTTTAGCTACTGAAATATTTAACATCTCCAAGAAGGATGGACACCAATGTTTTTAATACTGGTGGTAAACTGAATTTGAGAGACTGACAGGAATGGTTCAGGAAGGACTTGACTGAAGACAGTGCTGCGCACTGACCAGAATTGTTGTGATCATGTTCTCAATATGATAAGTAATTGAACCAAGAGACCAAGTAAGGGGAAGATGAAGTCATAAGCTCCAGAGTAGTACAAACCGTATTGCAGTCGTTTGACAAATAAAAACTGACCGTAATTCAGTCAGATTCAAGTTAGTTATGGATAAGGACAAGGATAAGCCTGGAATAAAAGTCCCAAATTGGGGAAATGCTAACTTTGCTAAGTTGAGGAGTGATTTGACCACAGTGGACTGGAAACAGCTACTTGTGGGTAAATCGGTGTCAGAACAGTGGGAGGATTCAAGAAGGAGACTGGGTCCGGAAGGCTCAGGCCAAACATGTGCCTTTAAAGAAAAAGGGTGGGAATAACAATTCTAGAGCCCCCTGGATGTCTAGGAACTTACAGGGGAGGATAAAGAAAAAAAGGAAGCATATGTCATATACCAACGGCTAAATACTATAGAATCTATGGAGGAATATAGAAAATTAAGAGGTAAAATTAAAAAAGATATTAGGAATGCTAAGAGAGAGCATGAAAAATTCTTGGCTAGTAAAATTAAGGAAAACTCAATATTTTAAGACCCAGGGTAACTAAAGAAAGGGTAGGGCCTATTAGAGACCATGAGGATAATCTTTGTGTGGAGGCGGAAGATGTTGGTATGGTTCTTAATGAATACTTTGCGTCTGCTTTCACAAAGGAAAGGGGCAAAGAAGATACTGCTAGCGAGGAGGAGTGTGATATCCTGGATGAAATAAACATAGTGAGAGAAGAGGTATTAAAGGGGTTTAGCAGCTGTGAAAGTAGATAAGTCCCCAGGCCCGGATGAAATGCATCCCAGGCTGTTGAGCGAAGTAAAAGAGGAAATATAATTTTCCAGTCCTCTTTGGATTTGGGCATGATGCAGGAGGATTGCTGATGTGGTACCCTTGTTTAAGAAGGGAGAAAGGGATAGGCCGAATAATTACAGGCCTGTCAGCCTAAGCTCAGTGGTGGGAAAATTATTGGAAACAATCCTGAAAGACAGGATAAATCTACATTTGGAAAGGCAAGGATTAATTAGGGACAGTCAGCACGGATTTGTTAAGGGAAGGTCATGTCTGACTAACTTGATTGAATTTTTTGAGGAGGTAACCAAGAGGGTCGATGAGGGTAGTGGGTACGATGTAGTGTATATGGACATTAGCAAAGCTTTTGATAAGGTCTCACATGGTAGACTGGTCATGAAGGTTAAAGCCCATGGGATCCAGGGCAAAGTGGCAAGTTGGATCCAAAATTGGCTTGGAGGTAGGAAGCAAAGGGTAATGGTTGATGGATGTTTTTGTGACTGGAAGGATGTTTCCAGTGGGGTTCCGCAGGGCTCAGTACTGGGTCCCTTGCTTTTTGTGGCATGTGTGTGTGTGTATCTACATATCTATCTATCAACGATTTAGATTTGAATATAGGGAGTATGATTAAGAAGTTTGCAGATGATACTAAAATTGGCTGTGTGGTTGATAATGAAGAGGAAAGTCATAGATTGCAGGAGGATATCAATCTACTAGTCAGGTGGGCAGAGCAGTGGCAAATGGAACTTAATTCGGAGTAGTGTGAGGTAATGCACTTTAGGAGGGCTAATAAGGAAAGGGTATACACATTAAGTGGTAGGCCACTTAATAGTGTAGATGAACAAAGGGACCTTGGAGTGCTTGTCCACAATTCCCTAAAAGTAGCAGGCCAGGTGGATAAGTTGGTTAAGAAGGCATACGGAATGCTTGCCTTTATTGGCCGAGGCATAGAATACAAGAGCAGGGAGGTTATGCTTAAATTGTATAATACTCTGGTTCGGCCACAGCTGGACTACTGCATGCAGTTCTGCTCGCTATATTATAGGAAGGACACAATTGCACTAGAGAGGGTGCAGAGGAGATTTACAAGGATGCTGCCTGGAATGGGGAATCTTGGCTATGAGGACAGATTAGATAGGCTGGGTTTGTTCTCATTGGAACAGACGAGGTTGAGGCGAGACCTCATTGAGGTGTACAAAATTTTGAGGGGCCTGGATATGGTGGATAGCAAAGGGTCTATTTCCATTGGTGGAGGGGTCAATTATGAGGGGATGTAGTTTTAAGGTGGTTGGTGGAAGGTTCAGAGGGGATTTAAGGGCGGGGGCTTCTTCATGCAGAGGGCTGTGGGGGTCTGGAACTCACTGCCTGGAAGGGTGGTGGATGCAGAAACCCTCACCATAATTAAAAAGTGCTTGGATGGGCACTTGAAGTGCCGAAACCTGCAGGGCTACGGACCTGGAGCTGGTAATTGGTATTAGACTGTATAATCTCTTGTTGGCTGGTGCAGATACGATGGTAAGTACTGCAGGGAATCGAATACGGCCAGGGTGATCTGGATTAGTTTCGATCGCCTGGGGTGGTTGGGCAGGAATTTTCCCAGATATTTTTTTTCCCCAATTGGCTTGTTTTTTTTTCTGTTTTTTGCCTTTCCCAGGAAATCACATGGCTCTGGTTGGGGTGGAGTGTAGAATGTTTCAGTGTAAGCGGTGTCGCAGTTGTGTGGGGCGGACTGGTTGGGCTGCGTGCTCTTTACCTTTCCGCCAAGGCTTTAACACCCTTTTTAAAGTGTGGTTCCCAGCATTGCGCACAGTACTCCAGCTGAGGCCTAACCAGTGCTTTTATTGAGGTTTGACATAACTTCCTTCCTGTTGTGCTCTATGCCTCTATTAATAAAGGCAAGGATCCCAAATGAATATCAGAAATAGGAGCAGGAGTAGACCATACGGCCCCTCGAGCCTACTCCGCCATTTAATACAATCATGGTTGATCCAATCATGGACTCGGGACCACTTCCCTGCCCGCTCCCCATAACCCCTTAATCCCTTAGACAGTTTTTAACCGATACCTCTGTTTTAAATGTATTCAATGTCCCGGCTTCCGCAGCTCTCTGACGCAGCAAATTCCACAGATTTACAACCCTCTGCGAGAAGAAATTCCTCCTCATCTCAGTTTTAAATGGGCGGCCCCTTATTCTAAGATCATGCCCTCTAGTTCTAGTCTCCCCTATCAGTGGAAACATCCTCTCTGCATCCACCTTGTCAAGCCCCCTCATAATCTTATACATTTCGATACGATCACCTCTCATTCTTCTGAATTCCAATAAGTAGAGGCCCAACCTCCTCAACCTTTCTTCATAAGTCAACCCCCTCATCTTCAGAATCAATCTAGTGAACCTTCTCTGAACTGCCTCCAAAGCAAGAATATCCTTTCGTAAATATGGAAACCAAAACTACACAGTATTCCAGGTGTGGCCTCACCAATACCCTGTATAACTGTAGCAAGACCTCCCTGCTTTTATACTGCATCCCCTTTGCAATAAAGGCCAAGATTCCATTTGCCTTCCTGATCACTTGCTGTACCTGCATACTAACCTTTTGTATTTCATGCACAAGCACCCCCAGGTCCTGCTGTACTTGCAATTTTTCTCCATTTAAATAATAACTTGCTCTTTGATTTTTTTTCTGCCAAAGTGCATGACCTCCCACTATCCAACATTATATTCCATCTGCCAAATTTTTGCGCACTCACTTAGCCTGCCTGTGTCCTTTTGCAGATTTTTTGTGTCCTCCTCACACATTGCTTTTCCTCCCATTTTTGTATCGTCAGCAAACTTGCCTACGTTACACTCGGTCCCTTCTTCGAAGTCGTTCGTATAGATTGTAAATAGCTGGGGTCCCAGCATTGATCCCTGCGGCACACCACTAGTTACTGATTGCCAACCCGAGAATGAACCATTTATCCTGACTCTCTGTTTTCTGTTAGCTAGCCAATCCTCTATCCATGCTAATATATTGCCCCCAACCCCGTGAACTTTTATCCTGTGCAGTAACCTTTTATGTGGCACCTTGTCAAATGCCTTCTGGAAGTCCAAATACACCACATCCACTGGTTCCCCCTTATCCACCCGGTTCGTTACATCCTCAAAGAATTCCAGCAAATTTGTCAAACATGACTTCCCCTTCATAAATCCATGTTGACTCTGCCTGATAGAATTATGCTTTTCCAAATGTCCTGCTACTGCTTCTTTAATAATGGACTCCCAAAATTTTCCCAACCACAGATGTTAAGCTTAAATGGTCTATAGTTCCCTGCTTTTTGTCTGCCTCCTATTTTAAATAGGGGCTTCACATTTGCAGTTTTCCAATCTGCTGGAACCTCTCTAGAATCCAGGGAATTTAGGTAAATTACAACCAATATATCCACTATCCCTGCCGCTACTGCTCTTAAGACGGTAGGATGCAAGCTATCAGGTCCAAGGGATTTATCCTCTTTTAGTCCCATTATCTTATTGAGTACCACCTTCTTAGTGTTTGTGATTGTGTTCAGTTCCTCCCCTGCCCCCACCCCCCTTGATTATCCACTGTTGGGATATTGTTTGTGTGCTCTACCGTAAAGATTGATACAAAATATTTGTTCAGAGTTTCTGCCATCTCCATGTTTCCCATTACTAATTCCCCGGTCTCATCCTTTAAGGGATCAATATTTACTCTGGCCACTCTTCCTTTTTATATACCTATAGAAACTCTTGCTATCTGGTTTTATATTTCATGCTAGTTTACTTTCATAGTCAATGTTCCCTTTTTTAATCATTTTTTGTGTCATTCTTTGCTGGCTTTTAAAAGCTTCCCAATCTTCTGTCCTCCCACTAGTTTTGACCACTTTGTATGCCCTTGTTTTTAATTGGATACTGTCCTTTTTTTCTTTAGTTAGCCACGGATGGCTATCTTTTCTTTTACACCCTTTCCTCCTCACTGGAATCTCCTTAAATGTACACTTTAATCTATTTTCCCAGTCCACTTTAGCCAACTCATACCTTTGTAGACTCCTTTATTTAAGCTTAGTACGCTGGTTTGATATCCAACTTTCTCACCCTCCATCTGAATTTGAAATTCAACCATGCAATGATCACTCATTCCAAGGGGATCCTTTACTAGGAGATTGTTTATTAATCCTGTCTCATTACACAGGACCAGAATCAAGATGGGCCTGCCCCCTGATTGGTTCTGTTACATACTGCTCAAGGAACCCGTCCCTTATGCACTCTATGAACTCTTCCTCAAGGATACCCTGACTAATTTGATTTGTCCAATCCGTATGGAGGTTAAAATCACCCATGATTATTGCTGTTTGCTTTTTACAAGCCCCTACTATTTCCTGGTTTATACTCTGACCAACAGAGTTGCCACTGTTAGGAGGACTATAGACTATGCTCGCCAGTGATTTTTTTTTCTCCCTTATTATTTCTTAACTCCACCCAAACTGTTTCAACATCCTAATCATTTGAGCCAGTATTGTTTTTCACTATTGCAGTGATTCCATCCTTTATCAACAGAGCTACCCCACCTCCTTTTCCTTTCTGTCTGTCCTTCCGGATTGTCAAATAACCCTGAAGATTTAATTCCCAGTCCTGGTCATCTTGCAACTATGTCTCTGTGATGGCTCTCAAATCATACCCATTTGTATCGATTTGTGCTGTCAATTCATCTATTTTGTTATGAATGCTACGTGCATTTAGACAAAGTGCTTTTCAATTTTTTTTTAACCTTTTTTTCCTGCTTGTTTCCTCTCCTTTAACTCACTTTCTTTTTGCTTTCTTATTCCAGATTTACTCCCCTCCCTACTGAATCTATTTTCAGGTTCCTATCCCCCTGCCAAGCTAATTTAAACTCTCCCCAACAGCAGGAGCAAACCCCGTGAGGATATTGGTCCCGGCTCTGAGGTGCAACCTGTCCGGCTTGTACAGGTCCCACCTCCCCTAGAAGTGGTCCCAATGCCTCAGGAAACTAAAGCCCTCCCGCCTGCCCCATCTCTCCAGCCATGTATTCATCTTCTCTATCCTCCTATTTCTATACTCACTGGCTCGTGGCATGGGGAGTAATCCGGAGATTACTACCTTTTTGAGGCCCTGCTTTTTAATCTCTCTCCTAGCTCCCTAAACTCTGCCTGCAGGACCTCATCCCTCTTTCTACCTATGTCATTGGTCCCAATATGGACCACGACCTCTGGCTGTTTACCCTCTCCCCCCAGAATGCCCTGCAGCTGCTCAATGACATCCTTGACTCTGGCACCAGGGAGGCAACACACCATCCTGGAGTCAAGTCTGCAGTCGCAGAAATGCCTGTCTGCTCCCCTGACTATTTAATCCCCCACCACTATAGCTCTTCCGTTCTTCTTCCTCCATCCAGCTGAGCCACCCATGGTGCTGTGGATTTGGCTCTGGCTGCACTCCCCAGAGCCACCATCGCCCCCACCGGTACTCCGGTTGGAGAGCGAGATGGACTCGGGGGACTCCTGCACTACCTGCCTAGTCTTCCTCCTTTTGTCTGGCGGTCACCCAATCCCTATCTTCCTGCACACTCTTAAGCTGCGGGGTGACCACCCCTAGAAACGTGCTAACCTTGTAGCTCTCAGTCTCACGGATGCACCGCAGTCACTCCAGTTGCCACTCAAGCTCCAAAACGCGGAGCTCGAGTTGGTGCAGCTGGAGACACCTGCACACGCGGTCGTCCCGGCTGCGCGAAGCATCCAGGACTTCCCACATGCTATTTTTTTTAACTGCCTTATCAACTTGTCCTGCCACCTTCAAAGATTTGTGTGCACGCACTCCCTTTAAAATTGTATGATTTAGCTTATATTGCGTCTCCTCATTCTTATCAAAATGTATCACTTCACACTCTGCATTAAATTTAGTCTGTCCATTTAACCAGTCTGTCTATGTCCTCCTGAAGTCTGTTACGGTCCTCGTCATTGTTTACTACATTTCCGAGTTTCGTGTCATCTGCAAACTTTGAAATTGTGCCCTGTGTACCTAAGTCTAAGTCGTTAACATGTATCAAAATCACAATGGACCTAATACCAACCCCAGTAAAACACCACGATACCTCCCTTCAGTTTGAAAAAAAAACAACCTTTCACTACTACTGTCTGCTATCTGTCCGTGGGTTTTAATTTTGCGAACAAGTCTGTGGCACATTGTCAAATGCCTTTTTAAAAGTCAATGTACATATCAACTGCATTGCCCTTATCAACCCCCTCTGTTACTACTTCAAAGAACTCAATCAAGATAATCAAACACGATTTGCCTTTTTTGTATTCAGTTTTTCACTAAATCTCACGCAAACTGGCAGTGGAATGATTTTACTGGGTATTTTCTGGTTCAGTTGAGCAATTAGACATATTTACTTTAGCCGTATACACAGAACTGAAGTTATTTCATGGGGTTGAATGACATTTCTGCAGCCACCGATCTGCTTAACCACACCCTTACCAACTCCTTTGATGCCCTAATCCCTATTAAAACAATGACTCTCTCTCACCCTGACCGTTCCCCTGGTACAGCCCTCATCTTTGCTCCCTTAAGTCCAAGGGGCGCAGTCTTGAATGGATGTGGCGGACAACTGGTTTAGCCATTCACCGCCAGATCTGGCTGGACCACATAAAGCATTATCGGGTCTAGTCTTGTCTACAAAAACTGCTCACTATTCCAGGATCATTATGGAATGCAAAAATAACACCCGGGCTACTGTTCTCTACTGCTAACCGTCGTCTTAAACCCCTCTCCCCTGTGAGGAGCTCATGGACGACTTTGTCTCAAAGATTGAGACCATCTGATCAGCTGCCTCTATGAGTTCCCTTCTTTCCCCTAGCCCACTGGGCGAAACTTCCTATGAAGCTCCTCCGTGCCCGAGCCCTAAACTCGCATCTTCCTGCCGAGGAGCTGTTCGAGCCATCCGGCCCTGTGGAGGTCGTCGTCGGGCAGGCCCCGCCGAGGAGGAGGTCGTCGTCGGGCGGGCCCCGCCGAGGAGGAGGTCGTCGTCGGGCGGGCCCCGCCAAGGAGATCGTACAGCCGAGGATGTTGTCGGGCGGGCCGGCCCTGCCGAGGAGGCCCTGAAATAAGGGCAGTGGCCAAGGCGAGGCCCAAGGTCGGGCAGCGCCGGGGCCCCGAGGTCGTCTGGTCCGGATTCCGGAACATTTTACGGATTCCGGATGACCCTGCCACCGATGGTCCCGGATTCTGGATTCCGGAACTCCGGATTGTCGACGTTGCACCTGTACCACGGACCGGACCCGACACCCGCTCCCCCCCTGCTCCCGGACTGGAACCGACACCCCCCCCCCCCCAAATCTCCTTCCCCGCCCCCAAATCTCCTTCCCCGCCCCCCCCAAATCTCCTTCCCCACCCCCCCCCCAAATCTCCTTCCCCGCCCCCCCCAAATCTCCTTCCCCGCCCCCCCCAAATCTCCTTCCCCGCCCCCCCCAAATCTCCTTCCCCGCCCCCCCCCAAATCTCCTTCCCCGCCCCCCCCCAAATCTCCTTCCCCGCCCCCCCCCAAATCTCCTTCCCCGCCCCCCCCAAATCTCCTTCCCCGCCCCCCCCAAATCTCCTTCCCCGCCCCCCCCAAATCTCCTTCCCCGCCCCCCCCAAATCTCCTTCCCCGCCCCCCCCAAATCTCCTTCCCCGCCCCCCCCAAATCTCCTTCCCCGCCCCCCCCAAATCTCCTTCCCCGCCCCCCCCAAATCTCCTTCCCCGCCCCCCCCAAATCTCCTTCCCCGCCCCCCCCAAATCTCCTTCCCCGCCCCCCCCAAATCTCCTTCCCCGCCCCCCCCAAATCTCCTTCCCCGCCCCCCCCAAATCTCCTTCCCCGCCCCCCCCAAATCTCCTTCCCCGCCCCCCCCAAATCTCCTTCCCCGCCCCCCCCAAATCTCCTTCCCCGCCCCCCCCAAATCTCCTTCCCCGCCCCCCCCAAATCTCCTTCCCCGCCCCCCCCAAATCTCCTTCCCCGCCCCCCCCAAATCTCCTTCCCCGCCCCCCCAAATCTCCTTCCCCGCCCCCCCCAAATCTCCTTCCCCGCCCCCCCCAAATCTCCTTCCCCGCCCCCCCCAAATCTCCTTCCCCGCCCCCCCAAATCTCCTTCCCCGCCCCCCCAAATCTCCTTCCCCGCCCCCCCCAAATCTCCTTCCCCGCCCCCCCCAAATCTCCTTCCCCGCCCCCCCCAAATCTCCTTCCCCGCCCCCCCCAAATCTCCTTCCCCGCCCCCCCCAAATCTCCTTCCCCGCCCCCCCCAAATCTCCTTCCCCGCCCCCCCCAAATCTCCTTCCCCGCCCCCCCCAAATCTCCTTCCCCGCCCCCCCCAAATCTCCTTCCCCGCCCCCCCCAAATCTCCTTCCCCGCCCCCCCCCAAATCTCCTTCCCCGCCCCCCCCCAAATCTCCTTCCCCGCCCCCCCCAAATCTCCTTCCCCGCCCCCCCCAAATCTCCTTCCCCGCCCCCCCCAAATCTCCTTCCCCGCCCCCCCCAAATCTCCTTCCCCGCCCCCCCCAAATCTCCTTCCCCGCCCCCCCCAAATCTCCTTCCCCGCCCCCCCCAAATCTCCTTCCCCGCCCCCCCCAAATCTCCTTCCCCGCCCCCCCCAGATCTCCTTCCCCGCCCCCCCCAGATCTCCTTCCCCGCCCCCCCCGATCTCCTTCCCCGCCCCCCCGATCTCCTTCCCCGCCCCCCCGATCTCCTTCCCCGCCCCCCCCAGATCTCCTTCCCCGCCCCCCCCAGATCTCCTTCCCCGCCCCCCCAGATCTCCTTCCCCGCCCCCCCAGATCTCCTTCCCCGCCCCCCCCCCTTTATCATCTTCTCCCACTTCTCCCCATCCTCCCTCCCCCGTCCCCCCCGCTTCTCCCCCGTCCCTCACCCCCCCGCTTCTCCCCCGTCCCTCACCCCCCCGCTTCTCCCCCGTCCCTCACCCCCCCGCTTCTCCCCCGTCCCCTCCCCTCGCTGTCAGAAACACAGATACTGACAGACAGAGAATGTGAGACACACAGACAGACAGAGAGATAGAGACACTGACAGAGACACACTGAGTGGGACATCCCAGCACGCTATTGGAGTGCTCCCGGTGCTGCAGTCGGTAAGTAGAAAATGTTTTATTTATTGATTTAAAAAAAAAAAAAAAAATTTCTTATTAATTTTTTTTGATTGATTTATTGGTTGATTTATTGATGTATTTATCAGTTATTATTGATGATGGCTCTTTATTTGTAAAACTGAAGTGTTTCATGTTTGTAAACTTCCCTTTAAACACCACCCCCCCCCCCCCCCCACCGTTCCCTACGCCTAATTTGTAACCTGCGCCTGATTTTTTCAAGCCTTCAAAAATCTTCACTTACTCCATTCTAAGTTAGTTTGGAGTACGTTTTCATTGTGGAAACTTTGAAATCAGGCGTCAGTGGCCGGACACGCCCCCTTTTGGAAAAAAAAATTCTGTTCCAAAGTGAAACTGTTCTACCTGACTAGAACTGGAGGAAACTAAATGTGGAGAATTCCGATTTCTAAGATACTCCGTTCTACACCAGTTGCTCCTAAAAATTAGGTCAAACCATGTGGAAACTTGGGGCCACTATGTGTACATTTCATTTTGGTATGTCAAAGCTTTCTGGATTAATTGGCTTTGACATGGGAAGACTTTTAAGTACATGCTATGTGGTCATTTCAAAAACAAAATCATTAAGTACTTGCTGGTTAAATTAGTTAGTCACATTAACTATTTTGCTTCAGGTGCTTCTATTTATCCTATTCCAACTAAACAGTTTCTTTGTGTTGTCATAGTTTCTGACACAAGAACCACCTATGACTAGTGCATTAAGTAGGTGCACTACTTACTGGAGCAGATGGAATATATGTTGCTTCCTGTGTTTGGAATGCAGTTTCCACTCCCCAAATCATTAGATGCATTGAGCAAAGCATTTAGTCTTAATGAGGCAACAATCTTTTGAAATTATTCAGATTTAAGGAATTATATTGTTGTTTGGTATTATGTACATTATCAACCCATGCTAAATTGAATTATCATGGCAACAGGAATCCTTTTCAATGCAGGCATTATTGATATATTTATATATATTCTATCTTCAAAATGCTTATCGTTGTCTATAAATCCCTCCAATTTATGTACCTTTGTCATCTCGTCCAGACTCTGATCTCTTGTGCATTTCCCCTCCATGCTCTACCATTGGAAGCACAGCCTTCAGCTAGCGTGCCCCAACATTATTGAACTATCTCCCAAACTGCCTTGTTTAATCCTTTCTCACCACCTTAACATTTATTCTTTGCTCACTGTGCTTATTTCCCCCCCCCTGCTGCTGATGATGTGCCTTGAGATGATTTTACTATGTTAAAGAAGCTATGTAAATGCAAGTTGTCTTCAAATCACTTCAGCTTCATTAAGTTTGTTCAAGTCTTTTTGCCTCTGTACACATAACTATTTGACCCAATTTCCTCCAACAGTCTTAATCTTCATCAAGTCTTCCTGGCAACCTCAAGACTGTAGATGAGAGAAGTTGCTAGAAAAATAGGGGGAGGAGAATATAGAGTTGTTGCATTTGATTTTCCATGTCCTCATTTTCATGTAAATCCTGATATTGCAATCTATTTGCAGTGTCTACATTTTACAAACATTGAAAGCTTTCTGGGAGCCATGTTGGTAAAAATTACATTCAAAGTTTAGAGACAATGGAGGTGAAAATGTATGTTAAACTATAAATGGCTTTAGTCTATTTAAATAGGTTCATTTTTTTACAGTTGAAGTTTGTTGACTGAAAAATGCCTTGTGTAAAATGGCATGTTTAAAGCCACCACGGTGCTCCATTCACAAAAAGCACTGGATTTCATGGAAAAAAAGGTCAAAATTGCAGAACTTGCTCCCCAAAACACCGGTGAAAATTCTGAAATTCATTGTAATAAACATGCAATTTGAATTATTATATCACCATCAAATTGTGGCCTGCTAATCACTACTGTGAAAATTATGACAATAAATCTGCTGTCAAATATGTCAACCCGAAAAGCCCTTTGCTGTGTCAATAATACAGGCTAACTGTTCAGTAGGCTAAGGAAATAATTATTTGTACTGCACATGTTTTCCCAATGATTTAAGAAAATAGCTACCTCTTGCATGAACAAAATGAAACAATACTTGTTTGTAAAGTGCTTATTAACTATATAATATTTTAGTCCTTGGTTTGTCTTATTGAAGTCTCAAGTGAGCTTTGTGATTTGATTCATGGTTTCTATTGAGAAAAACAACCAATCATGTGTATTTTGAAAAAAGTCAGCTGCTTTTCAGCTTCTCACTTGCAATTCAGCAAACATGTAAATAAAGACATGTTCCCTGCATATTGGCTGCCAGCACATTGCAAACTCCGCTGCCAGCACATTGCAAACTCCATTGCCAGCACTACAAGCTGGATGCTCGATTACCATCCTTCATCTTCCCTAATACTTAATTTTTGTTCCTATTGCCACTTATTCTCTGCTGTGCCTCTCTTCACATTCTCACTCATTTCTAAGTCTTGTCCTATTGCTCGCTTCTTGCCCTTTCCCAACAGGGCACAATTTAAAAACTTTGCAGACGATACAAAACTTGGAAGTATAGTGAATAGTGAGGAGGAGAGTGATGGACTTCAGGAAGACATACAGGCTGGTGAAATGGGTGGACATGTGGCAGATGAAATTTAATGCAGAAAAGTGTGAAGTGATGCATTTTGGTAGAAAGAATAAGGAAAGGACATATAAACTAAATGGCACAGTCCTAAAGGGGGTGCACGGACAGAGATGTGGGGGAATATGTGTGCATAAATCATTGAAGGTGGCAGGGCAGGTTGAGAAAACAGTTAAGAAGGCTTACGGGATCTTGAGCTTCATAAATAGAGGTATAGAGTACAAAAGTGTGGAAGTTATGATGAACCTGTATGAAACACTGGAGTATTGTGTCCAATTCTGTGCACCACACTTTAGGAAGGATGTGAAGGCCTTGGAGAGGGTGCAGAAACGATTTACGAGAATGATTTCAGGAATGAGGGACTTCAGTTATGTTGATAGACTGGAGAAGTTGGGGTTTGCAATGGAGTAGTGAAGATTGAGAGGAGATTTGATACTGGTGTTCAAAATCATGAGGGGTCTGGACAGAGTAGATAGAGAGAAACTGTTCCCATTGGCATAAGGGTCGAGAACCAGAGGACACAGCTTTAAGGTGATTGGCAAAAGAATCAAAGGCAACGCAAGAAAACATGTTTTTACACTGAGTGGTTAAGATCTGGAATGCACTGCCTGAAAGGGTGGTGGAGGCAGGCTCAATTTTATCTTTCAAACTGGAATTGGATAAGTATTTGAAGGGAAAACATTTGTAGGGCTACAGGGAAAGGGCAGGGGAGTGGGACCAGCTGAGAGTCGGCACAGGCTCAACGGGCCGAATGGCCGCCTTCAGTGCTGCAATTATTCTATGATTATTCCTGTTTATTATCAAGTCCTCTGAAATTTCAGGAGAATGTTTTTATAAGTAGACTTTATTCTCAAATACAAATTGTTTTTGTACTTGTTCGAGTGCTTGTTTATAGTGGACACACATGACTCACAAGCTGTAAAGGGAAAAACGTATTGCCATTGAATTTTGCCCCTCCCCAAACCTGGAATATTACTCGTACCTCAATTCCTTTCCATTTTGGTTGTGTGGGATTGTTAAACTGCAGAACTCATAAACCATGAGAGAAACCGTGTTAACCTGGGTGGAATCTCTATTAGAACTGGAAAGAGTACTATATTATGTAAGATCTTATTGATCTCTGTTCTTCCCTGTCACTCCCCTTTCCCACCCCCCCCCCCCCCAACCCCCCTCTACACACGCCATAATAAAAGGTAGGACACCACATTTATGTGGCATTTTATGTGCAGAACTCGGGCAGTGGAAGCAAGCTAGTCTGAGTGACAACCAGCTCTTGGCCTCTTGGTTTTCTGATTGGCAAACAAATGCTCAACAGCATCTGATGCTGGTCCTTAAAGTCAACCTATGGTGTCAAATGTAGGGCAAGTTCTTTAAAATTTGGATCCAACTCTATGATGTCTCAAAAATCATGCTTTTTGATGCATGCAATATATAAGGCTTTTTTTCTCTTTCTCTCTTTTTCTTGCCCTTTAACTTTATCAACAAATGATGCCTTTCTATTTAATTTTTTTAAATTCATCTTGGGATGTGAATATCGCTGGCAAGGCCAGCATTTATTGCCCATCCCTAATTGCCCTCGAAAATGGTGGTGAGCCACCTTGAACTGCTGCAGTCCTTGTGGTGAAGGTACTCCCACAGTGCTGTTAGCGAGCGAGTTCCAGGATTTCGACGATAAAGGAACGGTGATATATTTCCAACTCAGGATGGTGTGTAACTTGGAGAGGAACTTACAGGTGATGGTGTCACCCATGCGCCTGCTGCCCTTATCCTTCTAGGTGGTAGAAGTCGCGGGTTTGGTAGGTGTTGCCGAAGAAGCCATGGCGAGTTACAGTGCATCTTGTAGGTGGTACACACTGCAGCCACGGTGTGCCGGTGATGCACGGAGTGAATGTTTAAGGTGGTGCTTTGCCCTGAATGGTGTCGAGCTTCTTGAGTGTTGTTGGAGCTGCACTCATCCAGGCAAGTGGAGAGTATTCCATCACACTCCTGACTTATGCCTTGTAGATGATGGAAAGACTTTGGGGAGTCAGGAGGTGAGATACTTGCAGCAGAATACCTATCCTCTGACCTCTTATAGCCACATTATGGCTGGTCCAGTTCAGTTTCTGGTCGCTGGTGTTGCCAGGATGTTGATGGTGGGGGATTTGGCGCTGGTAATGCTGTTGAATGTCAATGGGTGGTGATTAGACTCTTGCTTGTTGGAGATATGGTCATTGCCTGGCACTTAAGTGGCGCGAATGTTACTTGCCATTTATCAGCCCAAGCCTGAATGTTATCCAGGTCTTGCTGCATTCGGGCATGGACTGCATTATTTGAGGAGTTGTGAATGGAACTGAACACTGAAATCATCAACGAACATTCCCTTTCCATTTCTGATCTTATGATGGAGGGAAGGTCATTGATGAAGGAGCTGAAGTGGTTGGGCCTAGGACACTGCCCTGAGGAATTGCTGCAGCAATGTCCTGGGGCTGAGATGATTGACCTCCAACAACCACAACCATCTTCCTTTGTGCTAGGTATAACTCCAGCTAGTGACGAGTTTTCTCCTTTATTCCCATTGAGTTCAGTTTTACTAGATGCCACACTCTGTTAAATCCTGTCTTAATGTCGAGGGCAGTCTCTCTTAAATTCCTTCGGACAAACACATGCGACCCCAAATTTTTTAACGAAAGTACCTGGTGGTCCTGGAGGCGCCTTTGATTCTGGTCGGAGGCCTTCATTCGATGCGTAGTGTACAGGACGATGACTTCCCCGTACGTACGAAAATGCTGGAGTCATGTGGGCCTTGACCACCAATCACTGCAATATTCTCATTGATATTAGGAACTCCGTTTTTACAAGTTCCCATTACTATCAATGAGAATAACCCCCTAAAACAAGAAACACCACATAATAAATTAACAAAAAACCTCGCATATTTAAAATTAATTGAAATTAAAGTTAATTAATTGTTTTAGGAAAACAAATATTTTTTGGAATTTTTTTGTTTTAATAGGGTTGCCTTAATGGACAGGGTTTTTAATCATAAGTATGTATGATTAAATTTAATTTTTATTTGTTTTAAAACTTTACCAGGCATAAGAGTTTGAAGGACATTTGTTGGGCAAATAACCCAATTTCTTCCAGGGATGTGGAGGATCTGTCCCGAAAACTGGCTTTTGCGAGGCCTCGCCGGGTCCGTGCACACTTTGTACAGACCCGGTGAGGCCAGAATTTTCAGCACAATGTAACATCACATAACCATGGCTTGTAGGACGGGCTCACTGATCAAGACTCAGTGCAGTAGTTGACAGGTAGTAAAAGGTGACATGTCTGGGGTTCAATTCCATTAATATAATAGTGAATTTGCACAGTGCAACATGATATGTTTTAATTTGTCATTCTGTCTATAAAATGCTTATTTTAAAAAATTAGTTATCCAGAGAACACTTCCACATAAAATGTCTGCACGTTATGACTGAACTGGAAGCATTTTCCCAGTAGCAACCTTGCACACTATTCAGCTACATACAATCACATTGTCTTGATCTTAATCTTCAGGGCTGAGTCACTCAACCTTATTGCCCGCTTAGAGACCCAGCTTTGCCAGAGGAGCTACAGGGACTGTGCTTTGTTGCATGTCACTTTACATTAGCAAGAAATGTAATATTTATGTCAGCCATGTGAACAAACAGAAGGACATAAAATTTGAGTGTGTAAATGTTCAAAGGATATTTGTCATACTGTGTGTGAAGTACTTAATGCCTTGGGGGTGGGGGGTGGGAGATTGGGGTGGTGTAATGGAGGCAGGACTGCATTTTTAAAAAAAGGTTTAGTGTGCAAATTTCAAGGATACTGATTGTGCTTTTAAAATTTTTCCAAGATGATTTACACATTCTCTGGCTTTCTAGAGAAGTTTTAATAGAATTAATTTCAACTTTTATAGTGCACAGAATTACATAGAATATAAAGCACAGAAAACTGGTAATTCGGCCTAACTAGTCTGCTGGTGTTTATCCTCCCCCCGTGTCGTCTCCCATTCCATCGCCGTCACCTCAGCCTTACAGCCTATCTTTCTATTCCCTTTTCTCTTGTGCTCGTCAAGTTTCCTTTTGAAAGCTTCCAAGCTATTTGCCTCAACCAGTTCCTGTTGTACCGTGTTCCACATTCTAACCACTCTGGGTAAAGAAATTTCTCCTTATTTCCCTGTTGGATTTATGAGTAACTGTCTTGTACATCTGCCCCCTAGTTTTGGATTCTTTCACAAGTGGAAACATTTTCTCCGCATCTACCTTGTCCAACCCATTCATAATTTTATATGGCACGTATTAGCCTATATAAGCGCCGAGATGCTGTTTATCGCCCATATTTGATGATAAATAGAAACTAGCACCCGATTTATCACCCATTTATAGCTGCCGCAACTTCCGGCACACAGGAATGAGTTGAATCGCCTGGCCTATTTTTTTTAATAAAGTCTGACGACATCACTCGTGCAAGGCCCAGAATGCTGTTTATAATGGAAACTAGTGCCCAAATATCGCCCAGATTATCACCGAGCACTACTTTCGCCGTTTTGCACATATTGCGCCCAAATGATGGATCGCCCAAAAAGACGCTCAAGAAAAGCTGCACTCACCTGACCTTAAACCGGCAGTATGAACGCCATTTTGTAAATCGGAGGAAATTTAATAAAAGGCTGCTTGAAGTGGATGGGAGCATTGAAGTAATTCTCGAGTGATTTTAAGGGCGTTTTAGAATCTTGCCAGTCATCTAATCACATTGTGGTCAATTTTGAGTTTATATTGTATTTGTTGAGGACAATTTAAGAATATTTGAAGACAGATTAGGGTATTTATTGTGATGGGGCCTGTAATTTCTCAACCAGTATTGATGACTACTTACATGCTGCAGAATAGAAATAGGCGAAGGTTCATTGAAGAGCATTCCCAATCTAGAGATGGCAGACTGCTGAGGAGGAGGAGGAGGAGACCTTACACTCAACGCATTTACAGGGATAAGTGATCATACCTGAACTTGTCCGATAACGCATGCGTTAGAAGGCTGCGCTTCCGAAAGGAGGTCATCAGTGAGATATGCCAGCTAATTAATGGAGATCTGCAGCCTATCAGGACCGCACTGCCCATTGAGGTTAAGGTTACTGCGGCACTTTCCTTCTATGCATCTGGCTCCTTTCCGGTTTCAGCTGGCGATATTTGCTGCAACTATCAGCACGCCGCACAATGTTGCATTCGACAGGTGACTGAAGCCCTTTATGCTTCCCTATGACCAGGGAGGCAAAGAGTGAGAGGACTTTGGGGTTCTCGAGAATAGCAAACTTCCCCAAGATGCAGGGAGCAATAGACTGTACGCACATCACCCTGCGAGCACCTTTTAGAGGTGTTTCGGAACCGAAAGGGATTCCACTCCCTGAATGTGCAGCTCGTTGTTGACCACAAGCAAATAATCATGGCAGTAAATGCATATTTTCAAGGGAGCGGCCATGATGCACAAATCTTGCGTGAGAGCACTGTCTCTGACCTGTTGAACAATCAGCCACAAGGTCACGGTTGGATGCTGGGGGATAAAGGATATGGCCTTGCCAGTTGGCTCATGACCCCCCCTGCATAATCCCCGGACAGAAGTTGTGAAGCGCTACAACGAAAGCCATATAGCCACACTCGATATTGTCTCAAAGACAATTGGAGTTCTCACGCTTCAGATGTCTGGACTACTTGGAAGGCAACATACAATACCACCCTGAGCAGGTCGCTGAGTTGATTGTGGTGTGTTGCATCTTGCATAACCTAGATATCAGGAGAGGACAACAATTGCTAGATGGGACTGTCGGTCCACTTCAGGAGAGAGGGGAGGAGGAGGAAGATAAGGACCTCTGGGTGGACAATCAGACTGGCGATGAATCCATGTGCCCCCCCAGCACCACCACCACACCACACCACTGGAAAAGCCCTGTGGTAATTACACAGCTGCAAGACTGTTGCGTCAGCAGCTCAAAAATGAATGCTTTGCGTGAAGCTACGTTGGTGACCGTTACAGTTGCATTACGTTTCATCCTTGCCTGGCCTGGCCAATGTTTACAACCCTTGTATTGATGTTTGACCGTACGTTATTGGAAGACACTGCACAACAATTGTAAAGTTCAATAAAATGTTTAAATAATTTAACAATTGATGTAAAAATTTTTATAAACTAACTATAACACCCATCTCCTCCTCCCACCCCTCAACTGTCAACAAAATTTTTCACCCAACAATAAATTTTAAATAACGCTAATACTACAAAAACACCCTCCCACCACCCCCAACATTCAACAAATTTTTAATAACAATAAGAATAGGCAACAATTTTAATTAAAATCGATTAGGCCCCTCTCCCTACCTGCGGCTATGCTTCCCTCCTCTACCTTAACCACCTCATCATTAACCCCCCCCCACTTATGCCCCTAGTAATGGAGCCAAGTCGTCTTGCAGTAGGGGGCCACCTTAAGGGCTGCTGCTGTGGGGGGAGGGGTGATGTTGGCAGATTCAATTCGGGGGGCCGAGGATAAGACGTTTCCGAAGAAAAGTCTTCCGAGTCAGAAGCAACCGCTTCCTCCTGACTCGCATCTGTAGCAGGTGGTACGGCACCTTGGGGTGCAGTGCCGTATCCCGAAACCATGGCCTGCTGCATGGCATCGACTGAGTTGGCTGTTCGCCGCATTGCCGCAACCATCTGCCCCATGGCCTGAGATTCTAGCAGATAGTGTGGCAGTGTTGCCGATCAACCCACCAAACACTTGGAGGAACTCTCGACCAATGTCGACGCTCGCCCTCGACAGAGACACCGTGTCCTCATTCACATCTGCGCGTGACTACCTAGCCGGCCCAACCTCCCGCGGGGTCGGTATGGGCACTGGTCGACTGAGTGCCCTGCTGCAGGCCG
Source organism: Pristiophorus japonicus (assembly GCF_044704955.1). NCBI lineage: Eukaryota > Metazoa > Chordata > Chondrichthyes > Pristiophoridae > Pristiophorus > Pristiophorus japonicus. The sequence continues at coordinate 210,869,119 of NC_091980.1, forward strand.
CTTGGCCCCGCTACTTCATCCGTTGAGGATGATCCTTGAGGCGGCTCATCCTCCTCGGTTGTATCTTCTTCCCCCGTGGTCAGCACAACCTGCAGCAATTAGGGTGATGCTCCAGGGGCCTCCTGTTGCGCCCGGGGAGCTGGAAAACATAATTGAGGTTAGTAGAAGAGAAGAGGAGAAATGAGAGTGCTTGTGCTGCGCAGGCATATGTGAACGAGAGGCGTTGCATATAATTAACATGAGAGTACAGAAGCTGCGTGCATAACATTACATCATTCATATATTTTAATCAAATGGCACTAAATTACTTTAAATGACCACTGGTTTACACATTACTCACGTGGCGCAACTACGGGATCAGCAACACCACAGGTGCCAGAACGATTATGCGCCCCTACAAGGGCTAAGGCACGCTCCTCCAGGTTGGTTAACTGAAAAAGATCCGCAGGCCCTCCTCCGGTCCGCCTTTGCTCTGTCTGATTCTTCAATATCTTCTGCAACTGTGACAAGAGCATGACATAAACTGATTGCCGAGGTACTATTATGGAAACACACATATATTGTAATCCACAATTAGTCATCAGACATGCTATTCATTGTTAACTTTATACACTAATATGGTTTGTATGCAATTAATGCATGGTTATATAATATCTACGTTCAGAGAAGAAATTTAATAAGATCGTGGTTAGGAACAAATGCGTGACACCAACCCCCTCGCGTATAATCCACGGGCCGTGCCATTTGCTGCCTGAGGGGATAAGCTCGGCAATGTCTAGACCATGACGGGAAGGGGCACCGTGACCCTGGGCTGTGCTCTGAGACCTCCGTGTGGCCAGAGCTAATGTCCCAAGTGTCCCAGGGCAGCTCTCCCCCAGTCCAGGCTGGGTCATTGTGTGACTGACAGCAGCCGGAGAGACTCACAGTCTGGGCAAAGCTGAGCGGCCCCCTCACCACTCAGTTATGCCTCCATCCACCAACCTAACCAAAAAGGAGACGGTGCCCAAGTTAAAGAGTTGCTCATAGCACACAAGCAGTGATATAATTTAATAATTCTCCTTCTAAACTAAAGTGGTAGAAATGCCGAGTGTTTGCGGTCTGTCTGTTTCCAGACATTCCTTTGGCCCCAATTTTCGATCAAAGTGTTTAAATAATAATACTGTTGATTCAGTTTAAGGCATTTCAGCAAGATTACAAATGCACATTTGCAAGGAATGGTTCCTGGGACACCTGTCCTCCCAGGGTTAGAGTCCTGGGCCCTGCCCTCCCAGGATTAGAGTCCTGGGGATGCAGGTTTCGACCCCAATCCAAATTTTAACAGGGATGCTACCCAAGATTACCCAGCTTAATTACAATCCAGCAGATTTACATTCTAATTGATGTCAGTGCATCATTACAATTATTAATTTAATACTTACTCTTTCAGATGCCACCAGACTGTTCCAGCGCTTGTGGCACTGGTTTGGCGCTCTCTCGTTGTGGGCTGCCGAAGTTACCACTTAGGCGATGTCCGCCCATATTCGCTGGTATATCCGGGGGGGGGGGAGGATTCTCACACCTACCCCGGGTTAATTGGCCCCACCAAGTCTCCAACTTGTGGACCAGAGCTTCGTTGGCTTCATCAGTAAAGACTTTCGCCCTCCTTCTCCCTGTAACTTCCGCAACATCACTCTCTCCTGTTCCATCTCCATTGCCGTGACACAACCTTCCTTTTCTCTCATTCCCTGATGACCCCTGACCTCCGAATCGTGGGAAAAGTTAATGAACTGATTAAAAAAAGAACGCCCATGCGCAGAACGGCCGTTGCTATGGACACTGCCCTTGCATGACTGAATACATCGCTATCGTCCATTTCACACCGCTAAGGCTATCGCCTCAATTAAAAAGGCGAAACTAGCGGTTTTTAAAATGGGCGATATTCCGGCGATACTGAAAAGTAAAACAACCACTAATGCCAGAAATATTGTCCAAGCAATGATAATGGAAAGTTTAGCCCATCGACTTCAATTGGGTCACTTCTAAGAAAAAAAACCCCAACCTGTTCCCGATAGCTGTAATCTCTCAGTTCTGGTACCATAGTTGTAAATCTTTTTTGCACTTTCTCCAGTGCTTCTATATCCTCCTTGTAGTATGGAGACCAGAACTGTGCATAGCACTCAAGTATGGCCTGACCAAGGTCCTATACAAGTTTAACAACTTCACTCCTTTTGAATTCTATACCCCTAGAAATAAATCCCTGTGCTTTGACATTTTTAATTGCTGTGTTGACCTGCAATGCTGCTTTTAATAATTTGTTCACCTGTATCACTAGATCCCTTTGGTCTTCTGCTACCCCATTCAGTCTCTTTTTTTCTAAAGTGTAGGTGATGTTTCTATTTTTCCTACCGAAGTGCATCACCTCAGATTTATCTATGTTAAAGTTCATTTTCCACTTAACTGCCCAGTCTGCAAGTTTTCTCATGTCTTCTTGTATTATGTTGCATTCTTCCTCAGTGTTGGCTACACCCTGCAGTTTGGCATCATCTGCAAATTTGATAGTTACTTGTTCCCAAGTCCAAATCATTAATATTAGGATAGGTGACCAAAAGCTTGATCAGAGGTAGGTTTAAAGGAATGTCTTAAAGGAGGAGAGAGTGATAGAGAGATGGAGAGGTTTAGGGAGGGAATTCCAGAGCTTGGGGCCCATTAGGAGGGCCTTTATAATACCTTCCCCTTGCCCTGGCTGTTAGTTAACTTAGCACACACTGGGCAATGAACACACGGCCTTGCTCGTCTCCATGGTTCAGCCATTCCTAGGCTAAACTTGTACAGCAAGTGGGAGGCAGCACAGATGAGCATTTATTACCTGGGACACTTTGTCTTATTCTTGTCTGCAATCGATTTCATACTTAAAATGGTCAGTCACCATCGTGCAGCCTTTGCAGCAATCTTTGTCTTACACAGAACTGGGGTTGCCAACTCTGGTTGGAAGTATTCCTGGAGGTTTCATCACATAACCTCCTGCCTGCAATTACCTCACCCAATCGAAAAAGCTTCCTCGCTCCCCTTTCATCTACAATATTTTTATAACTAATAAATTAAAGTGTTCAAAAAAAATGAAAACATAATTTTTTTTACTACCCTGGGTTCTCCCTGAAGTTGCTCGCAGCAGTGTCTCGGAGATTAATCTTTAATTCCTGCAGTCTCCCATTAATTGAATGGTTATGTATTAACTTTAGACCAAACGTTCTAAGACTTATTTTGAGCTGTAAGCTGGATAAAGAAGATCTTCAGATGTTCAATAAAAAGATCATTTTGTTCTTTCATATATGCCAACCTAGAAAATTAAACCAATAGCTTCAAACTGGTGATACTGCTTTTTTTTTTTAAAACTGTTGCGTCAAAAATAGCCTCCTTCGCACTCACTCCCATTTCATAGTGGCATCGTTCTCTCTGACCCCTGACAATGCTACTCTAGGAGATAGAACTCTACTATGGTGAGAATTCCTGACCTTGCAAAACCATTGTTGGTACAAATTTCCTTCACTACCAGCGGTATAAGGGTATTTCTTTTATTGTATATCACAACATAAACTACATAATTCCTATGGAGAGGTTTAAGTGTGTTCAAAGAACGTCTGCTTCTATATTAATCTTATGTTGGCATGTTTTTGGGTTCATTCATTCTTGGGATATGGGCTTTCCTACCAGGCTGGCATTTATTGCCTATTCCTAATTGCCCTTGAGAAGTTGGTTTGTGAGCTTCCTTGATCCACTGCAGTCCATGGGGGGAAGGTGCTCCTACGTGTGTTCCCGATGTTGGGGAAGTCCAGAACCAGGGGACACAGTCTTAGAATAAGGGGTAGGCCATTTAGGACTGAGATGAGGAGAAACTTCTTCATTCAGAGAGTTGTTAAACCTGTGGAATTCCCTGCCGCAGAGATTTGTTGATGCCAGTTCATTGGATATATTCAAGAGGGAGTTAGATATGGCCCTTACAGCTAAGGGGATCAAGGGATATGGAGAGAAAGCAGGAAAGGGGTACTGAGGGAATGATCAGCCATGATCTTATTGAATGGTGGTGCAGGCTCGAAGGGCGGAATGGCCTACTCCTGCACCTATTTTCTATGTTTCTATGTTTAAATTGCTATTGGGTAAGGACTTGAAGGAACAGCAATTATATGTCCAAGTCAGGATGGTGTGTGACTAGGAAGGGATCTTGGAGATGATGGTGCTCCCATACACTTTCTGCCCTTGACCTTCGAGGTGGTTGAGGTTGTGGGTTTGGGAGGTGCTGCCGAAGAAGCCTTGGCTCGCTACTACATATGGCAGCTACTCTACGCCGATGGCGGAGGGAGTGGATGTTTAAACCAGTGGATGGGGTGTCGATTAAGTGGATTGCTTTGTCCTGGATAGTGTCGAGCTTGTTGACTGTTGTTGGAGCCGTACTTATCCAGGCAAGTGGAGAGAATTCCATCACACTCCTGACTTGTGCCTTGTAGATGGTGGAGAGGCTTTGGGGAGTCGGGAGGTGAGCCACTCTCAGTGGTGGTAACACTATTGAATGTCAAGGGGAGGTGGTTATGCTCTCTCTCTCATTGGAGATGGTTCCTGCCTGACACTTGTGTTGGGCTGTTGTGACAAGTAATGTTTGCTTAAGTCTGGATGTTGTCCAGATCTTGGTGCATGCGGGCATGGACTGCTTCGTTACCTGAGGCATTGCGAATGGAGCAAAACAATGCAATTATCACTTCTGACCTTATGATGGAGGGAAGGTCAGAAATGAAGCAGCTGATGATAGTTGGGCCTCGGACACTGCCCCAAGGAACTCCTGTAGAGATGATCTGAGGCTAACATGATTGGCCGGCAACGACACCAATCATCTATCTTTGAGCCAGGTATTACTCAAGCTTGTGGAGAGTTTTCCCCCAATCCCCATTGTTTTACTGGGGCTCCTTGGTGCCGCACTTGGTCAAATGCTGCTTTGATGTCGAGGACAGTCACTTTCGCCTCACCTCTGGAATTGATCTCGTGTCCATATTTGGATCCAAGGCTTGAATGAGGTTTGAAGCCAAGTAGTTCTGGCGGAACCGGAACTAAGCATCGGTAATCAGGTTATTGGTGAGTACGTGCTGCTTGATAGCGCTGTTGATGACTCCTTGAGAGTAGGCTGATGGGACAAGTTACATTTGCTCTACTTCTTGTTGACTGGATTTCGTTGGGTAATTTTCCACATTATCTAGTAGATGCCAGTGATGCAGCTGTACTAGAAGAGCTTAGCTAAGGGTATGGCTAGTACTGGAGTGCAAGTCTTCAGCACTACAGCCGGGATATTATTAGCCTTTGCTGCGACCAGTGCACTCAACCGTTTCTTAATGTCACGTAGAGTAAGTTAAAATGGCTGAAGACTGGCATCTGTGATGGTGGGGTCCTCAGGAGGAGGCTTAGAAGGATCATCCACTTGGCACTTCTGTCTGACGATGGTTGCGAACACTTGAGTCTTTTGCACTTGCATGCTGGAACATCGGCATCCTTGAGGATGGGGATCTGCCCCCCCCACCCTTCCATTAGTTGCTTAATTGCCCATCACCATTTGCGACTTCATTGTGAGATAATTTAGTTCTGTTTATAGCATTCTGCTTCCATTGTTTAGCATGCATGTAGTTCTGTGCTGCAGCTTCAGCAGGGTGGCACCTCGTTTTCGGGTACACTTTATTTCACTATATTTTGGCTCTGATATCATAACTCTAAGGACTAATGCTGCAGAAAAACCTTTAAATAGTTTTTTTTTTCCCCTTTTGACATAGGAAGAAAATTAAACATATAAATTATTAGTTGTAATCAAAACTGTCTCTTCCACTATCTTGCAGAAGTTTCAAATCAATCTGTTCTTTACAAGCCTCTTTTTGGAACAGAATCACTAGTTTTATATCCCTAGATTTTGAATATTCCAGAAAACAATTTAAAAAGAAACTGGCATTCATGTGCAAACCGAATCAATCGCACACAGCATTGTTTAAGTTTGTATTGTACCCCTCTCCTGTCTGTAATTAACAATATTGTATTGAAATGAGCTTGGAATAATCTGAACTATAGTTTTTTTTAATACTATGACTGGATTTAAAGGAGCAGCAAATCAATAGTAGATAATCAAACTTGTTTTTTGTCCCAGTTAATTTAAGTAATAAATAGGGTTTTCATTCAGTGCAAAATAAGACTAGTTTAATTTTTCAACCCCTTGCTTGCATAATTTGATTACAAGTTCTTATTTTCTTCTTAGGTTTGAGCACTGAAGGACTGTATCGTGTAAGTGGGAACAGAACTGATCAAGATAACATTCAACGGCAGTTTGATCAAGGTAACATTTAATACCATTGTTTCTAAGCTCCAAAAATAAAGCTTTTTGTCAGTAATGTATCATGGTATTGGCATCTTTCTATAACTACATATAGGGTTAATAAGCCAATGGGCTAGCTTGGTTTGATGCTTGAAAAAAGAACAATCATGATAGATATGGCCAGGTGTCCAAGGAGAAATCAAGTTATTCAGTTGAGATAAATGCATCTTGCCGGTTTTATTTGTATACATGTTTAATTGACAGTTGTTTTGGAATTCTGAGACACGCATTTAATTTCCTTTACCCCAGTTGTTACTACTTGTGTATATATAAAGTATTTCTCAGTCAGTCTTAAAATTGAGAAGTCTTGTCTGAAGCCAGAGAGACACTCCATGGGCAGTCAACAACATGAAGGGACCCTGTGTCTGGTTCCTCCTTGTGTTGTAATTTTGAGTAGCCAATGTGACTACTATTTTCCATCTGACAAGAAGGGATTGTTAAACGTGTATTTTCTGTAAGTCCACAGTAACGTGCCATTGTTCACTTTCTAGATCTAGGCAGCAGAAAGGCACGTCCACCAATGGTAGGGCAAAGGGGGAGATGCCGAATAGGCTAGAGTCCGAGGAATGGAGAGTTTGGTGGTAGTTTTAGGGCTGGAGGAGGTTATAGATAGGGAGGGTCGAGTTTACAAAGGGGTTTAAACAAAGAACTTCAAATTGGAGGCATTGGGGGACTGCGAGCCAATGTAGGCCAGGGCGGATAGGTGTGATGAATGAGCAAGACTTGGTGTTGGATAGGATACAGGCAGTGGAGTTTTGGATGACATGATATTTACAGAGGTTGGAGGATGGGAGGCCAGCCATGAGGACATTGGAATAGTCGAGTCTGGAAATGACAAAGGCAGCATGTGGAGTGAGGTGGGTTGGACGCAGATGATGATATGGAGGTGGAAGTAGGAAGTAAACACCGAGTCACAAAAGAAGATATGCGGGAAGTTGACCAAAAGGTTGATCAAAGAGGTAGGTTTTAAGGAATGTCTTAAAGGAGGGTAGAGAGGGTTTAGGCAGGGAATTCCAGAGCTTATTCGGGCCTTGGCAGCTGGAGGCACGGCCACCAATTGGGGAGTGATTAAAATCAGGGATACTCAAGAGGCCAGAATTAGAGGAGTGCAGATATCTTGGAGGATTGTGGGGCTAGAGGAGATTACAGAGATGGGGAGGGTCGTGGCCATGGAAAAATTTGAAAACCAGGACGAGGATTATAAAATCGAGGCATTGCTTAACCGGGAGTCACTGTAGGTAAGTGAGCGAAAGGGATAATGAGTGAACACGACTTGGTGCGAGCTAAGACACGGGCAGCCGAATTTTAGATGACTTCAAGTTTACAGAGGATAGAACGTGGGAGGCCAGTCAGGAGTGCGTTGGAATAGTCAAGTCTGGAGCTACCAAAGGCAAGGATGAGGGTTTCAGCAGCAGATGTGAAGTCTGGCGATGGCCCGAAGGTGGAAATAGGCAGTCTGAGTGATGGCGTGGATAGGTGATCGGAAACTCATTTCGGGGTCAAATATGACACCAAGGTTGCGAACAGTCTGGTTCAGCCTCAGAAAGTTGCCAGGGAGAGGGATGGAGTCAGTGGCTAGGGAAGAGAGTTGTGACAGGGACCGAAGACGATGGCTTTCCAGTATTTCGTTCGAGGAAATTTCTGCTCATCCAGTACTGGATGTCAGACAAGCAGTTAGACAATTTTGAGATAGAGGAGGGGTTGAAAAGAGATTGTGTTGAGTTCGAGCTGGGTGTTGTTATCTTACATGTGGAAATTGACGCTGTGTTTTTGGATGATGTCACCAAGGGGCAGTATGTAGATGGGAAATAGGAGGGGGCCACGATTAATTCCTTGGTGCACATCAGGGGTAATGATGCGGAAGCAGGAAGAGAAGCCATTCTTTGGCTACGATTATATAGATAGAATAGAGCCAGGCGAGTGCAGTCCCACCCAGCTGGATGAAGGTGGAGAGGCGTTTGAGGAGGATGATGTGGGCAACTGTCTCAAATGCCGCAGACGGGTCGAGAAGGACGAGGAGAGATAGTTTACCTATGACATTTGTGACTTTGATGAGAGCCATTTGGGTACTGTGGCAGGGGCGGAAACCTGAATAGAAGGATTCAAACATGGAGTTGCGGGAAGGATAGGCATGGATTTTGGGTGACAACACATTCAAGGACTTTGGAGAGGAAAGGGAGGTTGGAGATGGGCAGTAGTTTGCAAGGACAGAGGGGTCAAGGGTTGGAGAGGGGTGATGATGGCAGATTTGAAGGAGAAGGGGGGAGGCAGTAGCTGAAAAGAGAGAACCATTAACAATAACTATATCAGCTAACATGAGAACCAGGAAGGGAAGTTAGGTGGTCAGCAGTTTAGTGGGAATAGGATCGAGGATGTAGGTCTCATAGACAAAATGAGCACGGAGAGGGCATGAGGGGAGATTGGAGAGAAACAGGAGAAAGATTAAAGTTCAGGGCCAATGGGGTAGGAAACTGAGGGAAATGGCAGAGGCAGCTGATCAGATGGTCTCCATCTCAGTGACAAAGAAGTCCAGGAGCTCTGCGCATTTGTTGTTGGAGGTTAGGGTGGAGGAGACTGGAGAGGGGTTTAGGAAGACGGTTTGTAGCAGAGCATAGAAGCCAGGGGTTATCTTTACATTCCAGAATGAACCTGTTTTGGCAGACGAGAGCAGGACCCAATAGTGCTTTGTGGTCCAGCCAGATCCGGCGGTGAATGGCTAAACCAGGTGTCTGCCATATCTGTTCAAGTCTGCGTCCCTTGGACTTAAGGGAGCAGAGATGAGGGCTGGACCCGGGGGAACGACTAGGGTGAAGAAGAGTAATGGTTTTAATGGGAAGTGGGGCATCGAAGGTGGAGGCAAGGGTGTGGTTGAGCTGCAGAAATGTTGTGGTGAATGGAGGGCCAAAAGCTATACAGCTGCGATTTTGAAAGTATAGTTGTAAGTGAATTGGGGGAGTTTTTTTCCCGGGGCGGACATAGAAGGAAGTAAGGTTAAAAGTGGGAAGGGGGAGAGCGATACAAGGGAGTGATCAGAGATGGCCTTATCTGTGATTAACTTGATGGTAGTAGCGAGGTCACTTGAGATGGCAAGGTCAAGGGTGAAATATGGGTGGGGGGGTTTACATGGAGGGAGAGATTAAAGAAGGGTAGGAGGGTGGCGAACTCAGGAGAGAGAGCTTGATGAATTGCGATGGAGATTGAAATCGCTGAATATTGGAGGTCACTCGGTGCAGAGATGGGGAGAGGAAAGCAGTGAGGGTATCTTGGTGAGAAAATCTTTATGGTACCTGGATGAGCTGTAGAGAACGAGGATTTTAAATGACATGAGAGGGATGGAATAAGGTGAGATGCTCAAAGGAGGAGAAAGTGCTAGATTTGGAGGACAGACCAAGATGTGATTTGGTGATCAGAGCCACACTGCCACGGTCTGGGCGGGAACGTGGTGGAAGGTGGAGGCTTCATTTAGGGGGAAGGTGTCATCACCCCATAGCCAGGTTTTCATCAAGGCCATGACGTCGATGTAATCATCCACAATAAGCTCACGGATGGGAAGGGCCTTGTTCACAAGTAAATGGACATTCTGGAGGGACATGCAGAGAGGGTGGTGATAGCTGATCCACAGGCAGAGTCCACATGTTCAGCATTGGGAGGGACGAATTGGATGGGGAACAGATTGGCAAGATTAGCCCCCAGCGGTCGCGCTGGCCAGGAAGATCGGCGAGCGAGTAGGTGGGGCAGTTGGGAATGCTGCTCATGGAGAGGCAGTGATGAGTGTTTCAGTGATGCTAGATAAGTACGAGAGAGAAAGGAATGGAAAAATATGCTGACGGTTAAATTAAGTGGGCGGAGGCTCGTGTGGAGCATAAACACCAGCAGACTAGTTGGACCAAATGGCCTGTTTCTATGCTGTACATTGTGTAAGGTAAGTCTCATGGACGAGGTGAGCTCAAAGGGGGCATGATGGGAGGAAAAAGTAGGGATAGACAAGGGTTCAGGGCCTGCACATTGGGAATCCTGGAGGGAGATTTGGCTTGGGGAAGGGAGAAACTCACTAAGTATGGCAGAAATATTAAATGAGTACTTTGCATCAGTCTTCACCCTTGAAGATGATGCTCGAATATTAGAATTTAATAATAGTTTGTTAGTAACATTAACATAGATAAACATATTGTTTTAGAAAGAATTAAGAACTTGAAAATCGATCGAGCAGCCAGGCAGGACGATATCCACCCGAGGATCTTCCAGGAGATGGGACATGTGCTGTGCGAGCCCCTGGCCTGTATTTTTAATAGCTCACTGCACTCTGGAATGGTTCCTACAGATTGGAAGGAGGCTAATGTAGTTCCCATTTTTTTTAAAAAGATGACGGGACCCGGGTAACTATAGGCCCATCAGTTTAACATCAGTAATAGGTAAGTTGCTTGAAGGAATCATAAGGGATGCAATATATAAATAGTTGGATAGGGGGGGACATATTGAGGACACCCAACATGGCTAAAAAAGAGGTCATGTCTCACAAATCTAATTGTTTTTTTTTGGAAAAGTTACAAAGTTGGTGGATAAGGGAAGCCCAGTAGACAATGGGTCGGAAATTGTGGCCTCGCCGGGTGCATACGATGTGCGCGCACACCCGAAGAGGCCTCGCAAATGCTGGTTCTCGCCGAGCAGTGCGCATGTGCCAAGAACTGGCTTTTGCGATCTGTCAAAATTTGCCCAACTCTTGCCCAGCTAATGTTCTTCAAACTCTTAAGACTGGTAAAAGCAGGTGTATAACCTACTTTTACCAGCGTAAGAGTTTTAAAACTTAGAAAAATTAAACTTAATCACACATTTTTATATTAAAAACGCTGTCCATTAAGACAAGTTTATTTTTTAACCCTATTAAAATACATTAAAAAAAATTCAAAAATGTATATTTTTTTCTAAAACATTTAATTACATTCAATTTCAATTAATTTTAAATTAGATGTTTTTTTTTACTTTATGTTTTTGGGGGTGTTCTCATTGATAGTAATGGGAGCTCGTACAGACAGAGCTCCCATTATTATCAATGAGAATACTAGATGTCCATTGGTGGTCCAGGCCCACATGATCCCAGGCTATGAATACGTACCTGGAAGACATGTTCCCATATGCTGCACAGCGAATGGAGGCCTCCGACCGTAATCCTACGTTCCTCCGGGACCACCGGGTATTTTGTAAAAAAAATTTGGGTTGAAGGCGTTCGTCCGAAGGAAGCCTCTGACCACAATTGCCCCCCCCCCCCCCAATTGTCTACTTTGATTTCCAAAAAGTTTTTGAAGGGGTACCTCATAAGAGGCTTCTTTATAAGATTGGAGTCTCTGGTATTAGTGAAAATATATTGAGTTGGATTCAGAAATGGCTGGCAGGACGCAGGCAAAGAGTAGTTATAGATGGATTTGGATATGTTTGGAGACCGGTCACCAGTGGTGTCCCGCAGGGATCCGTGTTGGGACCATTGCTTTTTACTATTTTTATTAATGATCTGGATTTTGGATTTGGGGGCACAATTTGCAGATGATACCAAGATCTGTGCGGGTGTTAGAACTGTAGAAGATGCTCGTCTGCTTCAGGCAGATCTTAATGTGGTAGAAGATTGGGCTCGACTGGAAAAGTATGTATAACTTAGATAAGTGCAATGTTATGCATGTGGGATGGGCAAATGCTCAACATTCATACATCCTCCAGGGAAAGGCATTAAAGATGGTGGAGATAACAAGAGATTTGGGCATTCGAGTGCATGCATCCTTAAAGGTACATGAGCAATGCCGTGCAGTGAAAGCTAGAGCCAATACGGCGTTGGGATATATCCATAGGACGTTTGAGTATAAGACGGGGCGTACTGTTTTGCTATTGTACAAGACCGTAGTCAGACTGCACTTGGAATACTGTGTCCAGTTTTGGTGGTCTCACATGGTTGGTGATACTGAGGCTCTGGAAAGGATTCTGAAGAGGGTCACTAGACTAATTACAAGTCTAAAGCATCTTAGTTATCAAGATAGGCTAACAGAGTTGGGACTCTACACTTTAGAGCAGCGTAGACTTTGGGGAGATCTAATTGAGGTTTATAAGAAGGAAATAGATGGTTTATCAGCTGACAGTCTACATCAATTAAATAGGTTAGGCAGGACCAGGGGTCACAAATTTAAGTTGTATAGGGCTATATCTAGGTTCGACAGGAGGAAGTGATTCTTTTCCCAGAGAATAGTAGATCTTTGGAACAAGCTGCCGTTTCATGTGGTGGATGCGAAAACTGGATTTGTTTCTGGCTGCAGCGGAAATCACCTCTTACAGAAGATAGGTACTGCAGGGAATTCAAGGCCAGAGTGATGATCTGGACTTGTTTTGATCGCCTAGATGGCTCGGAGAGGAATTTCCCAAATTTTATTCCCAAATTGACCTGGGCTTTCAGGGCTACGGCTAACAGCCAAATTAAAAAGTGGAAACTAGCGGGTTTCAAAATGTCCGATATTCCGGCGATGTCGAAAAAATATATAATTGCTAATGCCGGAAATACTGCCCATTTTGGGGCGATCTGGACACCAATGCAAAGTCGAGCCCATAGTTTTTTCAGGCAATGCTAAATAATTTGGGGATTACAGGGTAAACCAGCCAACTGCTTAGAATTGTGATGTGTAGGGCTGTACACATACTACATTTTAAGTGATGGGAATTAGTACAGCTATTTATTCTATGGAAGATTCATTTTTTGAAATATTTTAATTAGTTTAAAACTAAAGTACTTCATTTGGAATTTGTATGTAACTTAAATCCTGGTGAATATTTATTTTAGCTTTATAATATGTATCTAAAGTGTTCTGAAATGCATCAGATGTGAAAATTCTGGCAAGTGCAGCATAGCCAAATTGAGGAATCAACTGAAACCAACAATTTGTGAAACTTTGTATTTTCATAAGTAAATACGTCATTCAGTAGTTTCCTCCCCTTTTAAAGCATACTCTAAAAATTAAAATGGGATTCCATATCAAATGGATAATCTTGCATTTTTATGTATATCCCAGTTTTGCCAATCCGTGACACAAAAAGAGGAAAAAGCCCATGTCGAAGGCTTGTCTGCCTCTAATTTCAATCTTGACCACCCTTCAATTTCTTATGGAACCTACATACAACATGATTTCTCTTTCTATACTTGAAAAAAGAGCTTAATAACCACATTCTGTTAAAAGTGAAAAGCTGAAAAACTGCAAACCATGACAAAGAAGGCAAGTGAATTGTCATGTTGATTTGTAGTTGAAAATTTGCTTTTGGAACCCAGGTTTATCGTGATGCAAATGTCAGTATCGATTTTCTTTCCTGCATGATGAGGGAAGCTCAGGGCTTCTGCTTGCACTTCCCTCTGGCTGTGTGGCTGAAATTGGGAATTTATGATGAGTGGGAGATTCAACTCGTAACCACCACTCCAAAGCACAATGTTATGTTCCAATTTGTTTCTGCCATCTGTTTATGGAATGCTTGTGTGTAAATGCATGAAGCGTGGTCAATAAGGTTAGTGAGTTGCAAGCGCAAATAGCCACGTGGGAATATGATGTAGTGGCAATACATCCTGCCTCAAAAAAGGGGAGGATTGGATGCTTAATTTTCATGCAAGAACTATAGGATAGTGACAATGGGAGACTTTTAACTAGCCCAATATTGAATGGGGCTGTGATTGTGTTAAGGGCAGAGAAGGTCAGGAATTTCTGGTGTGTGTTCAGAAGTATTTTCTTGATCAGTATGATTGCTTCCCAACGAGGAAGGAGACATTGCCGGATCTCATCCTGGGGAATGAAGTGGGTCACGTGGAGAATGTCATTCAGAGCATCTCTGGATGAGTGATCATAGTATCGTAAGCTTTAGATTAGTAATGGAGAAGGATAAGAAGCAATCTAATAAAAATACTTAACTGGAGGAGGGCTAATTTCAGCAAATTGAGGAGGGATCTGGCCTGGTGAATTGAAGTCAAAGACTGTCTTTAAAGAGGAAATGGTTCGGGTACAGTCTAGGTAAATTAGGGGGAAAGGGTGGGCAACCAAAACCAGAGCTCTCTGGATGACAAAGGAGTTAGAGTATAGGACAAATGTCAGCTTGATAATACAAGGGAGAATCAGGCTGAATATAAAAAGTACAGAGGAGAAAGGAAATAAGAGGGGCAAAGAGACAGTACGAGAATAGATTGGTGGCTAACAAAAAAGGGAATCCAAATATCTTTGATAGGCATGTTAACAGTAAATGGGTTGTCAGAAGAGTGGTGGGGCCAATTAGGGACCAAAATGGAGAACTATTCATGGAGGCAAAAGGCATGGCTGAGGTACTAAATGAGTACTTTGCATCACTGTTTACCAAAGCAGACGACTTTGCCAAAGGTATGGTAAACAAGGAGGTTGCAAGAATATTGGATGAGATAAAAAGGAGGTACTAGGTGGTGTTTAAAGTGGATAAATCACCCGGTCCGGATGGGATGAGAATCCTAGGTTGCTGAGGGAAGTAAGGATAGAAATTGCGGAGGTGCTGGCCACAATCCTCCTTCAATACAGGGGTGGTGCCAAAGGACTGGAGGATTGCAAATGTTACACCTTGTTCAAAAAAGGGGGAGAAGGATAAACCTGGCAATTACAGGACAGCCATTTTAACGGTGGGATGATTTTTGAAACAATAATTCAGGAGAAAATTAACAGCCACTTGGACAAGCATGGATGAATAAAGAAGAGCCAGCATGATTTGATAAGGGCAAATGATGTTTGACCAACTTGTTTAAGTTTTTTGATGAGGTAACAGAGAGGATGGATGGACTTCCAAAAGGCATTTGATAAATTACCACATTAGGCTTGTTAGTAAAATTGAAGCCCATGGGATAAAAAGGGCAGTAGCAGTATGGATACAAAATTGGGTTAGAAAACAGAGTTGTGGTGACTGTCTGTTTTTCGAACAGGAGGGAGGTATACAGTGGCGTTCCCCAAGATTCAGTACTAGGGCCACTGCTGGTTTTGATATAGATTAATGACTTGAACTTGGCGGTACAGGGCACAATTTCAAAATTTGCAGATGACGTGAAACTTGGAAGTGTAAACAGTGAGAAAGATAGTAATAAGAAATAGGAGTAGGCCATTTGGCCCCTCGAGCTAGCTCCGCCATTCAATAAGATCATGGCTGATCTGATCCTGGCCTCAACTCCATTTCCTTGCACGCTCCCCATAAACCCTTGACTCCCTTATCATTCAAAAATCTGTCTCTCTCCATCTCAAATATGTTCAAAGACCCAGCCTCCACAGCTCTCTGGGGTAGAGAATTCCAAACATTCACTTCAAAATGGTATAATCAGGCTGGTGGAATGGTCAAACACATGGTAGATGAAATTCAAAGCCGTAAAGTGTGAGGTGATACATTTTGGTAGGAGGAATGAGGGAGAGCCCAAACATACTAAATGGTACAATTTTAAAGGGGGTGCAAGAAGAGAGAGACCAGGGTGTTTGTGTGCAAATCATTGAATGTGACAGGACAGGTTAACAAAGCAATTAATAAAGCATATGGGATCCTGCGCTTGAAAAATAAAGGCATAAGAGTAAAAAAGCCAGGAAGTTATGCTAAGCCAGGGACTTATATAAAACACAAATTTGGCCCCAGCTGGAGGATTGTGTCAAATTCTGGGCACCACACTTTAAGAAGGACATGAAGACTTTGGAGAGGATACAAAAGAGATTTACTAGAATGGTTCTGGGGATGAGGAATTACAGTTACACGAATAGACTGGAGAAGCTGGGGTTGTTCTCCTGAGAGCAGAGAAGGCCAAGAGGTGATTTAATAGAGGTGTTTAAAATCATGAAGGATTTAGAGAGTAAATAAAAATAAACTGTTTCCAAGAGCTAAGGATTCTTAACGAGAGGGTACAGATTTAAGGTGATTGGCAAAAGAACCAGAGGCAACATGAGGATGACCTTTTTTAGGCAACAGGTGGTTAGAATTTTGAATGCCCTGCCTCTGAGGGTGGTGGATACAGATTCAATAGTAGCCTTCAAAAAGGAATTGGACAAATACTTAAAGGAGTAAAAAATTGCAGGGACGTGGGAAAAAGTAGGGGAGTGGATCTAACTAGATTGCACTTCTGAAAGAACTGATGCATACTTGATGGGCAGAATTGCCGCCTCCTGTGCTGTAATATTTTATGATTCTATGCAAATGCAATTTTAAGCAGCATTTTAACAGTTCAGACAAATGTGGATAATTTCTGCTGTCAGTGTCCTGTTTTTAACATTTTCATGATGACCATATAGTTGATCTGAAAGCAGATACAGAACAAACCAAGAAAATGTAAAAATGTTTAGGTTTGATGTCATGAAAAGCTTTAAGTATGTGAATGATCAAATTTCTAATTCTAAAACCTTATTTAAAAGAACAAAAATAGACTGTCTTAAGATAGCAGCAACCCCAACTGCCCCATCCTACTCTCTCGTCAACCTTCTCGCACAGTGCGACCACTGGTGGCTAATCTTTTCTCCCTCCTTCCTGTCCCACTCACCCCTCCCAATGCTGACCCAGTGGACTCTGCTACTGGATCAGCTATTACCGCATCTCTCTCCAGAATGTCTGTTTACTTGTGAACAAGGCCCTTGTCATCCATGAGCTTATTGTGGACGATTGCATCAACATCATGGCCAGAAAACCTGGCTGCGGGGTGATGACAACTTCCCCGAAATGAAGCCACCCCGCCTGGCTATACCTTCCACCACTTGCCTGTCCAGACTGTCGCAGTGGTGGTGTGGCTCTTATCACCAAATCACACCCTGATCTGTCCCCCTATTCCTGACACCTTCTCTTCCTTTGAGCATCTCACCTTGATCCACTCCTTTGCCCCTCATTTAAAATCCTCGTTCTCTACTGCCCACTCAAGTACTGTGACAATTTTCTCACCTAGATATCTGCGTTGCTTTCCTCTCTCAGCCTTTTCACTGAGTAACTTCTCATCCTCGGTAATTTCAACCTCCATTTCAACTCATCATGCTCTCTCTCTGAGTTCACTGCCCCCCATCCTCCTTCAATCTCTCCCTCCATATAAACTCCCCAACCCATATTCATGGCTACACCTTTGACTTTCTCATTTTACATGGCCTCGCTACTCCTATCATGTCAGTCACAGATAAAGGCATCTCTGATCTCTTCCTTATATCACTCTCCACCCCCTTCCCCCTCCCAACCCTACTTTCCCTTGGAAAAAACTCTGCGCATTGCCTTACAACTGCACTTTCAAAATCACAGCTGTTTAACCTTTGGCCCTCCATTCACCACAACATTTCTGCAGCTACAGATTTACTCAGCCACATCCTTCCCTCCACCTTTGATGCCCTAGTCCCCATTAAAACCCTAGTCGTTCCTCTTGGTCCAGCCCTCAGCTCCATTCCCTTAAGTCCAAGGGACGCAGGCTTGAACATATATGGCGGACAACTGGTTTGGCCATTCTGGCTCGACCATATGAAGCACTATTGGGTCCTGAAAGAAAGACTTGCATTTATATAGCGTCTTTCACATCCTCAGACCTCTGGACATCCCAATGTGCTTTACAGATAATGAAGTACTTTTGAAGTGTAGTCCCTGTTGTAATATAAGGAAACAGGGTAACCAATTGCTCACAGCAAGCTCCCACAAACAGCAACGTGATCATGACCAGATAATCTGTTTTTGTTATGTTGATTGAGGGATAAATATTGGCCATGGCACCAGGGATAGCTCCCCTGCTCCTCTTCGAAAATGCGCCATGGGATCTTTTATGTTCACCTGAGAGAGCAGACGGGGCTTCAGTTTAACATCTCATCTGAAAGACGGCACCTCCGACAATGCAGCCCTCCCTCACTACTGCACTGGACTTTCAACCAATATTTTTGTGTTCAAGTCTCTGGAATGGGACTCGAACCCACAACCTTCTGACTCAGGCAAAAGTGCGATCAACTGAGCCATGGCTGACACCTTCTGCCCTGCTCTTGTCTGCCAAAACTGCTCGGTATTCCAGGATGATTCTGGAATGCAAAGATAACCCCCGGCTTCTTTTCCCTACTGCAACCCGTCCTCTTAAATCTCTCAATGGCCTAGGTTTTCTAGTAAGAAAAGCTCTCATCTGATTCAGATTTACAGTTTTTAGTTATGTTCATAGTCATAGTTAAACCGGCCACCTGGTGATTTTATTGGCCAATGGGTGATGCTAAATTTTTTTGAATAAAGAAAGTGAATTTCTTTCGACTGCCAAATAAATAATAAAAGCTTTCATGTGCTTTTTGTTATTCATAACTTGTGATATATGGGTTGTTGAAAATATATAATTGGGTGTGAGAACATACAGCATTATAGTTTGCCTCTCTTTCTGCCCTCTGCCTTCATTAGAGTTTATCAAAATTTTGTGCATATTTTGTTCAAACTTACTTATAGATCATGTTGCTTACAACTTACAATGTTGGTTTCTCAGGAAAAAATGAGACAATGGAAACTTTTTGTTTAGCAAAGGCTGATTTGTTTGAGCTTTTCATTATATTTTGAATGTACAATAAAACTATAGAAAGATTTGGCTTATTTTGTATTTATTACACTATTAAGAGAAACTTTGCACATTGTTGTTTGCATTTATTTCCCTCATGAGGCACTTTTGTACAATGACAGCAGTCACTTTTCCTTATTTATGTTACTTTACTCTATCTTTTAGATCACAACATTGATCTTGTGGCAATGGATGTGACTGTTAATGCAGTGGCAGGAGCTCTTAAGGCTTTCTTTGCTGATCTGCCTGAACCTCTAATTCCTTACAATCTACATTCAGAACTGTTGGAAGCAGCTAGTAAGTAACTTGAGTTTTGATTATTCTTTTAAGTATATGCTGCTGACTTATCAGCTGTTGGTTACTGGGAAATTCCACATTAAGCATTCATTATATTTATTATTCATATTTTTAATAATGATATTAAAGATACATTTTACATTGAATAAAGTGCACTGAAAGCTTATTTTGTACCATTGAATGATCATTGTATTATCAAATACTGGTGTTGAGTATCTGTTCAATTCGTCTGTTCATTTTTTTTCCCCCTACAATATAGAGTGCCTGTTATCTGTGGGCCCAGATGATATGTCCTCTGTTCGTACTTTGTAATGACTAACTGAGGAGATATGAGAGTTTACTACCGTATGATTTTTTTTTTTCCCCTCTCCCTTGCTGTGCGGGAAGAACTTACTGAGATTGGATTTTCTGCTTCCCTTGTTCACCACTGTGAATGTTTTAATAATGTGGAGTAAGTGAGGGTCTAAACCTGTCATGATCGTATAAGAATGTTAGAAAATATGCCAGCCAGAAAAGTAAACCAATTTCTAATCCACAGGTATTGCAGAATTGTTTTTTGTATAGAGCAACAAGCTTTTCTAATTTTATGCTCTAAATAGGTACAATTTTAGTATGGCAATTCAGGATATTGGCCTTCATATCAGCTTTAACATTAACATAAATTGTGATAAAATTTGGCCATTTCTATTTATAATGTATTTTTTAAAGTTCTTCTGTTGGACCCACTGTGTTGGGAATGGGGTGGGGGGGTGAAGAAGAGAAATTGAGGACAGAGGACATAGATAAGGAGAAGGAATTAGGAACTTTTGTTTTCTTTTATTTCAATTCTCTCAAAGACTGATCTTATCTTAACAGAATTCAACTGACCGATTTGGATTATCTGCTGTTAATATTTAATAGGCTTGATTTTGGATGTATTTGAAATATATCTGTTATGGGATTGAAATATCGAATGAAATGGAAATAAATAACTTAGTATGAGGAAGAGTTATGGAAACATTTACTACTGTGATTTTCGTCACAGCGAGTTTTAGATGGGATGGAAATAGATAAGGGAGTAAAAAAGAAACCATGAACTGTGGATAGTACATAGATATAGGGCCCAAAATTCATCGACATACCCGCTTACCGCCCCAAAAATGCGATTTTGGTAAATAAAATACACATACTGCCGACATACCGTCTGGCGGAAAATTCATCCGTGACATACTGCCGGGTGGTATGTACACGGCCCGCCCATGCAGACCGCCGACATACCACCCAAAAGTGCAAAATTCGTGACATACTGCCGGAAATGCATATCTGGAGAAGGTGCCCTTAAGTGGTCGGTATGTACACAGAACTGACAGATTTGTTTGATATTTCACAGATCTTTATAGTTCTCCACAGTTTGATGTATTTTTACATGGATTGTGGTATTTTCTAGTGTTAGGCAATAATACAAATGGTATAATAAAGCCTTACTTAATCCTTTATTAATGAACTTAAATAATTTTTTTTAGTCTCTTGCTCGCTCTCTCTCGCACCCTCCATCCCCGATATCTGTAATCCCCCCCACCGCGATATCTCTCTCGCCCTACCACGATCTCTGGTTTCTCGGGGCGGAGCTTGGCAGCCACGTGCGCACAGCTTGGGAGCTGGCTACACTCCGCTCGGTTTACTGCCGAGAAAAGTGGGTTGAAATTCCTGCCCACTCGGTCCCAGCTTCCTCTGCAGGGTTTGAAGTTTAACTGATACAGGGTAATGCAATTGTATGGATGCCATGAGTTATGCTTCGATGTGGATATAACCAGATATTTCTTTTGTCTTTTATGAAATGTAATTGATGGGAAACCCAATGTCGAGACAGATGGTACCTGTTTAACATTACGAATTATGCACTGTTGTCACTTAGCAAGACAACACCTTATTGGAAACTCTTTAGGGTCAATCCAATATATCTTGAGGTAAACTAGAAAGAATAATCCTAGAAAATATCTGCAAAGGTAATGCTTCGGTTGATCACTGAATTTGTTTCACCAAAATGGTCAATACATTCAAAACAAAATCTAGAGTGTAACAGATCAGGTTTTGAGATTGGCATTAAATACCCAAAAGGTTCCATCCTTTCCATTATAATGTGGTTATAATCCTGTGGCTTGTAGAGCATAATCTTTCAAGTAGAAATTAAGTTTTATCCACCTTGTAAGGTCTTTCCTGTTCCTTGAACAAGTCAGCCTCCATGTAGCAGGCACCCTCCCAACCGGGCATCCTTTTCTGACCTGTAAATTGGTTGGTTCCAATTCCAGTAATGTCACTTAATGTTTGCTTCTCTGGGCAGAAAAAGAGTTGAGGATACATCGAGAGGAGTGCACTTATGGGAGGAGGGAGAGGGAGAATCACAGAATTGACATGTCGCTAATGTCAGTGTCCTAAAGGTATATTGTCCCTGTGATTTTCGTCCTGCTCTCTCGTTCAGCATGTAAATTATGTTGGTATTTGGAGGATGAGTTGTTCGGACAACAAAGACCCTACAAGGCGAGCAACTGTAGAGCTGGTTTGTTAGTTCATTTCACCTCTACAGTCATAAGTGTATGCAGTGATAGTACTGGTAAGAATTTACCTTGGAACCAGTTACTTCTAGTCAAATGGATATTTGAAGTGTTTGCCAGAAGAAATTGGCATTAAAGGGCAATGCAGTAAAATAGTTACTCATTTTTTTGTCTTGCAGGACAGACGGATAGGTCAGAAAAGCTGACTGGTTTTAAGGAATTGTTGCGGAAGTTTCCTGCTGCAAACTATGATGTTTTCAAATACATTATTACCCACTTAAACAGGTAGGTCAAAAACTTCTTAAAATTGAACCTTATTGTGTATTATTAAATTACATAAGTTTGTATCTTGGCTGTTAGAATTTGCTGTTGACTTAAATGTTGAAGATGAACTTTGTCGTCTGTAGTACTGACTTAAAATTTGTCTTTATCTTTGGGTGGGCATGATGAGAATTGTCACTCAGCAATTGTAATCTGAGTATAAATTGATAGCAGAAGGAATTTGTATGCTTCCATTAAAAAAAGTTCATCTGATCAGTGAAAGAAAAAAATCAGAGGGACAATGTTTCTTTAAGATGTGGGATATAAACTGTGGATCCTTGGCTTTGGTAAGTATGATGGGACTAATTGGGTCCTCCAAGTAAGCATCGCTCATAGTTTTTCAGGAAAGAGATTCAATTCTGGAGGAATTTGACCTCGCAAAAATGCAGTGAATACCTTTTTTTTTCAGGTTGGGTCATAACTTGTGAATTTGGGTGGCTTTTCTCACTTGGCAAGGATTTGTTAGCAATCTCATCTTAGGACATGGCTGGTATACCAGAACAACACATTGGCCTAGAAATTGCGGGTAGGGGCGTACCTCTGGAGTACACCTCCGACCCACGAAACATTTACAAAATTACCTCCTGGCGCCCAAGCTACAAAGAGTTGAAGTCTCGGGCCTCGAGGCAGCGGGCTCATGGATCCCAGGGACGCTGGCGATTCAG